>NW_016107538.1:1790732-1798036 GCF_001604975.1 Cebus imitator | reverse complement strand
GCGGCTCACTGCTGTGGTCCCAGCACTTTGGGAAGCCGGGGCAGGTGGATCACCTGGTGTCGGGAGTTTGGGACCAGCCTGATTAGCATGGAGAAACCCCAACTCTACTAAAAATACAAGACTGGCTGGGCGTGGTGGCGCATGCCTGCAATCCCAGCTGCTGAGGGTGGAGGGGTGCTGAGACTGGCAAATCGCTTGAGCCTGGCAGGCGGATGTTGGGGTGCGCTGAGATCACGCCACTGCACTCCCGCCTGAATGGCGGTAACAAAATTCCATCTCAAAAAACAAAAAATCCACATGAATAAATATAGCATAAGTCCACTGCCTAAGATGATAAAAGAAAAATTAGGTAAAGGCAAATTAAGGTTAAGTCTAGTATAGCCTATAGGAAAAAATTATCTGTACTGCTAAATAAGACTGATAGTCAAAGCTCCCAGTCCCATAAATCAGATCATGCCCAAATGAATGCATAAAAATCCACCAAGAGGGAGTCTCTGAGCCTATTGTGGCTCAGGAGGCTGCCCGATTGGAAAATAAATAAATAAATAAATAAAATCCACCAAGAGGGTCTAAACTGTTAGGAACACTTCCACTTCGGAATTACAAGCACTCTTGCAGTCTGTTATCCGTATAAGCAAAAGAAAGATATTTGAAATTCTTAAATCCTTCTTATGATAAGGGGTTCTTCAATGATGCCCTTTCATTCAGGCTTAGAGGGCCGCCTTGTATAATCCTTGTTAAGGAATAAACAAATAACACTTTGTAGTACCCAAAAAGCCTTGGGACAAAAACATTACACCTTAAAGGCTAAAAGCAAATACACTCTCTCTCTCCCCTCACCTGTTTGTTTGTTTGTTTGTTCGTTCTCGGAATTACTGGCACCCACCACCACACTAGGCAAATTTTTTGTCTCTTTAGTAGAGACAGGGTTTTGCCATGTTGGCCAGGCTGGTCTCGAACTCCTGGCCTCAGGTGATTCGGCCAGCCTCCGCCTCCCGAAGTGCTGGGATTACAAGCATTGAGCCACCATGCCTGGCCCTGTCTGTTCTTTTACATTAACTTTACAGTGTACTTGCCATGTTTCAAAAATAAATTTAGTTGGAATTTTATTGTAATTGTATGAGACATGATTTAGTGCAAGATGAACACACAACATTATTACTAATATTTCCATCCAGCTACGACAGGTTTCTTTGTTTTCTCTAGTTGTCTTTGATATATCTCTTATTAAATTTGTAACTCTGGTACATTTCATAATAATCATACATTATATTTCATTATTTCTAATTATAATGCATTGCATGTACATTTACTATGTACCAGATAGTATGCAATATATTCATTATCTCAATTTATAAAACAATCATGTGATTTAGTTGGTGTTATTACTAGATTATTACCATTATACAAGTAAAGAAACTAAAGCCAAAAGAAAGAAAATAAGAGACTCAGCAAAATCAAACCAATAAAGACTTAACTAGAATTGTTGGGCATATAATAAAAATTTAGTATGATTCAATGAAAGCAAAGAAGCATTTTAAAAACCGACCAGGCAGATTTGAAAAGGAGCCAAATAGAAATTCCAGAAATAAAAACATAATTGTTGAAACTGAAGACAGATTTGACAGATTACATATAATTGAAAAGGAAAATGTAAACTAGAAGACAGGCTGAAGAAATTGCTCAGAATGAAGCCCAAAGAAGTAAAAAATGAGAAAGAGAACAATTAAGAGACATGGAAGACAAGAGTGGTAAGATGCTACAACTAACAGGAATTTCCTAAGTAGAGAAAGAAAATGTTAGGTTTTGTAAAAAAAGATAATGGCTTGGAATGTTCCCAAAGTGACGAAAAAACTCTACCCTTCAAATTCAGGAAGCTCAAGTTGGATAGATTTAAAAGGGGGAAGAAAAAACACCTAAATGCATCATAAAAATAATGGAATTCCAAGGAAAATAATGTACTGAAACAACCAGAGGGAAAATTCACATTATCCATGAAAGAATACAGATTTAGAACAACAGCTAATGTCTTAAAAATGGAAGCAAGAAGACAATGTACTAAGAAAAAATAATCACATACCAAATTAATTTTTTAAGACGGAGTTTTACTCTGTCATCCAGACTAGAGTGCAGTGGCACGATCTCAGCTCACTGCAACCTCGGCTTCTCGGGTTCAAGTGATTCTCCTGTCTCAGCCTCCTGAGTAGCTGGGACTACAGGCATGCGCCACCATGCCCAGCTAATTTTTTGTATTTTTAGTAGAGACAGGGTTTCACCATGTTAACCAGGATGGTCTCGATCTCCTGACCTCATGATCTGTCCACCTCTGCCTCCCAAAGTGCTGGGATTACAGGCATGAGCCACCATGCCCGACTAATATGCCTTTTTAATAAACAGGCCAAAAATAAGACAATATTTAAGTCACAAAAACCAAACAAATACTGAATTTGCCAATCAAGAGACCTTCACTAAAGGAAATTCTAAGAGGTGTTCTTCAGTAGAAGGCTGTTCCCCTAGATGGAAGACTTGAGTTGCAAGAAGAAATAGTGAGCAAGTAAGAAAACAAGACAAATGTAGATAAATATAAATGAATACTGACTATACAACATGTAGCTTCCAACGGATTAAGAATCAGATGAGAAGCAAAACTATAAAACTTTAAATACAGTAAAACTACCTTAATAACCCCAGGGGGTCTTCATATAAAACCTAAACAAATTCAGTTTAGCAAAAAACACTATCAGGATCAAAGACCCAAATATAAGAGGTCTACAAAATTTGTAGAAGAAAACATAGGTATAAATCTGTGACCATGAATCAGGCAATGGCTCTTAAATATAACACCAAATTCAAGAGTGACAAGAAAAGCAAACTGAACTTCATAAAAGTTCAAAACTTTTGTACATCACCCAGGACTTTGGGAGGTCAAGGCAGGCGGATCAGGAGGTCAGAAGATCGGAAACCCCATCTCTACCAAAAATACAAAAATTAGCTGGGTGTGGTGGCAGGTGCCTGTAGTCCCAGCTACTTGGGAGGCTGAGGCAGGAGAATTACTTGAACCTGGAAGGCAGATGCTGCACTAAGCCAAGATTGCGCCACTGTACTCAAGCCTGGCAACAGAGTAAGACTCCATCTCAAAAGAAAAAACAAAAAAAAAAACAAAACTTTTGTCCATCAAATGATACTATCAAGAAAGTGAAAAGAACCCACAAAATGAGAGAGACTATCTAGTAAGTCATATATCTGATGACAGACTAATATCCAGAATATATAAAGAATTCTTAGAACATCCACCTAGATTTCAGAGGATAAAGANAAAAAAAAAAAAAAAGAATTCTTAGAATGATAAAAAGACAACCCAATTAAATAATGAGCAAACAGTCTAAATAAACATTTCTTGAAAAAAGATATACAAATGGCCAATCAGCACATGAAAAGATGCTCAACATCATTAGTCATTAAGGATATGCAAATGAAAACCACAACTAGATACCACCTCACATCTACAAGGATGGCTATATTTTTTTAAAAAGGAAAACAGCAGATGCTGGCAAGGAGGTAGGAAAAAATGGAACCTCCATACACTGCTGTTGAGAATGTAAAATGGTACAGAGGCTTTGGAAAACAGTTTTGAAGCTTTTCAAAAATTTAAACATAGATTCACCATATGTCCACTCCTAGATAAAAGAAACCTGTAAAAATATGTCCACAGGAAAATGAGACATGGCTCTCATCACAGTACATTATTAATCATAGTCAAAAATGAACAAAACTCAAACATCCATCAACTACTGAATGATAAGCAAAACACAGTATACTCATGCAACGGAATTCAGGCATAAAAACTAACGAAGTGCTGAGACAAGGTTCAACATGGATGAATTGGGACCACATGCTAAATAAATGAAGCCAAACACAAAAGGTCACATATGATTCTATTTTTTCTGATATCCAGCACAGGCAAATCCTTAGAGACAGAGAATGGACTAGTGGTTGCCAGGGGCTGGGGAAAGGGGGAAATGGGGAGTAACTACTGGAGTTTCTTTTTGAAATGATAAAAATATTCTGGAATTAGAGAGTGGCGATAGCTGCGCAACTTTATGAATACATTAAAAGCGCGTAAAGCTGGGCACGGTGACATGCACCTGTAGTCCCAGCTACTTGGGAGGCTGGGCAGTAGAATTGCTTGAACCTGGGAGGGAGAGGCTGCAGTGAGCCAAGATCGTGCCACTGTACCCCAGCCTGGGTGATAGAGTGAGACTCCAAATCCAAAAAAAAAGAAAAAAAATGCACTTAGTGTACACTGAGAGTGAATTCTAGGCTAAAAGTGAAATGACAAACCACAAACTAGGCAATATCTGCTATACACATATCTGACAAGGGACTTCAGGAAATCCTAAAAATTTTAATGACAGAATAGGAGAATATAGATGCAAGACTTACAACAATGGACACAAGGAACCCAAATAACTGATAAACAAATGAAAATAAGCTCAGTCTCCTCCCTAATCAAGGAATACAAATTGAAACCACAGTGAAAACTATTTCATATCCAACTTTAAAAAATGTATCAAGTAAAGGCAAGAATGTGCACAAACCAGTACTCATATAAGCTGCCGGTGGGAATGTAAAATGGTATTACTTCTTAGCAAATTTGGTATCATCTATTAAATAGTTCACTGTGTATAATCTTGGGCCAAGCACTGCAATTCCTGGGCACACGCCCTAGAAAATCTCTACATATGAACTAAAAACCATTAACATTGTATGGAATAGAAAAAAACAACATCAAAAATAGAATGGACAAACAAATTTCACTCTCTACAATTATATAATCAGTGTAGCAGGGAAAATGAATGAATGCAAGAAAACCACAATAATAGCAAAAAAACAGCAAGTCATAGAATATATAAGGCATGATTCCTTTTATGTTAAGTTTCAAAATATGGAAAACTCAAAATTATCTTCCGTAGGAAGACAAACATACATTCTTAGAATATATTAAGCAAAGGCATTTACTTGTTTCTTTTTCAGTTTAAGGATCTGCTGTTCTACTTTTGCAATTTCTCGATCTACACGATCCATACTCTGTATTAACTCTTCCTTTGAAAGTTTTGAAGGTGAAGCGTTTTGATCATCTCCACATGGTTGCCCCGAAATTGGAGAGGATGGAGCGTCATGTTTGCCTCCAAATGCTGGATCCTTTAGAGAATAAAACCAAGAAAAACAATTTATTTCTAATAGAGTCCAGATTGCCTGAAATGAAAAAGTCAGTTTTAAACCACAGCAGAGCCATGTGTACGTGTTTAGTAGTAATTTTCATATTCACATACATGCATATTTACACCTCACTTTTATAGTCTGATATACCATTTACTATTTTGAAGAGCCTAAAAGCTATACAAAGTGAAGTAAGTGAGTGTTGATCAACCTCTAGTGTCACAATTACTGACACTGTAGAGAATTTCTGGGTAAATAGTAAAATCATGACAAAGAAAGACACCAATTTCTCAGCCATTTCCTTGCAATGGCTCCTTAAAGAGTCTGAACAAGTGGCTGGGAAATAGTATCATTCCAGGTAAAAACCTGTGTGACCACATAACTTAACAACTACAATATGGCCAAGAGTTCTCATCAAAAAGTTCTTAGGCTTTCCAAATGAAAACTGAGGTATACACACAAGTCAGAGAAGTGACCTAGGAACTTCAGTTGCTACTATCTCTGGGCCTGCTTTCATATAGCCCACACTACAGCATACGTAACACTTCTGTAGCCAAAAGCATCCCATTGCACCTCCAAATTAGCAGAGAGCTGGAGCAGAATGAAAGCCCCTCCACCCAAACATACCCTCCAACACACATACACACACACACCCTATTAATTTCCAGTTTGCTGTTAAGATATGAGCAATATTGGGAGAAGGATGTGAGGCTGGGGAAAAAAAAAGATATAAGCAATATTATAACACATAAATTTTAGATTAAGGCACTAGTTTCCCTTAGACTATGAGAAACCTACAATAAGCGTAGTTCACAGGATTACAGAACCCTAAAATGTATTAAATAATGATTAAGGAACTGTGAAAAGTCAGTAGGTCTGAGCCACGAATGCATACAGGAGATAACTGGACAGTTGCTTCAAAACACCTTAATACAGATATTTCAGCTAATACAGATTGATGAAAAGCCTTATATTCTGTATAGTATACACTGAATCTAAGAGGTTTTCTGGGAAAATAAGATTATGGCTATACCCTAAAACCTGTACAATTCTGTAAGGAAAGCACCAACAAAATCAATAACAATTCTAATACACTTCATACAGTTAAAGCTCCAGTATCACTGGCATCTGGCATACAGTCAATCTTTGGCTGCCTTAAGCCCTACAGATTCCTCTCTTAAGATGTAAATCGTTGAGGTCATTGGCTTCCAAAATAAACCAGTATGTTTCATTTTAATAAAAAATCAGATTTGGCATATAACCACCTTTATCAACCTTTTTTTCTCCCCCTCCCTCCTTTATCAACATTAAAAAAATATAGGAAAATTTGTCTTCGCACTGTCCTTTCAATGCTCAAATCTTCACTAACACCATGAAAAGCACAATGGTTCTTAAATTCAATAAACCAGCTACTATCTGCACTAAATGAAAACTAAGTGCAGAATGTTCAAATATTTTTAAGTCTTCATGTGTTGGGATGCCTTTTGCTTTCATGATGAGAAAGCGTGCTCCTGAGAACTCTGAAACATTAATGCATAAAGAAAAATCTTGGGCCGGGCGTGGTGGCTCACATCTGTAATTCCAGCACTTTGAGAGGCCAAGGAGAGAGGATCACGAGGTCAGGAGATCAAAACCAGCCTGACCAACATGGAGAAACCCCATTTCTACTAAAAATACAAAATTAGCTGGGCATCGTGGCTCATACCTGTAATCCCAGCTACTTAGGAGGCTGAGGCAGGAGAATTGCTTGAACCCCAGAGGCAGAGGTTGCAGTGAGCCAAGGTTATGCCACTGCACTCCAGCCCAGGCAATAGTAAGAGACTACGTCTCAATAAAAAAGAAAAGAAAAGAAAACTCTTTGGTGACCCACCAGGACTTTCATGTTACATTAATATCATTTACCCACTGTACGCATATGACCAAATTTGTGTTACAGAAACATATGTAATATATTTTGATTCAGTAGGCTTCAAAAATGCTCCTCAGGTGATTCTGATGCATGCCCAAATAATAGTATAAAAATCAACATTTTCCACCAGCTTCCTTTCTAAATATTAAATATTTAACAAGAAACCAAATCCTCA
>NW_016107538.1:1782141-1790682 GCF_001604975.1 Cebus imitator | reverse complement strand
AAAAAAAAAAAAAAAAGATTCATATTATTTTGGGTTCAGGAAAGACAAAAGCAAAAGATATAAGAGACATTAGTTTAAAGAGAGAGAGAGAGAGAGAGGGAGATTGATGGATCAAAATTTAAAAACACAATTGGGAAAATAAATAAATAAAACACAATAGGTCGGGCGTGGTGGCTCACGCCTGTAATCCCAGCACTTTGGGAGGACGAAGCAGGCAACTCATGAGATCAGGAGATTGAGACCATCCTGGCCATCATGGGGAAACCCCGTCTACTAAAAATACAAAAATTAGCTGGACATGGTGGGGCACGCCTGTAGGCCCAGCTACTTGGGAGGCTGAGATGGGAGAATTGCTTGAACCCAGAAGGCAGAGGTTGAGCCCAGCAAGCCGAGATCGTGCCACTGCACTCGCTCTGGCAACAGAGCGAGACTCCATCTCAAAAAAAAAAAAAAAAAAAAACCATACGCACAAAAAGACACAATCATCTACTTCTCAAAACAGTAATAACAAATTAAAAAGGCAAATGAAATAGAAAAACCGTTTACAAAGCAGGCAGTCTAACAACTCAATATAAAATAAACCAACAGAAAAATGGGCAACATACATGAAAAAGCAATTTACAAAATAGGAAAGATGCATAACCAATAACATGAAACAATGTTAAATTTTACTAACAAGTACAAGTTAAAAACCATCATTCAGTCGGGAGCAGTGGCTCATGCCTGTAATCCCAGCACTTTGGGAGGCCGAGGCGGGTGGATCACAAGGTTAAGAGATCAAGACCATCCTGGCCAACATGGTGAAATCCTGTCTCTACTAAAATACACAATTAGCTAGCTGGGCATGGTGGTGCATGCCTGTAGTCCCAGCTACTCAGGAGGCTGAGGTAGGAGAACTGCTTGAACCCAGGGGTGGCGGTTGCAGTGAGCTGAGATCACGGCACTGCACTCCAGCCTGGCACCTGGCAACAGAGCAAGACTGTCTCAAAAAAAAAACAAAAAACACATCATTCATCAAATTAACAATCTTTTTTTTTAAAACCATAAATATGTGGTGTTATCAGGGATACATAAGGAGTAGGTTTCTTTATACACTGCTGTCAGGAGTTAAGAAATGGCCCAATCTTTTGCAGGACAATCTGGAAATACCCACTGAAAGCCTTAAAAATCAACTCTGGTCTGTAATTAATTAAACTGTAAGAAATCTACCTTATGGAAATAAGTAAGAATGTATACAAAAAAAATCAGTCTAAACAATGTATGGGCCATTTGCAGTGGCTTTACTCCTGTAATCCCAGCACTTTGGGAGGCTGAGGCAGGCAGATCACCTGAGGTCAGGAGTTCGAGACCAGCCTGGCCAGCATGGTGAAACGTTGTCTCCACTAGAAATACAAAAATTAGCCGAACGTGGTGGCATGTGCCTGCAGTCCCAACTACTCAGGAGACTGATGCAGGAGAATCGCTTAAACCTGAGAGGCATACACTGCAGTGAGCCAAGATCACACCACTACATTCAAGCCTGGGCAACAAAGTGAGACTCCATCTCAAAAAAAACAAAAACAAATACATGTCACAACACTGTACACATGAACAAACAGGTAACCTAAATGTATGATGACTGATTAAATAAATAACTTTATATTCATATGTGGAATACTAAATAGCCACTAACAATACAGCTGTAAACGAATTGGCACAAAAAGAAGCTAATCATATATGTAAGGAAAAGTAAAGTTAAACAGAATGCATACAGTGGCCACATTAAAATCTTTATACAGGCTGACTCTGGACACACTGCCTATGGGTTAGCCCTGTTCCATAAGGAGCAGCAAAGAAAAACCCATAAAATTAAATAAAATTAAAATTAAAATAACATACATACAAATAGGGAAGAATCAACATGAAAATGTTGATGATTTTTAAGTGGTAAAACTGTAGATACTTTTTTCTTTCAAGCTTATTTAACTCTTCTATAAATGATATGCCTAGGCTTAACATTTAAAAAAAAACTGAACAAATGTTAGTTCTTTTTAAATCCTTACTTCTGGAGGTGGGCGTTTGGGAGAGAACAGGGAGAGGGAGACAGAAGTATTAGTTAGTAGTAGTAGTCATGTTTTACACTTTAGGGGGAAAAAAGCAGGACTAGAGTCAGGGGTCCTGGGCTAATTCCTACTCAGGAGGTTTTACCTAGGTCACTTTAATTTTTTTTAACATCCAGTTTCTCAACTGTAACATGGAAATGGGTCACACTACAACACAACATGTTCCATTTTAATGAATGAGTTAAGATATTTTTCTGCGAAAAAAAAAAAATCTATAGTTATAAATTACATTTGTGGTAATATAGTCAGCCACAGAAGACCTTTATTCACTATATTTCTTTTTTTTTTAATGCAGCAAAACATTTCTTATAAACTCCACAGACTACTATATGATAAAGATATTTCACATGATAAGGTGAGTCACAAAACACCTAGAAGCTTAACTAATTTCTAGCTTAGGGCACAGAGTTTTTCCCCACCCAACTTACTATTTTGAAAAATTTCAAACTTACTTACAAGTCGAAGGAACAGTATAATGAACACTTATTTACCCTTCATCTAGATTCACCAGTGGTTAACATTTTGACATATTTGCTTTCTTTGTGTATGTGTGTGTATGTACACACACACACACACACACACACCCCACTTCATTTTGGCTGAACTATATGAAAATAAATTGTAGAAACATTTACTATCTTTTAAATCACTCTTCATTGCATGAAAACTCAAAGAATATTTGCAGGTACTTACTTATCTGATATCAGAGAAGAAAGAGCAATTAGGCATAAAGGTTAATAAACATTATAAAAAAAGATTTGATGACAGTAAAAAAAATTTTTAATTTCAGTATGCTTAAAAAAAACTGAAACAAAAAGACACTGGGAAAAATATTAATATGTTAGTAAAAAGGTTAACAATTTACTGTTAAGAGTTTTTAATATTAGTTTATTCTTTCTACAACAAAGATTTATTCAGTATCTACTAAGTATCACACACTTCCTAATCTGCGGATTTAATAATAAGCAAAGCAGACAATTGTAAAAGGCAAACATAGCAACAAAACAAGAATACATGAGCAAACATTTCACAAAAGATGGGTAAACAAACACAAGGGCAAAAATGGTTTGATCTTACTACTCTCATTGTTTCAAATATCACAAAATATAGCTAAATACTAAAACTTCTTATCTCTGTACAGCAGGGTGATTATAACCAATAATATGTACCATATACTTAAAAATTTTTGAGAGTGGATTTTAAATGTTCTTACCACCAAAAAAAAAAAAAAAAAAACTATGTGAGGTGATGAATATGTTAATTAAATTGATATGTTTCCCAATGTATAATATCAAAATATCACACTGTATAAATATCATCATAAATATATACAATTTTTATTCCACAATAAAACTGGGGGAGGGTCGTTATATCCAAGTTACAGAATTACAGCTAACTTTTTTCTGTTTATTTTCCAAGCTCTCTATAAGTATGCATTACTTACATAAATTAGGAACAATCTTATTTTGTATAAAAAACTTACAAGCACAATTTAACCTTACCTAGATGTGTTTTTTCCCATATAGCAGTTAATAAACTGCTACTAAATTTAAGAGGCTTATTTAAAATTTAATTAAGATTTAACAAAACTAGTAATCTTGAATACCTTTGAACACATTTTACAACCAGCAAGCCAGTAAAAAAAATGCTTGAGCATTATTCGATCGAAATTCTTCTTTACGGGAGTAGTCTTTTTGGATTGTTTTCACTGACCAAAAAGGCAAAAGTGCTCACTTTAGCAGTCTGGAGCACTAAGTCTGTGGTTTCTAGTTTTGTTTAACAAAATTTTTACTTTCCCATAGCACTAACCTTTAGAGACTGGAGTAACTGGACTTTGAGGTGCTATGAGTGAATACAGCTAAACAAACATTACAAACTTACAACTCTACAGGGTAAGAGAACAAACACTTACCTTCTTAGCATCTGCAGAAGACCTCAGCCCTTCTGGCAGGGGGTGCACTAAAGGCAAAACCGCAGCACTGACACGCTGAAAATGGGAATCAGAAACCTGTTCCAGACGTGGTCGCTTCGATTCCAGTGAATCATGATCCACTGGGGATGGGCCTGGATGAAACTGTTCATAACCAGTTCTCCTTTCTTGAGGCCTAATACAAAGAAAATAAACACTTGAAAATTTATAAGTGATGTACAACTCCCTGCTAACATCCCTGGTTAGACTTTGAAATAATCAATGAAAAAGTCATGCTTATGTTCAAAGTGAACCCGCACCCCTTCTGTTCCCACCCCAGAAGAGTATATACCTCACTATAGTACCATTAAACTTCTAATTTTTTAAAAAAGGTTTAATTAGCTGGCATGGTGGCAGCACCTGTCATCCCAGCTACTCCAGAGGTTGAGGCAGGAGAATCGCTTGAACCTGGGAGAAAGATGTTGCAGTGAGCCAGAATTGCACTGCTGCCCTCCAGCCTAGGCGACTGTGCAAGACTCAGTCTCAAAAAAAAAAGAAAGTTTTGGGGGGAGGGTTAAAAACTAATCTAGAAGTGGAAGATGAAACAAAAGATTTGCAGAAAATTTAGTTGCTGAAGAATATCTATAAACTAATATTTTTAAATGTTAAAATGCCATAATAATTAAATTTGAGATAATATAAACCAGAAAAGCCACCATTTTTCAACCAATAACAAAAACAAGCAGGAAATAAAAATCTCCCAGCTATTGCTAAATAGAAAGAGAAATGACTTCAGTTATAAGGTACCATTCAGTCTTAAAGACAACTTTCTTGAAGAGAAATCCAACATTACTTCTAAAATACCATCCTGGCCCCTAAAACATGTAAATACATGACTTGAAGATCAGAATCTTTTATTTCTTTACAGGAAATGAGTCTTGCTCTTGGGTGCTCTTAATTTGACTTTTCATTTTCTACCAGGTATTAACAGAGGTGATATTGTATCTCATGGCCAACTTGTAAACTAATGCTTTACAAAGCAGTATTTCAATGAAAACAGAATCACTGGGTTTCATATTGAGGACAGACAATGAAATGAATGCTAAATTCTTTTTCTTTTTTGAAACCCAGTCTACCTCTGTTTCTAGGCTGGAGTGCAGTGGTGCCATCTCAGTTCACGGCAATCTCCACCTCCCGGATTCAAGCAATTATCCTGCCTCAGCCTCCTATGTGGCTGGGATGACAGGCATGTGTCACCATGCCTGGCTAATTTTTGTAGAGACGAGGTCTTGTTACATTGCCTAGGCTGGTCTCGAACTCCTGAGTTCAAGCAATCTACCTGCTTCAGCCTCCCAAAGTGCTCAGATTATAGGCATGAGCCACCGCACCTGGCCTGAATGCTAAATTCTGTAAAATTATTGCACTGCAAAATTTTAAATCTCATCCAATACATAGAATCCCATTATCTTAAAATTCAGAGTGATGTCACAAAAAAATGGTGGGGTGGGAAACTTCAGGAACAAGACAAAGATGACTGCATTCACCATTTATATTCAATATGGTATTGGAAATTACTGTCAGAGCACTAGGAAAGAAAAAGAAATAAAAGGTATCCAAATTAAAAAGAAGCATTTTTATTCAAGACGACAAGATCTCATATGTAGCACCCTAAAGAAATGGCAAAAGAAAAATTAGAGCTAACAAATAAATACAAAGTTGCAGGATACAAAATCAACACACAAAATTTGTTTGTATTCTATATACTAACGTTAAACAATCCAAACAGGAAACTTAAAAAATAATACCATTTATAAGAACATCCAAAAGAACATAGCTAGGAGTAAATTTGACCAAGGAGGCTTACTATTTTCAACACTGAAAACCACAAAACATTGCTCAAAGAAAAAAAGAGTTAATACATGGTAAGAAATCTCAAATTCTTATATTGGAAGACAATGTCATTAAAATGGCAATACTACACAAAGCAATCTATGGGTTCAATGTAATCTCTTTAAATGATACTGGCTTTTTTTTTGCAGAAATAGAAAAACTCATCATAAAATTCACATGGAATCTCACGGGATTACAAACAACCAAACAATCTTGGGAAAAAAAGTTGGAAAACTCACACTACCTTTCAAAGCTTACTACAAAGTTATTATAATCAAAAGGTTCATCCTCCACCAAGGCCCAGAGGTAATCTACCCAAGTAATGCCTTAGCCAGAGTTCAGCCCTCAGTACCCCCTCAGCTAGAACATAACCTACAAAAAAATAATTTTCAAGTATTACATTTCATTGCCAGCAACTCTGCCTCTGAGGTTTATCAAGGCTAGAAGGTGAAGCATACCCAGTGCTGGAGAAGAAACTAAGAAAGCCAAGGAACAGGACAATTAACAAAACATTAAGTATGGAATGCTCTTTTTCTATCTAGTAATCAGACTACTTCCCATTTCAGCCTGCCAATCCTTTTTAGAAGAACAAACCTACTCAGTCATAAATATATAATTTAATGTGTAAAACCTCAGAAATTTGAATAAACTACAAAAATCTGTTGTAGTCATCTCATAACACCATCTAAATACAATTTTATATTAGGAGTTCTGGTAGAACAAAGCATGAAATCTGCAATTTAAATTACTGTATTTGCCTTTTAAAACTAACACCAGGTCAGGTGTGGTGGCTCACCACTGTAATCCCAGCACTTTGGGAGGTCAAGGTGAGCAGGTCACAAGGTCAAGAGACAGAGACCATCTTGGCCGACATGAAAATACAAAAATTAGTCTCTACTGAAAATACATAAATTAGCTGGGCGTGGGGGCACATGCCTGTAGTTCCAACTACTTGGGAGGCTGAGGCAGGAGAATCGCTTGAACCCAAGAGGCAGTGGTTGCAGCGAGCCGAGATCAAATCACTGCATTCCAGCCTGTCGATGGGGCAAGACTCCATCTCAAAAAAAAAAAAACTAACAACAGTAGAATGGCACAGCCACTTTGAAAACGATCGGGTAGTTTCTCAAACAGTTAAATATGGCTATATTACTATATGAACGAGCAATTCCACGCCTAGGTATCTTACCAACAAAAAGGAAAATATATGTCCACAAGAAAACTTGCACATGAATGTTCATAGCAGAATTATTCATAATTGTCAAAAAGTAAAAATGATCCAAACACCCATCAGCTGATGAAAATAGATAAATGAAATGTGGTATACATTAAAAAAAAAAAAAAAAAACACCCCATTTTCATATAAAGAAATCTCTGTAGGGCTGGATGCAGTGGCTCAAGCCTGTAATCCCAAGACTTTGGGAGGCCGAGGCAGGTGGATCACTTGAGGTCAGGAGTTCGAGACCAGCCTGTCCAACAAGGTGAAACCCCTTCTCTACAAAATATACAAAAATTAGCCGGGCATGGTGGTGCACCGCTGTAGTCCCAGGTACTCCGGAACTGGAGGCAGGAGAATCGCTTGAACCTGGGAAGCAGAGGTTGCAGTGAACCAAAATCACTCCACAGCACAGCAGTCTGCGCAACAGAGCGAGACTCAAGTCTCAAAAAACCAAAAGACAAAACAAAACAAAAAAACTGTATGCTTGCAAACTTTTTAAAGTTCCTATGTTTTATTGGCCTTGTCATCTCATAACATGATCTAAAACATCTTTAAAACAAATTAAAATTACCAAACAGATTTATAACTATACTTCATCATTTGAATTTTGAAGCAGTCTGATTTCTTGATAAAAAGAGAATGTTCCATATTCAATGTTTTTCTTAAATTTCCTGTGCCCTGGTTGCCAGTGGCTCACACATGTTTCACATCACATGTTTCCCACACATGTTGGCCAGGCTGGTCTCGAACTGCTGACCTCAGATGATATGCCCGCCTCGGCCACCCAAAGTGCTGGGATTACAGGTGTGAGCCACCATACCCAGCCTCTTTCAGTCTTAGATATTATAACTGCTCATGGCTTTCATGTCTAAGAACATCTACCTGCTGTTTTTGTTGTTAAACTGTATGGTATAATATTCTTGAATATCAATTTCTTTTACTCATAACTTTGTAGCTATACCTCCACCATCTTCTGTCACTCAGTTCTGCTATGGTGATGTTTGTAGCCTGACTCTTCCACCTCATGGAGCACTTACTTTCTTTCCTGAATTCCTAAGTCTTTCACTTATCCTTGAACTTTGATTCCTTAACCATGATCTGTCTTGGTACGCATCATTCTTTCTGCATAAATTTTTCCTGGAAGAAGATATGTTGTATCAATTTGTAGAATCTATCGATTCTTCCTTAACTTTATGTGAAATTTTTATTATGAATATTTCTGTTCGTTGACCAGATTTTCCATCTCAAAAACATGTTCTTATAGTATACTGGATGATCTTTATTTGTCCTCCCTATTGTTCAAGTTCTGTCTAATTGCCTTAATCTTTGTCCTTTTCTTCTGCACTCACTCTAATTATATCAAGATTTTGTTCTAAGACAAGGTTTATCTTAAGTCACATCTACTTTATTCCTTGTTCTTTCTC
>NW_016107538.1:1777819-1780911 GCF_001604975.1 Cebus imitator | reverse complement strand
AAAAAAAAAAAAAAAAAAAAAGAAATCCTAGGATTTCACTAATTTACTTTCTTCAACACTGCTTCTTTTTTTTTTTAATTTTCTTTTGAAAAAACTCATGTTCCACCAGACACAGTGGCTCACACCTGTAATCCCAGCACTTTGAGAGGCCGAGGCAGGCGGATCACCTGAAGTCGGGAGTTTGAGACCAGCCTGGCCAACATGGTGAAACTCCATCTCTACTAAAAGTACAAAATTAGCTGGGTATACTGGTGGTCGCCTGTAATCCCGGCTACTTGGGAGGCTGAGGCAGGAGGATGGCTTGAACACGGAGGGCAGAGGTTGCAGTGAGACAAGATCATACCACTGCATTCCAGCTTGGGCAAAAAGAGTGAAACTCCATCTCAAAAAAATAAAATAGACCAGGTGCAGTGGCTCATACTTGTAATCCCAGGACTTTGGGAGGTTGAGGCAGGCAAATCACAAGGTCAGGGAATCAAGACCATCCTGGCTAACACGGTGAAACCCCATCTCTACTAAAAATACAAAGAATTAGCCAGGCGTGGTGGCCTGCGTCTACAATCCCAGCTACTCAGGAGGCTGAGGCAGGAGAATTGCTTGAACGTGGGAGGCGGAGGTTGCAGTAAGCCGAGAATGCACCACTGTGCTCCAGCCTGGGCGACAGAGTGAGACCCTGCCTCAAAAATAAAAATAAAATAAAAAATAAAAACTCATGTGCCTTGAGTCATAAAATAACACTATTTTAAGAATAGAAAATAGAGCTCACGCCTGTAATCCCAGCACTTTGGGAGGCTGAGGCAGGCAGATCATGAGGTCAGGAATTTGAGACCAGCCTGGCCAACACTGTGAAACCCCATCTTTACTAAAAATACAAAAATTAGTTGGGCATGGGGTGTGTGCCTGTAATCCCAGCTACTTGGGAGGCTGGGGCAGGAGAACTGTTTGAACCCAGGAGGTGGAGGTTGCGGTGAGGCGAGATTGTGCACCTGCATTCCAGCCTGGGCAACAGGGCAAGACTTGGTCTCAAAAAAAAGAAAAGAAAAAGAAAATAGGGCCGGGCACAGTGGCTCATGCCTTTAATCCCAGCACTATGGAAGGCCGAGGTGGGTGGATCACCTGAGGTCAGGAGTTCAAGACCAGCCTGGCCAACATGGTGAAACCCCATCTCTACTAAAAATACAAAAACAAATTAGCCAGTTGTGGTGGTGGGCACCTGTAATCCTAGCTACTGGGGAGGCTGAGGCAGGAGAATCGTTTGAAACCAGGAAGGGGAGGTTGCAGTGAGCCAAGATTGTGCCACTGCACTCCAGTCTAGGCAACAACAGCGAGACTCCATCTCAAAATAAATGAACAAATAATAGAAAACAGGAGGCCATGTCATTCAAGATACTTATAATTTTTTCCTTGAATCCCACTTTTCCAAGTTTCTGATAGTAGCTGTATGCCTTTACTTGTTTATAAAGACACATTTTTAGCCTTTTTGAAAAAAATATATTTCTGTATATTTTTTAGATATTGAGGGACAAGTAATCTGGATTCTCTCTCCAATCTTCACGAATAAATATATCCTATAATAATTTTAGGCGGGGCACAGTGGTTCATGCCTGTAATTCTAACACTTCGGGAGGCCAAGGCAGATGGATCACCTGAGGTCAGGAGTTTGAGACCAGGCTGATTAACATGGTGAAACCCTGTCTCTACTAAAAATACCAAAAAAATTAGCTGGGCATGGGGGCGTATGCCTATAGTTCCAGCTAATCAGGAGGCTGAGGCAGGAGAATCACTTGAACACAGGAGGCAGAGATCGTGCCACTGTACCCCAGCCTATGTGACAGAGTGAGATTCTATCTCAAATAAAATAATAAAATTATATTTTAAATCTTTTATCATCTTAAAACCTAAACAGTGACCACATTTTTGAAATGGGAAATCAGCTACCTTATAAAATCACTGAAATCAGAAAAAAACAGAAATGTAATAAAGGTAATTATATTTCAAAATACTTTAGAATTCATATAAATAAAAAATGAAAGTGAAGAAATTACAACAGATGCCTCAGAAATAAAAAGGATCATAAGGAACTATATGAACAATTGTATGTCAATAAATTGGATAACCTAGAGGAAATGGATAAATTCCTAGAAAAATACAACCTACCAAGATTTAGTTAGGCATAAAAGCGTGAACAGACCAATAACAAATACAGAGATTAAAGAAGTAACCAAAAACTTCTCAACAAGAAAACTCCAGGATCTGAAGGCTTCGTGGCAGAATTTTACTGAATATTCAAAGAAGAATTAATACCCATTCTTCCTAAACTCTTCCAAAAAATAGAGCTAGAGGGAATATTTCCCAACACATTATATGAGGCAAGCATATCAAAGTCAAAAGCATTTAAGTTGTTATCTAAGTCAAGGACATCACAAGAAAACAAAACTACAGGCCAATCTCCCTAATGAACACTGATGCAAAAATCCTCAATATTAACAAACTGAATTCAACAACGCATCACAAAGATTACAAATCACTAGCAAGTGAGATTTATCCCTTTCATGCAAGGATGATTTAACATACACAAATCAATCAACCTGATATATCATATCAAGAGAAGTGAAGACAATGGGAAAAAGACCTAAACAGATATTTCTCCAAAGAAAACATAAAAATAGCCAAGAGATATATGAAAAGGTGCTCAATATCACTAATCACAATGGAAATGCAAATGAAAACCACACAATGGGATCTCACCTCACACCTGTAAGGATGGCTATTCTCCAAAAGACAAAAGAAAACAAATGCTGGCAAGGGTGTAGAGAAAAGGGAACCCTAGTATACTGCTGGTGGGAATGGAGATTGTTAGAGTCATTATGGAAAAAAGTATATGGAGGGTCCCAAAGAAATTAAAAATATAGAACTATCATAGACCCAGTAATCCCTCTTCTGATTATATACTCAAAATAAATGAAATCACTACCTCATAAAGATATCTAGGCCAGGCCCAGTGGTTCATGCTTGTAATCCTAGCATTTTGGGAGGCTGAGGCAGAAGGATCACTTGAGGCCAGGATTTCAAGACCAGCCTGGACACAGTGA
>NW_016107538.1:1775974-1776989 GCF_001604975.1 Cebus imitator | reverse complement strand
TTGAGGAAAAAAAAAAAAGCACTCAAATACACAGGACAGAGAATGAAACAGTGGTTACCACCAGTGAGGGATGGAGAAAGGGGGAGATGGAGGTCAAAGGATACAAAATAGCAGACTTGCAGGATGAACAAGTCTAGAGATCTACTGTACAACATGAGGACTAAAGTTAACACAATTATATCTTATGGATTTTTGTTAAATGGGTATATTTTAGCTATTCGTCACTGAAACAAAGTACGTGAGATGATAAATATGTTCACTGGCTAAACTATATGTAACCTATAACATCATGTAAAACTCAAACCTATACAATAAAATTTATTTTAATACATAAATGTAAAAATAATTCTTAACTTGAAGACTCTACAAAAACAGGAAAGGCAAGATATGCTCAGCACAACTAGCCTTAGTCTAGCAACGTCTGTCCTAGATAATAAAAATGTGAGAAATAGCAAATGACTAAAACTAAACCTCCAGTGCTGCAAAAGAACAATTTGAAATAATGATATCCGGCCACGTGTGATGGCTGACACCTATAATCCCAACACTTTGGAAGGCTGAGGTGGGAGGATCACGAGGTCAGGAGATCAAGACCATCCTGGCCAACACAGTGAAACCCTGTCTCTACAAAAAATACAAAAAAAAAATAGCCAGGTGTGGTGGCGGGCACCTGTAATCCCAGCTACTAAGGAGACTGAAGCAGAGAACTGCTTGAACCAGGAGGTGGAGGTTGAGGTGAGCCAAGATCTCACCACTGCACTCCAGCCTGGGCAACAGAATGAGATGCCGTCTCAAAAACAAACCAAAAAATCCAACAACCAGATATCTACACTTGCAGCATCATTCACAATAGTTAATACATGGAAACAACTTAGATGCCCATTGACAGATGAATGGATAAAGAAAATGTTGGACTAGGCACAATGGCTCACGCCTGTAATCCCAGCACTTTGGGAGGCTTAGGTGGGTGGATCACTTGAGGTCCAGAGTTTGAGACCAGCCTAGCCAATATGGC
>NW_016107538.1:1774184-1775734 GCF_001604975.1 Cebus imitator | reverse complement strand
AAAAAAAAAAAAAAAAAATTAACTATTTTGGGAGGTAGGGGTAGGCGGATCACTTAAGCTTAGGAGTTCAAGACTAGCCTGGGCAGCACAGCAAAATCCCACCTCTACAAAAAATACAAAAATGAGCCAGGACTTGGAGGCTAACATGGTAGAATTACTTGGGCCCAGGAGGTTGAGGCTACAGTAAGCCATGATCACATCACTGCACACCAGCCTGGGCAACACAGCTAGAAAGATGATGTCTCCAAAAAAAAAAGAAAGAAAGAAAAAAGGAATGAGGATGAAGTAAAAGAAATGCAGAGATGGTAAGGACACTAAGGAAAAGCAGAACCTACTATGCATGTACAGAACCTACATTATCTGACAGAATATATACTCTCAGTTGAGGACAATGCCACTATTATCTCCATTTTTACAGGAGGGAAAACTAAAGCCTGAAGAGTTGGGAAAACTAAATTCTGATTTGTAGCCCTAGCTGCAAATCAGAATCACCAGAAAAACTTCAGCCATAAAATAAAGCCTGGGCCCAATCTCAGAGATTGATTTAAGTGTTTTGTGATGGGACTTGGGCATCCCAGGTGGTTCTGATGTGCAGCCCAAGTCTATAGATCATAACCAAGGCCACATAGGTGACCAGGTGGTTTACTGCCTTTCTACTACATAATACTAATGCCAAACTATGGAAATAAGTTTTAAGAGTTTGTTAACTGTTGCAACCAACCAACACAAAAGAACTCAAAATGCAAACTACAAATAACCAGTCAAGGCTTGGTTAATATATTAAAAAATAAAATAATGACACACTTGTATACTTCACAATTATAATCCTAGATAGAAACATAAAAGAAACCTCATTACCTGTCAGAACCTGGGTGAAATTCTGAAAGCAAGGAAGGTCGTCTTCGAAGCTGCTGCTGCTGCTGCTGTTGCTGCAAGAGCTGTGATGCCTGACTGACTTCAATATGAGAGGAACGATAATCAGGGACTGCGAACTCCTAGTATTAAAATAATCATAAATTAGTTATTAACTAAAAACTGAATAGCATCATGAAATCAAAGCAAGCATAAAGGTAGTTACGGGCCACTATGTATGGAAAGAAAAAGTAATGACTATTTTAATCCTTCATTGATCTAACTCTTCCCCTTAAAATAATCAACATTTTAACTATGTTATCATTAAAAATAATCCAAAATGAAATTTCAAGTTTAACCTATATTGACTCATTCCTCTACTAAAAAATTACGGTAACTCCCAATCTGTATTACTCACATCAGTAAAATCTCAAACTCATGTGTTCAATATGAAACCCTAAGAAGCATTCCAATATTATATTCATAATGAGTAAGCTGGAAGAAGGGTCACAGAAGTCTTATCAAATCCATTCACACTTACAATGAAGAAACTGGAGTCCAGAGAATTAACCTGATAGTTAAGAGTAGTAGTTTTGGCTCACACCTGTAATCCCAGCACTTCGGGAGGCTGAGGCAGGTGGATCACTTGAGGTCAGAAATTCAAGACCAGCCTGGTCAACATGGTGAAAACCTGTCTC
>NW_016107538.1:1768588-1772514 GCF_001604975.1 Cebus imitator | reverse complement strand
AAAAAAAAAAAAAAAAAAAAAAAAAGGCAACAAATCCATAGAAACAGAAAAGATTGGTGATTGCCAAAAGATAGGGGAAGGAGGAGAATTGAAACTGTTATTACATATGGGGTTTTACTGCAGGTGATGGAGATGTCCTGAAATCGAGTAACAATGATAACTGCACAACATAATGAATATACTAAAAGCCACTATATTACATACTTTAAAATGGTAAATTTGCTGTTACATGAATTCTGTGTCAACAAAAAAAAGGTTCAAAAATCATGAACAGATAAAATTGTGCTGTCTAGGATGAAACAGAGGGTAGATAAGCCATTGAGAGCCCTTCTTTATAAGTTATGAGTAAAAAATGACTCATAGTCTTAAGGAGAAATCTCAGATATAAAGTTGAAAACATAAAAAACAAAACCATTTAAAAAACTTTTTCAGCCAGGTGTGGTGGCTCACACTTGTAATCCCTGCACTTTGGGAGGCCAAGGCAGGTAGATCACAAGGTCAGGATTTACGACCAGCCTAGCTGATCTCTACTAAAAATACAAAAAATTAGCCGGGTGTAGTGGCGTGCTCCTGTAATCCCAGCTACATGGGAGGCTGAGGCAGGAGAATCGTGTGAACCCAGGAGGCAGAGGTTGTATTGATCCAAAATTGCACTATTGCACTCTAGTCCCAGCAACAGTGCAAGACTCCATCTTGGAAAAAAATAAAAAAAAATTTCCAAAGGCACCAAAACAAAAAGGAATTTATATTATATGGAAATAGGTAAAACAGTAGATAGGAGTAAAAATGGACCTAAAAAATATTAACAATATCAAATACGTCAGGTGCTATGGCTCATGGTTGTAATCCTAGCACTTTGGGAAGCTGAGGCAGGTGGATCACTTGAGGTCATGAGTTCGAGACCAACCTGACCAACACGGTGAAACCTCACCTGTACTAAAAAAAAAAAAAAAAAAAAAAAAAAAAAAAAACCCAAAAAAAAAAAAAAAAAAAAAAAAAAAAAAAAAAAACCAGCCAGGCATGGTAGCAGGCACCTGCCTGGAATGCCAGCTACTCCAGAGGCTAAGGCAGAAGACTTGCTTGAACCTGGGAGGTGGAGGTTGCAGTGAGCCAAGACCAAGCCATTGCACTCCAGCCTGGGCAACGGAACAAGACTCTGTCTTTAAAAAAAAAAAGCCCTTGATACAAGGGTTTGTTACCCCCCCCTCCAAAAAAAAAGGAGGAGAAGAAGAAAAAGTAGCAGCAGCAGCAGCAGCAGCATCAAATAGCAAGCCAGGCCTGGTGACTCACGCCTGTAATCTTAGCCTGTTGGGAGGCCAAGGTGGCACGAACTGCTTGAGGCCAGGAGTTTGACACCAGCCTGGCCAACATGGCAAAACCCCGTTTCTACTAAAATTACAAAAATTAGCCAGGCGTGGTGGCACATGCCTGTGGTCCCAGCTACTCAAGAGGCTGAAGTACAAGAATTCCTTGAATCTAGGAGGTAGAGGTGGCAATGAGCCAAGATTGTGCCACTGCACTCCAGCCTGGGCCACAGAATGAGACTCCTTCACAAAAAAAAAAAAAAAAAAAAAAAAAAAAAAAAAAAAAAAAAAAAAAAAAAAAAAAAAAGAAGAAAGAAAAGAGAAATAAAGAAAGAATCAAATAAAGAAATTAAAAACTGAATCATTGAAAGTAAATGGTAGTTGAACATACAGACATGAAAAGCAAATGAAAGCTAACAAGAGAACTGAGGAATTTTCTCAGTACCCAGTAAAGTACAAAGACATAGAAACCACAGAAGAAAAGTTAAAAATGTGAGCTAGAATAAAAAGTTCCAACATCCCATATCCACAGGTAAGAGACATGCTCCTGAGAAATAATAGAACAGCATTTCTCAGAAGTTAGAAAAGATATAGTCTTCGGATTTAAAAAGGCTTAAGGAAAAAACTGGATGTATTTTTTAAATTAATCCATACTGAACACATGAAAATTTTAGATAATAAGATTAAAGTGAAAACTTTATTACAAGTTCCAAGAAATAAAAAAGAGATTTCCTACAAAGTTACAAGGATCATAATAAAAGCAGACTTCTCATCAGCAACACTCAAGAGAAGCAAACAGCAAATCACAGCATATTCCAAGTTCAGAGGAAAATAACTTTGAAGCTACAAATTCAATAACTACATCATTTGGCTGAGCATGCTAGTTCATTCCTGTAATCCCAGCACTTTGGGAGGGCAAAGGAGGACGACAGCTTGAGGCCAGGAGCTTGAGAACAGCCTGTGCAACACAGTGAGACACCATCTCTATAAAGTATTTAAAAATTAGCTGGGCATGGTGGTCCAAACCTATAATCCCAGCTACTCAGGAGGCTGAGGTGAGAGGATCACTTGAGCCGAAGAGCTCAAAGTTACAGACAGTGAGCTATGATTGTGTCACTACATTTCAGCCTGGGTGATAAGAGTGAAACTTTGTCTCTAAAAATAAAATAAAATAAAAAATAAACCATCACTGAAGTTTTAAGGCTACTAACTTTTGAGAATTCAAGGAACTCAAATAATGAACCAACCACAGACACTCTCTGAAAGAATTTCTAAAGGATGTACCCAGCAAAAATTAAGAGTAAGGAGTGAAATAAAAGTAACAACAGTGCACTGCGGCTTCCAGGTATGAGCAGGCAACATGGCTCAAAATTACCTTCTCACAGTCAACAGCTAAAAACTTCAACAAAATATAGAAACTATTTTCAGAAACTGGATAAAAGGCAGCACAGGACTTGATCACTGAGAGAAATGAAGCAAATGAGGTGAGCCCTACCTACCATACTCTAGGCCCTCTGTCTACAGGCAATTTCCAAACTGCAGCCATGGGAAGGGAACCTAAATCGTGTCCCACAATCATAATCATTGAATAAGCAACTGTACAAGGCTTGGATAAGCCATAGGGACTGAACTTCCAAAGTTAGTTTCAAAGAGAAAGATTTCCTGAAATCTGAATTTGGGATCCCTTAAGCCTCTGTGAATTCTAGTCTGTAAATACATAAGGAGAAATGTCACAGGCTGGGGTAAGAATAATTTCTGATGAAAGAACAATTAGAAGCAACTATAAAGCAAACAATTCCCTGAGCTCACTCAGGGTAAGAACTCATTCAAATTTCCTCCAGCAAGAGTGAGAAAACCCCAATGAATACATGGGACATTCAAAAGAAACCCTAGGAGACAAGCTTAGAAGTGGGGGATAAATTAGAAATACAATAAAGACTATGCTAGACGTGCCCTAAGAGTTTAAAAACAAGCCTCAAAAGTAATTTAATTTCCTACCAGAAGGACTTCATCTCTCTTTACAGGAATGTAACAAAGGCCAGCAGTAAAAAAGTGTAAAACACACAACGTTTTTTAATCAAAAATGAAATCCATCTGCAATAAAAATGTGTTAACAACAGGCTGAAACGTACAGAATATCACTGATTATGATATCATAGCAAAATGAAACTAATGGATTAAAAAAAAAGGGAAAAAAGTGAACAGAGATCCAGTGAACTGTGGAATAACATGCAGCATGTGTAACTAGAGTCCCAGATAGAAACTAGGGGAAAAGGAAACAGGAAAAAAATATTTGAAAAAACAATGGCCCCAAACTGCTCAAATTTTATGAAACTTATAAATCCATAGAATCAGGAAACTATAAATCCATAGAATGCTAGCCACAATAATGTATTCACTCAAAAAGCACAACAGCAAGGCATTGTGGCTCACACCTGTATTCCCAGCTACTTGGGAAGCTGAAGCAAGAGGATCCCTTGAGCCTAATAGTTCTGGGCTATAGCTCTGGGCTATGCCAATCAGATGTCTACACTAAGTTCGAATTTAAATGATGACCTCCGAGAAGCAGGGGGACCAGCAGGTTGCCTAAGGAGGGATGAAAATGCCCTAGGTTAAAAAAAA
>NW_016107538.1:1760559-1768488 GCF_001604975.1 Cebus imitator | reverse complement strand
AAAAAAAAAAAAAAAAGAAAAAAAAAGGCACAACAAACGCACAAACGCACATTACACCCAAATTGCTGAAAACCAATGAAAAAGAGAAAAATGTTAAAAAGTAACCAGAGGAGACCAGGTGTGGTGGCTAACACCTGAAATTCCTGCACTTTGGGAGGCCGAGGCAGGTGGATCATCTGAGGTCGGGAGTTGAGACCAGCCTGACCAAAACAGAGAAACCCTGTCTCTACTAAAAATACAAAATTAGCCAGGCATAGTGGTGCATGCCTATAATCCCACCTACTACGGAGATTGAGGCAGGAGAATCTCTAGAACCCAGGAGGCAGAAGTTGTGGTGGGCCTAGATGGCACCATTGCACTCCAGCCTGGGCAACAAGAGTGAAACTCCATCTCATACAAAAGAAAAAAAAAAAACTTAAGCTGAGCACAGTGGTGTGTGCCCGCAGTCCCAGCTACTCAGGAGGCTGAGGCATGAGAACTGCCTGAACCCAGGAGGCAGAAGTTGTGGTGGGCCTAGATGGCACCATTGCACTCCAGCCTGGGCAACAAGAGTGAAACTCCATCTCATACAAAAGAAAAAAAAAAAACTTAAGCTGAGCACAGTGGTGTGTGCCCGCAGTCCCAGCTACTCAGGAGGCTGAGGCATGAGAACTGCCTGAACCCAGGAGGCAGAAGTTGCAGTGAACCGAGATCGCACCACTGCACTCCAGCCTGAACAACAGAGGAAGACTGCCTCAAAAAAAAGGAACTAGAGGAGGGAAAATGTGTTTTATAAATAAATGAACAAAAATTGAGGCTTCTAGACAGAAACCATACAAGCCAGAATAAGATGATATGACATATCTTAAAATACTACAACTGTCTGGCTGATAGAGCATTAAAAAATAAATAAATAAATAAATAAATAAAATAATACTAAAACTTTCAACTTAGAATTCTATATCTAGGCTGGGCGTGGTGGCTCACGCCTGTAATCCTAGCAGCCTAAACCCTGGTGGTGGAGGTTGTGGTGAACTGAGATTGTGTCACTGCACTCCAGCTTGGGCAACAAGAGCAAAACTCTGTCTCAAAAAAAAAAAAGGATGTCAGAAATGGTTATACTCAGGCAATCAGAGAAGGAAATAAATAATAAAGAGCACAAATCAGTGAAATAGAAAAACAGTAAAAATGACTGAATCCAAAACTAGTTTTTCCAAGAATCTACTAAACTGACAAAACTCTAGGCAGACTGATTAAATAAAAAATAAGAAAAAAGCACATTATCAACATGAGAAACAACATCACAACGTATCTCAAACACATTGAAACAAGGGAATATTGTGACAATTTGTGTCAATAAATTTGATACCTTAAACAACAAAATACACCCAAAACTGACTCGAGAAAAAACTGAGTATCTGAATTAATAACTATTAAAGAAACTGAGTTCATATTTAAATTCTTCCCATAAAAAAAAATTTGGGGCCCAAGGGTTTCACTGATAAATTCTATCAAATATCTAAGGATAAAAACGTGTCAATGCTGGCCAGGTACAGTGGCTCACACCCGTAATCCCAGTGCTTTGGGAGGCTGAGGTGGGTGGATCACCTGAGGTCGGGAGTTCAAGACCAGCCTGGCCAACATGGCAAAACCCCATCTCTACTAAAAATACAAAAAATTAGCCATGCATGGTGATGGATGTCTGTAATCCCAACTACTTGGGAGTCTGAGGCAGGAAAATTGCTTCAACCCAGGAGAAAGAGGTTGCAGTGAGCCAAGATCACACCACTGCCCACTCCAGCCTGGGCGACAGAGTGAGACTCTGCTGTCTCAAAAAAATAAAGAAAAGGCTGGGCATGGTGGCTCACACATGTAATCTCAGCACTTTGGGAGGCTAAGGCAGGTGGATCACCAAGGTCAGGAGTTCGAGACCAGCCTGGCCAATATGGTGAAATCGCATCTCTACTAAAAATACAAAAATTAGCTGAGCGTAGTGGCGCATACCTGTAATCCCAGCTACTCAGGAGGAGGAGGTTGCTATGAGCCAAGATCATGCCATTGCACTCTAGCCTGGGTGACAGAGCCAGACTCCATCTCAAAAAAAAAAAAAAAAGAAAAAGTACCAATCCTACACAAATCCCTTAAGAGAACACAGGAGTAAAGGGCATTCTCCAAGTTAACATCATTCTTAACGCGGAAGGACTGAAACTCAACGCTTACCATACCATATATAAAATTTTAATTCAAAACAGATAATTTACCAAAATGAAAAACCTAAAATTACAAAACTTAGAGAAGAAAACATAAGTGAAAATCTCGGTGACCCTGAATTTGGCAAAAACTTCTTAGATATGACACAAAAAGCACAAAATATGAACAATAAAAGTAATACATTGGGGCTGGGTACAGTGGCTGACACCTGTAATCCCAGCACTTTGGGAGGCCAAGGTGGGTGGATCACCTGAGGTCAGGAGTTCAAAATCAGCCTGGCCAACAGCGCAAAGTCCATCTCTACTAAAGATACAAAAATTAGCTGGGCATGGTGGCAAGCACCTGTAATCCCAGCTACTCAGGAGGCTGAATGAAGCAGGAGAATTCCTTGAACTTGGGAGGTAGAGGTTGCAGTGAGCCCAGATGGCACCATTGCACTCCAGCCTGGGCAACAGAACAAGACTCCGTCTCAAAAATAAATAAATAAATAAATAAATAAACAAACAAATTGTGGTACACCCATAACCAACAATAAAAAGGAAGGAACTGAGATGTGCCAGACATGGATAGATCACAGAAGTATTATGGGAAGCAAAAGAGGCCACAGACAAAAGAGTTCCCATGAAGCTCAGAACATATACAATGTATTAGGATAGAAAGCAGACAGTGGTTTCCTAGGAGCTGAGGTTAGCAGGAAGTCAGGGAGGAGGACTGACACAGATAGGGTACCAAGGAGGATGGGGTGCCAAGGAATATTCTGGAGTGTTGGAAATGCATCTTCATTTTGGTGATGGTTCTATGGGTTTATGAATTTGTCAAAGTTTGTTACAATGTACACATATAATGAGTGCAATCTAATAAATATATATATAAACTTAACCGCAAAGCTGATTTTTTTTTTCAGACAGAGTTTCACTCTTGGTCCAGGCTGGAGTACAATGGTAGGATCTCGGCTCACTTCAACTTCTGACTTCTGGGTTCAAGTGATTCTCCTGCCACAGTCTCCCAAGTAGCTGAGATTAATGGTGGCCACTACAATGCCTGGCTAATTTTGTTTTTTTTTTTTTGTATTTTTAGTAGAGACAGGGTTTCACCATGTTGGTCAGACTGGTCTTGAACTCCTGACCTCAAGTGATCCATGTGCCTCGGCCTCCCAAAGTGCTGGGATTATAGGTGTGAGCCACTGCGCTCAGCCTGATGTGTTTAAAAAAGCAGTAGCAACAATAATCCAGAAAACTGGTAAATAACAGTGGGGTAGGGGGAACAACAAGCAAAATTCAACACCCAATCATGACAGAAATTCTCAAACTAGGAACAGAAAGCAACCTCTTCAACCAAAAAAGGCATCAACAAAAACGTGCAACTAACATTACATGTAATGATGAAAGACTAAATGCTTCCCTACACAGGAACAATGTAACAATGTGCACTCTAACGCTATAATCATGACTATACTTCAAAGGAGTCCTCAGTAAGACCCCATAGTAAATACCCAACTACATTTTGATAACAAATCTGCTTTATTAAGTCTCTGAGATGACCATTTCATCACATCCTTTCCTATTTTTCTTTAAACCTCTTACACCCATATCCTTGGTCTACTATGAGCTTATTATCTCACTTCATATTTTATTTTTCACAAGGTAAATCAATCTCTTACAAACTCTTCCTATGATAAAATCTTCCTTCCTGCCTATCTACCATGCCCTCTTTCCTTCCTACCTACTATGCAAAGCTTCCTACCATCAATCTCTCAAGAAGACAGAGGTCTTTATGCTGGCCATCACTCAAGAGAGGCCAAGTTATTTGGCCAGCTTAAAAGTCAACCACAACTTGGAGTATAAACATAGGTCTTACCCTTGAAATTCTAGACAAATAATAGTTTTCTATTTATCATTAACTCCTACAATCAAAAGCAAAGACAAGTTCATAAAGCCACAGTAAGAAAACAGGAATAATTCCCAACCTTTGGTTCCTCATCTTTGTAAACAGTTCTTGCCACTTAAAAAAAAAAAAAAAGGTACATGTGGTAGTTTCTGACCAACATGTTTATTAAATAGGAAAAGTAAAGAAAAACACAAAAAACATGTGCAATTTGCATAGCATTTGTTCCTTACCTGCTGGTGGCGGGTGCTGGGAAAGGTATACTGGACAGAGTGGGGAGGATAACGGCTTTGTTCTGTGCTGAATGCTCCTTGGTTGGGAGGATAACCTGAACTTGACATTATCAGTAAAGAAGTCCTCACCAGACTGTGAGATCAACGCCAACAAACAATCATGTTTCTAGGAAACCACCTAAACATGATGGGAAAAAACAGAATTAATAAGAACTAAAACATCAAGTGTACTTCTAATAAATGATAACTATAGCTACATAAATAAAACCATAATTACCAGTAAAAGCTTCCTCTTAGGTATTTACTTAATAAAAGTTACCAAGGTTTGAAAACATTAATGGGTCATTTCTTTTTACACTTAAAATAGGTTATTATGTGACAAATAATATAATTAGCTATTTAAAGCAAAAACAGTATATAAAAACTTAGCATAAGATCTGGCACAGTATCTGCTTAGTATCTTTCTATAAATGTCTGAAAAACAAATATAAAGATAAAAATACATGGTTCTAAATTTGAGAGTTCATAAGTCAATTGTAAAAATAATTCAAGAGTAATTATAAGGTAAGCACTTGTGCAGAGGAAGTATTGCCTTTATTAAATAATTCTGAAGCAAGTATGATAAAATACTAAGTTTTGTACACCACAGGTGGTAGGTAGATGGACATTTGTTGTATTACCCCTTGCATGCTTCTATGGGCCTGAAATAGCAAATAAAGAGAAAAAAAAAGGCCAGGAGTGGTGGTTAACACCTGTAATCCCAGCACTTTGGGAAGCCGAGGTGGGCAGATCACTTAAGGTCAGGAGTTTGAGACCAGCCTGGCCAACACGGTGAAACCTCTTCTCTACTAAAAATATAAAAATTAGCCAGGTGTGGTGGCATGTGCCTGTAATCCCAGCTACTCAGGAGGCTGAGGCAGGAGAATCACTTGAACCTCGGAGGCAGAGATTGCAGTGAGCTGAGATCACGTCACTGCACACCAGCCTGGGCAACAGAACGGGACTCCATCTCAAAAAAAAAAAAAAAAAAAAGAAAAGAAAAAGAAACTCCATCTTCATTATAAAGTATATTCCTACTTATCCACAATTCTAGACTCACTAATTTGATTTGCCTGTCTTTTCTTGTGCCAATGCCACACTTTTCAAGTTACTCTAGTATTCAGAGGTTTTTATACTCAGCAGGGCAAATTTCCCCTCACTATGCTTGTTGTTGCTAACTTTCACCGCCTTCCCAGCTATTCTAGCACATTTCCTCTTTCACACAAGTATCAAAGTCAGCTTGTCAGGTTCCATGGAAATTCTAGATGAGAACACATAAATACTGAATTCACAGGCTAATGGGAGAACAGGTACCTTTATCCTCCTGAGTATTCCCATTCTAAAACATCATTATCTATGTTTATGTTTCAGGATAGCACAAATATTTGTGTTATATATAATTAACATGGGAATGTTTTACATATACATGATAGAGATTACATATATATAAAAAAGTGCTATAATATATAATTTCTATCTTAATTATACATAAAATATGTAAAACTCCCATGACAAAAATTTAACATATATACACATACACACATGTGCATGTGTATACACACACTGTTACTTTAAAACAGGAATTCTATTATTACCTAATTGGGTGGTTTTAAAAAAAGATAGAAATTATTTATATATAATTAAGATGAAAATTATATAACTATATATATATATATATATATATATAACATATATATATAAAATCTCCACCCATTTAATATTTTGTTTCTTAGTAAAGTTTTAATATTATTTCCATCATTTCAAGGGATTTCGGAAGAGGGAAAACTCAAAAAATAATTCATTGTGACAACCTGATCAACTTCACAGTTTTTACCAATATATGCAATACAAAATATGCAATTCTTTATTCAGTTAGGTTTAGAAAATAAAATTTTCTAGGGAATTGTCACTCAACCTAACTTTAAAACAAAACTTATAGGCCAGCCACAGTGGCTCACACCTGTAATTCCAGCACTTTGGGAGGTCAAGATCAGAGAATCTCCTACAGCCAAGTGTTCAAGACCAATCTGGGCAATGAAGCCGGACCTGTCTCTACAAGAAAATAATAATAATAATTAGGCACGGCAGTACACACCCATGGTCCCAGCTACCCGGGAGGCTGAAACAGGAGGATCACTTAAGCCCAGGAGGTCAAGACTACAATGAGCTGTGACTGTGCCACTGCACTCCAGCCTGAGTGATACAGTGAAACTCTGACTCAAAAAACAAAAGAAAAAACTTATAGGCCGGGCACGGTGGCTCAAGCCTGTAATCCCAGCACTTTGGGAGGCCGAGGCGGGTGGATCACGAGGTCAAGAGATCGAGACCATCCTGGTCAACATGGTGAAACCCTGTCTCTACTGAAAATACAAAAAAATTAGCTGGGCATGGTGGCGCGTGCCTGTAATCCCAGCTACTCAGGAGGCTGAGGCAGGAGAATTGCCTGAACCCAGGAGGCGGAGGTTGCGGTGAGCCGAGATCGCGCCATTGCACTCCAGCCTGGGTAACAAGAGCGAAACTCCGTCTCCAAAAAAAAAAAAAGAAAAAAGAAAAAAGAAAAAACTTATAGAAAGAACTTTAAAAAAGTGTATGTGGTGGCCGGGTGTGGTGGCTCACACCTGTAATCCCAGCACTTTGGGAGGCCAAGGCGGGTGGACCACAAGGTCAGAAGTTCAAGACCAGCCTGACTAATGTGGTGAAACCCCATCTCTACAAAATTATAAAAATTAGCTGGGCGTGGTGGCACGTGCCTGTAATCTCAAATACTTAAGAGGCTGAGGCAGGAGAATCACTGGAACTGGGGAGGCAGAGGTTGCAGTAAGCTGAGATTGCGACAATCCAGCCTGGGTGACAGAGCAAGACTCCATCTCAAAGAAAAAAACTGTATGTGGTACCATGTAATATATAAATATTTTAAATAAATATACCATCCTTCCTCCAATCTTACTTTTCCTGCTGTTGTGAAAGCTGGCCAGGAGAAGAATCAGAAGACTGACCAGCTGTCCCTCAGTCTGTCCCCCCCCCCCACTCCCTTCCAACGCCCAAGGCACGGAAGCCAGCAAATCTTAAGGACTGGGAGATTTTGAGGTCACCCAACTAACACTTATTTGACAGATGAGAAATTGGAAAAACCGAGAAATTCAATAATTCCTCCAATATCACAAAGTTGTCTGTGGCAAAAATGGGAAAAACTAACGCTTTCTGCAATGCTTTGCAGCTTTCTCAGCAAGCAGTGACCCACTTGGAGGAGTTGACACGTTCAGTGAGACCACACATTAAAACCACCTGAGGAGCTTTCTTCTCATCTATACACCTGCCAGGTAGAAGCGGAAAAGCCAACATGTGGTGTTGTGGGGAGGGTTGATCTTTTTGGAAATAAATATTATATGCAGGACTTAAGAGTTTTTAAAAGTACCACAGAATACAAAGTGAAAAATCTCCTCACCCTTCTCCTCCAGCTGCTACCCAGTTACCCTCTCAAAAGGCAACCAGCCGGGCGCGGTGGCTCACGCCTGTAATCCCAGCACTTTGGGAGGCCGAGGCGGGTGGATCACGAGGTCAAGAGATCAAGACCATCCTGGTC
>NW_016107538.1:1753221-1759931 GCF_001604975.1 Cebus imitator | reverse complement strand
TAGTAGAGACGGGGTTTCACCATGTTGACCAGGATGGTCTCGATCTCTTGACCTCGTGATCCACCCGCCTCGGCCTCCCAAAGTGCTGGGATTACAGGCTTGAGCCACCGCACCCGGCCTGGTTCTTTCCATTGTTACAGTGTTTTACTACATGAATGTCCATTCATTATTTTGTAAAAGTTTTCCGACTAATTCTGATCTGCAGTCCTAAAACATGCTTTAAGTGATCTGTCCCTGTGCTCTTCTCCCAACGCAGACATCCCAAATAAAGCTATAAATGGAATAGTGAGGCAAAAGGAAAGATCTTAACCCAGGATCATCTAATTTTTTTCTCACAGTAGCCTAAATGATTAGAAACCCATGAGGTATAATTTCTTAATGCATATTGTTTAATTTTCAGCTACGGTGAGTCCTGAGTTCAACAATTACACTCAATGTCACTCAAAGTCACAAGTTAAGTGACTTGTCCATTTTTTCCCTCTTCTTAGTAATCCTTCCTGTTGTCCTAGTTTTATGGTGTGACTTTAGTGAAGATAACTTTATTACCTCAAAAAAAAAAAAAATCAGTTTTATTTAAAAGTACTATCAGCCCAACACAGAAGAGGGGGAGAAAAAGGCACTAACCAAGTCAGGAAATTAGCCCCAACTGGCGTACAAATTTACAGGTCAAAGCAAGCCCTTCCTGCCTTCACATGAACTATAGCCTGGAGACCAATGCAACCTCCTTCCTCAAAACCTGTCCATGAGATACACAGCAACAGTGGTCAGGTCTTGTTTTTTAACCAGCATGCTTTCCTCAAAAGTCTTAAATGAAAGCCAAGTGTACAAAAGTTACAATGGAGAAACATTCTGATTTAGTGACAATGGGAGACCTGAAATTCATCTTTTCAGTCTCCCCGCTACCCTTCTCCAACCTTCCCTCCACCCCTCACTCCAGTCCTGGCTCACTAAGATACCTCTGCAGAGTACGTTTAAAACCCACTGAAATAAAAGAATCCAGTTTAAAGTTCAGACTGAAAGAGAAGGGAACACCTTAAGTGGCAGCATCAAACTATAATTTCAGTTCTCAGCACCAAAACTCATTAACTCAGGATAGTCACATGGTTGACTCATGAACTGCAAAAATGAATTGTTTAAGAAACCTGGTCAAGATTTTATAAGCAACTTCCTCATATCTTTTTTTTTTTTTTTTTTTTTTTTTTTTGAGACGGAGTCTCACTCTTGTTACCCAGGCTGGAGTGCAATGGCACGATCTCGGCTCACCGCAACCTCCGCCTCCTGGGTTCAGGCAATTCTCCTGCCTCAGCCTCCTGAGTAGCTGGGACTACAGGCACGCGCCACCATGCCCAGCTAATTTTTTGTAGTTTTAGTGGAGACGGGGTTTCACCACGTTGACCAGGATGGTCTCGATCTCTTGACCTCGTGATCCACCCGCCTCGGCCTCCCAAAGTGCTGGGATTACAGGCTTGAGCCACCGCGCCCGGCTTCCTCATATCTTATACATCAACATATATAATGTTTTAGGATGGAAATAATATAGTTAAAATTATATTTACTGTATTATTTTTAGTCATTGTCATAAAAACAATAGCACTTCTAACTGGATTAAACAGATAAACCCAGAACTAGTCTCTTATCTTGCAAACAAACAATACAATATGGCAAAATGAAATTGATATATTTAAGTTCCTTTTTAAATCTTTTCATATTAAATACACACACCATTACTCAAAAGGAAAATCTTGCAACAAAAAAATTTCAAATACCAAGAAAAAAAAAAAAAAAAAAAAAAAGCTATTCCTCCTCTCACCAGGAACTCCTGGCTTTTGGCCTATAACCTTTCCATAACCAAAATGTACTTGGATAGGTGTTCAAGGTGGCCAAAGCTATACTGGGGGAAAAAAAAAAGCTAAAAATAGCCAGGCGTAGTGGCTCACGTCTGTAATCCCAGCACTTTGGGAGGCCAAGGTGGGCGGATCATGAGGTCAGGAAATAGAGACCATCCTGGCCAACATGGTGAAACCCCAACTCTACTAAAATACAAAAAAAATTAGCCAGGCATGGTGGTGCATGCCTGTAGTCCCAGCTGCTTGGGAGGCTGAGATAGGAGAATCGCTTGAACCCAGGAGACAGAGGTTGCAGTGGGCCGAGATCGCACCACTGTACTCCAGCCTGACAACAGAGCGAGACTCCGTCAAAAAAAAAAAAAAAAGCTAAAAATATACTTCACTGTGGCAGGACTGCAGATGCCACTTCAGATGAACAAGAATTACTCCACCAAGGGTCACAACAGAGGTGAAGCCCACATTTTACCAAAGCAGAAAAAGGATCCTACAAAATATGAAATTCTATTTTTAACTGATAAAATAATAAAACCTCCCAATACAAAAGTATGGGATAGGGCAGTGCTGCTATAAAATTCAGATGCTAAAAAATTAGTTATTAATCTGAGGCAAATTAGGTCACATCAGTTCCCACAAAGCTGTCCAGCTCTAGTCCAATTCTAAAAGTATGTTAGGAAAGACGAGGCTAAGGAGGAGCACAACCCTGGGCATCCCAATCACCTAAAATCCTCCAACCTGGGGATGACTTAAAGAAAGCCGACTGACAGGTGAGGTTGCTCATGCCTGTAATCCCAGCAGTTTGGGAGGCCAAGGCAGGCAGATTGCCTGAGGTCAGGAGTTAGAGACCAGTCTGGCCAACACAGTGAAACCACGTCTCTACTAAAAATGAAAAGAAATTAGCCGGGCGTGGTTGCATGCGCCTGTAATCCCAGCTAATCAGGAGGCGGAGGCAGAGGAATTGCTTGAACCAGGGAGGTGGAGGTTGCAGTGAGCCAAGCACACTACCGCACTCCAGGCTGGGAGACAGAGCAAGACTTTGTCTTTAAAAAAAAAGAACAAATATATTTCATAACCAAAACGGGTGACTACATGCCAATTCCCTCCTTAACCAACACAAAAGAAAAACAGAGAAATTAAGGTAAGAAAAATTTTAACTGTAGATGTTTGGCCTGAATTAAGAGACATAATATCTACATAGACATTACTAAAAGAGTTACCATTTATTGAGCTCTTGTTATATATTAGGCAGTGTACTAAGACTTTGTGTGCATGAGCTCACCTAAAAGTCTGGTTCTATTATCTCTAAGGCTGTAGGGAAGCTAAATAACTTCCTCAAGCTATGTTTTTCTAACTCAGAAACATATCTTAAAGATCATCGGCTGCTGCCTCCCCTTTGACCCACTAACAGAAACTACAGGTTATTAAGCAATATAAAACAAGGGTTACGAACAGACTGTTTTTTGCTGAACCCCCCGCTCCCAGCACCCTGAACTCCATAAATGTTAAAGTCAAATGCTTTTAGCCTACTTTATTTTGGTACACACCTTAGAAACAAACAAAACTAGCAGACACCTATGAAGGCAAAGACCAGCTTTGTTCTGCTCCACACGGCCTCTGCAGCAGCTAGCAGTACTTAGCTCTCAATAACACCCACTCCAACATCAAGTTGTTTAGCTGTAAACTTACACACAGCTGAAGCCTCCCAGGCCTCGCTATCTGATTAGCACCATCCCCACCTACCTATTGCTGCAAAAAAAAAAAAAAAAAAAAAAAAAACTCCTAACTGGAGTCCCCACTTCAATACTTTCTCAACTCAAAAAGCCAACTGTGGCTGGACACGACTTTGGGAGGCCGAGGCAGGCAGATCATCTGAGGTCAGGAATTCAAGAACAGCCTGACCAAAATGGAGAAACCCGTCTCTACTTAAAATACAACAAAATTACGTAGTGGTGCATGCCTGGAATCCCAGCTACTCAGGAGGCTGAGGCAGGAGAATCACTTGAACCCAGCAGGTGGGGGTTTCGTTGAGCCAAGATCGCACCATTGCACTCCAGCCTGGGCAACAAGAGCGAAACTGTCAAAAAAAAAAAAAAAAAAGCCAAGTGTTCTTTTTAAACCATAAATCAGAAGTCACTCTCCTGCTTCAGACTCCCCAAGGATTTCCTATGCACTGCAAATAAAGTCTAAACTACTTACGATGACCCAAGGCCCTACTCAATTTGGCCTGCTTACTTTCCAGATTGCTCACTAAGCCCCAGCGATGAGAGTTTCCCTTCAGTTTCTTCAGAGCCCTTCTCTGCCAAGCCCTTCCTAGTCAGGTCTTTGTCCTCCTTTACTCTCTGCCAGGAATGTTGTTCCTGGCTCATTTAAGTGGCTAGCTCCTCCTCAAACTTAAGGTCTTAGCTCAAATATCATCTCAGAAGAGTCTTTCCAACCACCCTACATATAAGCTCCCACCAGTTACTCTCAATCACATCACCCTTTTGATTCCTTTGTAGGTTTACCATAATCTGAAATGCATTATGTACTTCATTTTATTTGATTATATTCTGTCTTCTCTCACTAGAATAAAAGCTACCTGTTTGATTCTCTACAATATTTGTTGAATAAAATAAACAAGCATACTCTCATTCATGGGTCTGTTTTTTAAAAGAAATAAACAAGAAATATACACGATTTATTTGTACAGGACTTATTTGAAGCAAAGTTTGAAAATCTGAGAGACATAAAAATCTATTTGAACACAGTACAGAAAGTACATAAAGATGTCAATTTCCCCAAACTTCACTTACAATTTCAGTATTCCCAATCAATATTCAGTATTAAATAAAAATGTCTCTAAGATTTCCTTTTGAATGTCACATAATGATTCTAAAGTTCATCTAGAAGAATATATAGACCAGAATTGTCAAAGTCAGAAAAAAAAAAAAAAGAGTAATGAACAGGTGACTAACCTCATCTGTATCAAAGTTACAAAATGATAGTAACTTAAAGCATATGATAATACACGAGATTAAAATAAAATAATAAGACAGATGAGAAACAATCCCAAACACATTTAGTAAATGACAAAAGTTACAATTCTAACACTGGGGCAAAAAACAGATTATTCACTAAATGGTGCTGACATAACTAGCTAGTTGGAGTAGAATTCACACACAATTTTATCCCCCAAAATATGTCTCACTTCCTATACCGGAAATAAATTTCTTATGGATCAAAGAATTAGAAGTTTTAAAAAGGAAAAGGAGAAAAAAAAAACATTAAAGTATTAAATTACAATCTGGGGACTTCGTTTTAAAAATACAAAAAGGCATGCAGTCAAAAAGTCTTCCTCTCACTCATTCTTTTACTATAACAACCAATGTTTCCAAACATCATATATCCTGTGTTACACAAGCAAACATACATACATTGTTTTTCATCTTTAAAGCAATGACACAGAAAGACATATTATATATAATGTTCCTCATTTTGTTCTTCTAGTTTAGTAGATGGGTTAATATTTTACATTTTAGAGTAAGGAAAGTCTTAAGTAGAGAACAAAACCCAAAGTCCAATACAGACTAATAATAGTTATAGCTAACATTTATTGAGTATTTACTTACTTTGTTTTTGTGCCAGCCACTATGCCTAATGCTATTTACATTACCTCCATTTTACAAATTAGGAAATTAAGGTGTAGAGAGGTTAAGTAATGTGCCCAAGGTCCCACAGCAGCATAGTGCTGGGTTTGGATATATCTGACTACATTTGGATATATCTGACTACGTTATAAAAGAATAGCTATGTGCACACGTATGAAAAAAATGAGTAAGGCCAGGCGTGGGGGCTCACACCTGTAATCCCAGCACTTTGGGAGGCTGAGGCAGGTGGATCACCTGAGGTTGGGAGTTAGAGACCAACCTGGCCAATATGGAGAAACCCCATTGCTACTAAAAATACACTCAGGAAGCTGAGGCAGGAGAGTCACTTGAACCCAGGAGGCAGAGGTTGTGATGAGCTGAGACAGTGCCATTGTACCCCAGTCTGGGAAACAAGGGCAAAACTCCATCTCGAAAAGAAAAAAGTGAATATCCTAATATGCAAAGAACTTTTCAATCTGGAAAAAAATAATAACCCCATCAGAAAGTAACCAAAGAACAAAAGTAGGCAATTTATAAAAGAAATACAGCCAGTATTTCTTTTATAATACAGGCACAGTGGTACACTCCTGTAATCCCAGCACTTTGGGAGGCCAAGGCAGGCAGATCACCTGAGGTCAGGAGTTCAAGACCAGCCTGACTAACATAGTGAAATCCAATCTCTACTAATAGACAAATTAGCCAGGCATAGTGGCAGGTGCCTGTAATCCCAGCTACTTGGGATACTGAGGCAGGAGAATGGTGTGAACCCAGGTGGCGGAGGTTACAGTGAGCGGAGATCACACCACTGCACTCTAGCCTGGGCAACAAGAGCAAAACTCCGTCTGAAAAACAAACAACAACAAAAAAAAGAAATACCACCCTCCTCATATTAAAAAATGTTCAGCCTCAATAATGATTGACAAAAGGCCAATGAGAATCACATTTTTTCAGTTCCTAAATTGTCAAAATGTTTGAAACTGTAATATCTAGTATTGGCCATGGTACAGGGCATATCTGAATACTATTGGTAGCTTTACAAATTGGTACGACCATCCTTCAGGAGGAAAATGTGTCAATATCTATCCAAATCTATATTATTCATTTTTTGATTCAGCAACTTCACTTCTAGGAGTCTACAAAGCTATTTGTACAAGTACACAAAATATATACATACACATATGTACACGTGCTTAAATATTAATATACATACAATTGCTTACAGCTTTGTTTTTCTGGCCAA
>NW_016107538.1:1748680-1753131 GCF_001604975.1 Cebus imitator | reverse complement strand
TTTTTTTGAAACGGAGTCTCGCTCTGTCACCCAGGCTGGAGTGAAGTGGCATGATCTCGGCTCACTGCAACCTCTTCCTCCCGGGTTCAAGTAATTACCCTGCCTCAGCCTCCCGAGTAGCTGTGATTACAGGAGCATGCCATCATACCCGGCTAATTTTTTTATTTTCAGTAGAAACGGGGTTTCACCATGTTGGCCAGGCTGGTTTCAAACTCCTGACCTCAAGTGATCCATCTGCCTCGGCTCCCAAAGTGCTGGGATTACAGGAGTGAGCTACCATGCCCAGCAAATAATGGTATTTTCATGTAGTGGAAATGGGATATTAAGTTGCTGTTAATGATTGACAGAGTTAACGCTGAAATAAATAGACAAACCTGGAACAGTAGTATACAAAAGAACAGTGTATTATGATTCCTTCATATAGAAAATTATACACACACAGAAAAAAATGGGAAGAATATGCAACGAACTCTCAGTACATTGCATCCAGGAAATGTCCTTTCAATTTCAGTACATATATAAAATAATGTATTACTTATAATTAATGGAAGATAAGATTTTAAAATAGCATATCCTCCTTCGTGCATTAAAATGATTTTGTGGCTTCTGAGCCTTTTGGCTAAGATCAAGTGTAAAATGATTCTGTTTGAATATAAAGTAACTTTTCCTTCCTCCCGCCTCAACAGAATGTATATACCCCTACATCAGGTATATTTACATTGTGCATATTTTAGGTTATAACTCTTAGATAGCACGAGTTTTTATTTCATTCCCAATACATAAAAGTTATTGTAATTCAAAAATGAATTTTAAAAACTTAGAAGTAATGCAAAGTTAAACATCTTTGAACAGAAACTCAAAGTCATGATGATGACTATTTAAGCATTTTCAAAATTACATAAATTTGTATGTTACTGCCAAGGGAAATGAATTGCCTAAAACAAAGTACTCTGAATGTGAACTGTGTATGACAGTGATAATGGCAAGAAGAATGTCTGTCAGTTCAACAGAAGTATAGGGTAAAGGGGCAACCTATAAGCATAAAAGTGACTCTCATAATAAATCTAAGAGTCAAATTTTCCTAGAAAAATGTAACCTTAATATACTTGGGTTTGATATCAGTTTATTTATGTATAACAAAGACTAAAAACAGCCAAACAGCACAAATTTTGTTCAAGTACACTATAATGGGGGAAAGAAATCCAAATAAGTTGGGAATCTTGACTTTTCCTTTACTCCTGACTAATCCACTTAAAAAATTATTTATATAAAACTAGTCAATACTATTCTTTCAAAGGAGTCCCAAATTCTATTATGATCCCATCAACCAACCATTCCATATTTCTAACTCACAATTTTTTCCTAGGATTGAAACTACTCCAAAATTTCCTGCATATATAAATTAAAACACTCTTGCATTCTTGCATTCTAATATTATCTAGAACTATGAGTGCTGCCTGGGATGAACCAATCCCATGTTTACTTTCTCTTCCTCCCAAAAATCTCAATAAACAGAATTAAAAAAAAAAAAAAAAGAAAAGAAAAGAAATGCTTTTAACTTGGCCCCGTGGCCCACACCTATAATCCCAGCACTTCAGGAGGATCACTTGAGCCCAGCAATTTGAGGTCAGCCTGGGCAACATAGTGAGACCCTGTTTCTACAAAATAAAACACTGACTAGCTGTGGTGGCACACACCTATAGTTCCAGCTACTCAGGAGGACCGCATGAGCCCAGGAGTTGGAGGCTGCATTGAACTATGATCCCACCACTGCACTCTAGCCTGCGCAACAGAAAGAGACTGTAAAAAAGAAAAAAAGAAACAATTTCATGTTTTAACTCTAGCTGCTAAGCTCTTTTCTGTGCATGCAAAGTGGATGCAGGGTGTTATTCTGGGAGTGGGAAGAGGAAAAACTTAAAGATAACTCGATACAGACATGCCTACAAAGGGCTTATGGTCTAAATGCAATATATCAAGAGTTTCCAGAATAAAAAATACACATTTTGGAGAAGAAGGAATAGGAGAGAAAATTTCTGGATGACGTAATATGTGATTAGACCCTTGAAAAATAAGATAAATATAGATGTAGTACAGTTTGGAAGAGTAAGGTAGGAAAGGAGTATTCCAAAAACAAGCATAGTAAGAAAAAAACAAAACTCTTCTTAATGCAACAAAATAGCCCAAGTGGAATAAAGAAATACACCAAGCTTCAGTATTTACGTAAAGATTATCAGCTTAATAAGAACATGCCTTTTCCTTTACAATAAGTTTTATAGCAGGGCATGATGGCTCACGCCTGTAATCCCCAGCACTTTGGGAGGCCAGGGCGGGAGGAATACTTGAGCCCAGGAATTCAAGACCAGGCTGGGCAAAAGAGTCAGATTCCATCTCTCTTTTTAATTATAAAATAAATTTTATAACATGAATACATATAGAAAATGAGTATTACAAATTAGCTTTTGAGGTTAAAAAAAAATTCATGAAGAATATAGTCAGCCAAGTGTGATGGCTCATGCCTGTAATCCCAACAATTTGGGAGGCCACAGCAGGCAGATCACTTGAGGTCAGGAGTTTGAGATCAGCCTGGCCAACATGGCGAAACTCCACCTCTAGTAAAAACACAAAAATTAGCAGGCCATGGTGGCGCATGCCTGTAATCCCAGCTATTTGGGAGGCTGAAACATGAGAATCACTTGAACCTGGAAAGTGGAAGTTGCAGTGAGCCGAGACTGTACCACTACACTCCAGCCTGGGCAACAGAGACTTTGCCTCCAAAAAAAAAAAAAAGTTCATCTTTGTGTTATTTATCTCAGCTTTTATATTAATACAACAACTGAAATCCTTCATACTTTAAAAAATTCCAGAAGTCTGAGAGTAGGCAAAACAAGCAACAGCTAATTTATAAAATAATTGAACCTATTTGGGTCTCAGAGGTATTTAACCACTAGCCTAATAAAATTTCCATCACTGTAATACATGAAGTATCACTGGGTCCAGATAACCTCAAAGACATTTTTGTTTAAGAAGACATTCATCAAAGCAGATTAAAAATTAAGCAAACTAAATAATTCCTGCTGATCACTGTAACACTGACATAGATCAGTATCGATTTTTTTCAAACTGTATCTTCATTGCAGAAATTTAATATTAAGAAGTATCTTAAATTCAGTACCTAAGCTAAAGATCCAAAGTAATCTCTCATTTCCTATTCACTCCAATTTTTAAGTGTCAATCACCAAATCAAATCATCCCATGGATGATACTGTGCAATACAGTGAACACTATAATGGATGTGAAAAGACCTGGATTCTGCTTTTGCCCAACTTTAGCAACTTAGGCAGATAAATCACTTCACTTCTGGAACCTTCAGGTTTATCAAAAGTAAAACAAGACTAGATAATCTGACTCTACGTTCTATAGATTAGCTCTTTGTTTTGTTTTTTTTTGAGAGACAGTCTTGCTCTATCACCCAGTCTGAAGTAAGTGCAGTGGCACGATCATGGCTCACTGAAACCTCAACTTCCCAGGCTCAGCTTCCCAAGTAACCAGGACCACAAGTAAATTCCACTAATTTTTTAACTTTTGTAAAGATGGGATCTCTCTGTTGTGCAGGTTGGTCTCAAACTCCTGGCCTCAAGTGGTCCTCTCACCTCAGCCTCCCAAAGTACCAGGATAATAGGCGTGAGCCACTGTGCCCAGCCATTAACGTTTTATTTTAACCAATTTTGTTTGTTTTTGATATTATTGCTAAATAAAAGTAACAGCAGCACATATGGAAGAAGCAAGCTGTCTAAAGAACTCCATAGGAATATTTGCAGTGTTTCGCACAGTCTCAGACTTTCAAATGCAAATTTAAAAAAAATAGGTTGTATCTGAAGACTAGTCTGGTAATATTTTGACCACACAAGCTACTTGGGTAGGAAAAAAATGGTAGAACAGTTTAAGTGTTCAAGGAAAAATGCCACCACAAGAAAATCAAAATAAAAAACAGATGCTCCACATCCAGTTATTACTACATTACAGAAGCTTTTCATAGTTTTTCAGCACTCTTAAGAAACGCTAATAGAAAAAGAAAAATTTTTTTAAATGTTTTCTTAACCATTTACATGTATACATGTATTTTTTGCATCCTCAAACATGAAAAGAACCAAATATAAGATAATCTAGAGACTGAATTATTTATGAATATAACTGATCTGCTCAACTATACTTTATAACTTTCTAGTATTTAGAAGTGTGCCAGAACATAAGAAGCTTATGTTGAATAAGTGAGTAAACAAAAACACACGAACCTCTACAAATAAGACTGTACATAATAAATTCTGATCAGCCTTGGCCGGGCGCGGTGGCTCAAGCCTGTAATCCCCGCACTTTGGGAGGCCGAGGCGGGTGGATCACGAGGTCAAGAGATCGAGACCATCCTGGTCAACATGGTGAAACCCCGTCTCTAC
>NW_016107538.1:1744067-1748029 GCF_001604975.1 Cebus imitator | reverse complement strand
AAAAAAAAAAAAAAAAGCTTTAAGAAAGTTATTAACTAACTTGCCTATACATTGATTTCATTATTTTTTTTTTTATTAACAGGGTAGGCAAAACACAAATTTTACTGTTTTTTAAATTCAGCAAGCTATTCAATTAAAAATAGGCCAGGCGCAGTGGCTCATGCCTGTAATCCCAGCACTTTGGGAGGCTGAGGCAGGCGGATCACGAGGTCAGGAGTTCAAGACCAGCCTGGCCAACATGGTGAAATCCTGTCTCTACCAAAAATACAAAAATCAGCTGGGGATGGTGGCGGCATGCACTTGTAATCCCAGCTAATCAGGAGGCTGAGACAGGAGAATCATTTGAACCTGGGAGGTGGAGGTAGCAGTGAGCCAATCACGCCATTGTACTCCAGCCTGGGCAACAGGGCGAGATTTCGTCTCAAAATAGATATATATGTATATATATTCATCTAGAGGCCATGGAGAGAATCACAGCTATATAGATATGTTACAGCAGATAACAGGTGTATTCTGATAAAATGTAATGTGAATAAGTTGTTCTAATTAGAATCCTATGTTTATTCATTCAACAAAAATTTGCAGTGTCAATCTCTCTGTCTCTCTCTCTCTCCCCCACCCTCTCTCTCCCCCCTTCCCCTCCCCCTCCACCACCACATGGTTCCTTAAAGATAAAATTAGAGAAGGGCCTATCCTGCTCTCGAAGAGATAAAATAGGTACATAAATACCTACAAGATACGAAGTGTAAATGCCATAAGACATGTGCAGAAAAAGCACTACAGGAGCCCAGAGGGAGCTGTTACCACCTCACAGATATATAACCCCTTCAATCTGTTTAAAACAATTTACTATTAACTCCCTTTAGGCTCACAACAGCCAACTCTAGGAGAACAGATGTTTACCTAATATTAAAGATGAGGAAACTGAAGCACAGAAAGGTTGATCATGTTCCAAAATGTCACATTGTTACAGGAAGAATGAAGTGTCTTTATATATATTTTCTCCAGGCCGGGGGAGTAGTTCAACATATGGCAAGTCTTGTAAACGGAAAGAGTATTTTAGTATTGTAAGTAATCAGTTCCTAGTGTATTTTATACATAGCTATATCCATATATACAATTAATCTTGATTTCCATTAACAGGTGTGCTCAAAGCAAGGCCAAGCAACTGGGTACTATAAATATTAAAATAAATAAATAAACTTCCACCGGATGTTAACAGAATGAGAAAATAAGATACAAGATTTCTCTCTCCAGTAACTTGTGGTTACTTCTGTAATTGTTACCCATGTCTAAATAACATTCTAAAATTGGTCTGCTCCTGAGCCCGGGCAAGTACAGGTTGGTTCATCCAATAAATATCTTCATGAAAAGGTACATAAAACATTTCAAAAAGCTATTAAAAATTAAACAATGCCATCAACTCTTCAGTTATCCACAGGACAATCACATGTGACCCAGCATCCGCAGCTATCGATCAAGGTACGTTGAACGAATGAATGAATGTTTGCAGGCATTTTTAAGTCCTGGGCCTGTTGCTCCTTGCACACTGCCATGTTCAGCCTTCCATCATTGCCTCACCGGAGTGCACACAAGGAATGTAAATTTCAATATAATTAGGATATAATTAGAGAAGTAAATCTAATGCAGGTTTACATACTAATCCCAAAGATTAGAATTACCTATGCCACTACTCTCCAAGGTTAACTCTGTTGAAGAGGCACCGCGGCATGCAACATCACATAAAGAAAACTGACACTTCCTGAGCAAATAGTTTTCGTCCATATCACTTATTCCCATCTATTCCTTTAATACATGACTACTCCTGATCCAGTTAATTTGAATAATTCAGTCTCTTCTCCATAAAGGCTGATTTTCAACTATAGTTTCTCACATCCCTCTCTACCCAAAAAGGGGTACACTCACGGACTTCGCACAAGAAACCACCAACAATAAACGTTAGAGGGTATAGGGTTCGGATCTTGGCCATCTCTACCAGTACCTAACCTTCGCCATTACACCCTGAAGCGGTCTGTTAGAAAGGTGAACTAATTTACTCTGCACGCACTTGTCACGGCTGTCACCCTCCGTAGCTCCTTCTATACTCCCAAGTCGGCCACCAACTCCGCCTCAGTGAGCCCAGGCCCGCCACCTGCGCCGGCCCCACCCGGGGCCCCGGCCGCCCGCTCTCCCTCGGGAGCCCTGCAAGGCTCCGCACGCCCCTCCGTACAGGACACCTCGGGGCCGGCGCCGGCCCGGCCACAGCCCATTCTTCCTCCAAACTCCGTAAGCCTCCAATAGCCCAGCCAGAGCTCCCCGCCGCGCCCGGCTCTCCCCTGCGCCGCCGAGGGGAATAGGCTGGCGGCCAGGACAGGTCCCGACCTGGCCAGGCCTGCAACACCCCCAGCACGGCGGAGAAGCAGTCCCAGGGGCTTCTGCCCCGGGAGCCCTCGGAAGCCCCCGGACTAGCAGGAGCCCGGAGGCCGGGGTTGCAGGCTCCAGGGCCTACTCACTGGGAGCTGGCGGAGCGTGGGAGCCGACGTGCGCCCCGGCCTGAGAACTGGGACGCAGCCCCAGCGCGCGGCCCTACGCCGGTACCTCGCTCGGCGCTGCGAGCCGGGCGCTCACTCCAGCCGCCGCCGCCGCCGCTGTTGCTGCTTCCCCACCTTGGCCGCCATCTTGACTCAACCCCTCTCCCTCCCCCCAGCCCCGGTAGCAGCGGCTAAGGCGGCTCCGGCGCGGGCTCCTCCTCCTTCCGGAGAGTTGGGAGACCGACTCCCTCCGCTGGCGGGGCGCCTCTCCTACCTCGGCGGAGCTTCCTGGGTCGCGCCGCGCCCGGTCCCCTCACGTCTCCTCTAGGCCTGGCAGCGGCAGTCCTCTCGGATGGAGACGGGACCGGGCAGCGCCCAGCCGGATTCAGGGCAGCTGCCATCGTGCCCCCGGCCTGCGCGCACCACCCCCCGACCCCCGCGAGCCAGTCTGTTCCCGTGTGCCCGAGGCCTTCCCCGGGCGTGGGAAAAGGAAAAACGCCAGGCAGTGCCAGGGACCCTGCAACCCCTCCGCGGCGTGGCGGGACAGCGGTGGCCTCCTTTGGCGGGAGCTGCAGAGACGGAAGCCGGGTCCCCCTCGTGGCTGGGAGCCAGAGGGGTGCATTTCGACCTGCCCAAGATACTTTATACGGCTCTGGCTGGAATTCGCACCAAGTCCTCGCTGAAATCCCAGACGAGGCCAATTTGTCCCAGATGTTGCTTCTTAACCATGAATAACTAGCAAGAGGAGTCTGTGGCCCTCGCGACTGTGAAGTGCATTCTTAGCTTCACTCTGCTGGGGAAATGACTGGATGGTTCCTCGTAACCGCACACATACTTACCTTGAGAAAAGCCAGGCCCGACAGGGCACGGTGCTCACGCCTGTAATCCCAGCACTTTGGGAGGCTGAGGCGGGCCGATCACCCGAGGTCAGGAGTTCGAGACTAGCCTGGCCAATATGGAGAAAGTCCTGTGATAACCTGCTTTTTGTTAGCTTAAACTGACTCTCTCTTTCTTAGCTGAGAGCTGTTCAGGCTTCTTGAGCCGGACAGACTCTCTTAGCTTCCTCATTTTAGTTATTCCCCCCTTTAAGTGTGTAACTGTCGTATGTAGCTGGGGCAGGATAACACTGGGCACATCCTGGAGTGCATTTGCTAATAAGAGGCCGAGTTGCCGGGCGCGGTGGCTCACGCCTATAATCCCAGCACTTTGGGAGGCCGAGGCGGGTGGATCACGAGGTCAAGAGATCGAGACCATCCTGGTCAACAAGGTGAAACCCCGTCTGTATTAAAAATACAAAAATTAGCTGGGCATGCTTGTGCGTGCCTGTAGTCCCAGCTACTCGGGAGGCTGAGGCAGGAGAATTGCTTGAACCCAGGAGGCGGAGGTTGCGGTGAGCCGAGATCGTGCCATTGCACTCCAGTCTGGGCAACA
>NW_016107538.1:1741180-1743997 GCF_001604975.1 Cebus imitator | reverse complement strand
AAAAAAAAAAAAAAAAAAAAAAGTGGCCGAGTTAAGCGGTAGCAGCAGAGCCTGGGAAAGCAGGTGCTTTCGAGTACCCAGAGCCCCCATATGTGTAAATTGTATGTCTTTTTATGACAGCTTTAGCCCTTGCACCTGGTACTGTTTTATTTCTCACGTACTAGTTTATCTTTTAACTTTTTGCATACTCTGCTTCTGTGAAAAAATTGCTTCAGCTAGTTTCCCCCCTCCCTTTTCAAACTAGGGTATAAAAAAAATCCCCTAACTCTTTTGGGCGTTAGCCACCTCTCGGTTGCCGGCTAAAATAAAGGACTCATAATTCAATCTCATTGTGGCGCATTCCTTAACTCGCTCGGGTATAATACTCCGTCTCTACTAAAAATACAAAAATTAACCGGGCATGGCGCCTGTAATCTTAGGTACTGGGGTGGGGGGTGCTGGGGTGGGAGAATTGCTTGAACACACGGGAGGCGGAGGTTGCAACAAGCCTAGGATACGCCACTGCACTCCAGCCTGGGTGATAGAGCCAGACCCAGTCTCAAAGAAAGAAAGGGCCAGGCGCAATGGCTTACGCCCGTAATCCCAGCACTTTGAGAGGCCAAGGTGGGCAGATCAGGAGGTCAGGAGTTCGAGACCAGCCTGGCCAATATGGTGAAACCCCATCTCTACTAAAAATATAAAAATTAGCTGGGCATAATAGCGCACGGCTGTAGTCCCAGCCACTCGGGAGGCTGAGGCAGAAATTGCTTGAACCCGGGAGACAGAGGTTGCAGTGAGCAAAGATCGCGCCACTGCACTCCAGCCTGAGCTACAGAGCAAGACCTGTCTCAAATAAAAAGAAAAAAAAAAAGGCCATCCAAAAGTGAGAACGAAAAACAAAGCTGGTTTATCTGGCTGTTTTGGAAAACTGTCATCTGGATAACGGGCTGTCTAACCCTGTAATTACGAGAAAAACCCAAGTTTTAAGAAATGAGTTGAAGAAGAGGAACTCTTCCTACAAGAGATGGGAGTTTATATATAAGACGCTTCCCTTTAAACCGATTGTATAGTGTGGTAGGACTAGGATAGGAAACTGGACGGCACGGAGACTTCTCTTAAAACACAAGAGAATCCCTAGCGTAAAGCCTCAAGCCTCCGGAGCATGTCGGCGGAACGGACTTAACCACGGAACCCCACATTCCCGGGTGCAGTTTTCCAGCCGGCGTCAGGGTCAGAGGCAGCCTTGCCTACTGCGCAGGCGCGATGCCGCTTACCCATCAGGGAAGCAATGTGGCTACTATGCGTGTTAGCGGCGGTCCTGGCATGGGGCTTCATCTGGGTTTGGGACTCCTCAGAACGAATGAAGAGTTGGGAGCAGGGCAGACTGCTGGGAGCCGAAAGCCGGACTCTCCTGGTCATAGCGCACCCTGACGATGAAGCCATGTTTTTTGCTCCCACAGTGCTAGGTTTGGCCCGCCTAAGGCACCGGGTGTACCTGCTCTGCTTCTCTGCAGGTAGGAGGCCACAGGAGGGGCGATGGGAGCCGGGACTGTGACAGGGATTTAGGTGCTAATCGATCTCAGTCGCCTTCTTAACAAAGAGTGTCCTCTAGGGAGCTAAGGGAATACACGGAAAGTCTTACCTCTGAACCTCTCACAGGCTGGGGACTCGAGCGGCCGGTTTATCAGGTGGGTTGGGTAACATCGGCAGCTCGCGTACTACTCAGGCAAGATTGAGGAGCAGAGAAACAGTTGCAGTTTGTTACATTCAGTACCTGCGTTTCCTTTGGGAACCGCACTGTACTTGTTATTCTGTGGAACTTCTTTTTATTTGTAGAAGGAGCAAGAATATTGACCTTATTACCGTGAATGAAACAATCTATGCTGTATCATGCCTGCTCAATCCTTAATTTCTGATGATAGCAAAAGACCTTCCTGCTGCTTTTAAAATGCAACTTGTGCTAGTAAGATGCATGTGTCAAACTGAAGAAGTAGACTTAGATGATTAGGTAGAAAATAATTTCGTAGGTAATTTTAGAGTTCAACTCCACCCAGCTTTCAGTGAGGGAACCTTTCAAATAAGAGATTTTTGCTTACCATAGAAAAAAGATCAAATGACAGAGCAAATATTGACCATCATGCTGGAATATGGTGATAATTGAGCAGTTGTATAAATGAAGTAATTGAATTGTACACATACAATGGGTGAATTTTATGGTATGTAAAATTATACCTCAATAAAACTGTTTTTTAAAATTGCCCATGACCTCTTTTCCCATTTGCTTGTGTGTCTTTCCAATTCTTTTTCTATACAGCTTTTTCACAGAAATCACATTTTATAAAATTTTATATTATTTTTTCTTAACATTACTTTTTCATTGACTTAGCAAATACTTAATAAACATTTATGTGCTAAGCCTTATTCTATGCCCTAGGGATACAAAAGTGAACACAAGCTAGATCAGAGCAGTGTCCTCATGAAGCGTAAAACATCTATCCATAATAATTAGATATAAATGTATAGCCTGTTAAATGGCTTCGTCAGGATAAACCTTAGTCATCCTTTATTGTTTGTATATTTAGAGGGTTTTTTCCTAGTTTATTGAAAAGAGCAGAGAACATCTTTGTATATATTATTTCATTAGTATTAATCTCTAAAATTGGCTGTTTTAAGGCTTTGCATTCAAAACACATTCCTGAAAACCATATACCAAGCCTTTTTTTTTTCTGAGACAGAGTCTCGCTCTGTGGCCCAGGCTGGAGTGCAGTGACGTGATCTTAGCTCACTGCAGCCTCGGCCTCCCTGGTTCAAGCGATTTTCCTACCTCAGCCTCCTGAG
>NW_016107538.1:1739023-1740671 GCF_001604975.1 Cebus imitator | reverse complement strand
TCCTGCCTCAGCCTCCTGAGTAGCTGGGATTACAGGCACGCGCCACCATGCCCAGCTAATTTTTTGTAGTTTTAGTAGAGACGGGGTTTCACCATGTTGACCAGGATGGTCTCGATCTGTTGACCTCGTGATCCACCCGCCTCGGCCTCCCAAAGTGCTGGGATTACAGGCTTGAGCCACCGCGCCCGGCTTGACTGATATTTTTAATAAATTTATTGATTTGTTTACTATCTTCTCTCTCCCCCAATTTTTTTTTTTTTAAAAGAGACAGGGTTTCACCTTGTTGGCCAGGCTGGTCTCGAACTCCTGACCTAAAGCAGTCCACCTGCCTCGGCTTCCCAAAGTGCTGGGATTACAGCCATGAGCCACCGCGTCCGGCCCGCCAGAATTTTTTATTACCAGTAAGAGTAAACCATTTTACATATTTATTGAGAATTTGAGTCCAAGCACTTTTCTTCTAAATTTATGCTCTGTTAAGGATATTAATTGCAAATAGTTGCAAGTAATAGCACCATTTTTTCTTAGCTTTTAGGTTTGTTGGAGTTTTTTGTTGTTGTTCCGATTCACTGCAACTTCCACTTCCCAAGTTCAATCAATTCTCCTACCTCAGCCTCCCAAGTAGCTGGGACTGGGTGCTGGCGCCTGTGCACCAGGTGCTGGTCTAATTTTGTATTTTTAGTAGAGCTGAGGTTTTGCCATTTTGGCCAGGCTGGTCTCAAACTCCCGACAAGTGACTGCCCACTTTGGCCTGCCAAAGTGCTGGGATTACAGGTGTAAGCCACCACACCTGGCTAGCTTTTAGCTGTATTTGTATTAACATTACAACTATAGAAGCCAAATTATAAGCAAGTTTGTTACAAGATCTTCAGTGGACTTTTTGGCCGGGCACGGTGGCTCACGCCTGTAATCCCAGCACTTTGGGAGGCCGAGGCGGGCGGATCATGAGGTCAAGAGATCGAGAGCATCCTGGCCAACATAGTGAAACCCCGTCTCTACTACAAATACAAAAAAAAATTAGCTGGGCGCGGTGGCGCGGACTTGTAGTCCCAGCTATTCGGGAGGCTGAGGCAGGAGAATTGCTTGAACCAAGGAGGCGGAGGTTGTGGTGAGCCGAGATTGCGCCATTGCACTCCAGCCTGGTGCCTGGTGACTGAGTGAGACTCTGTCTCAAAAAAAAAAAAAAGAAAAAGATCTTCAACAAGAACCCCCTAGATTTGCAAAATGCTATACATACTATACGTACAGCTCTTTAATAAACTTATCCTTATGTTTAATAAGTTCATAAAAATTTAGGACCAGAATTGAAAATTTTTTCAAATAAACAATATAGACTGGGCAAGCGAGGTGGTTCTCACCTGTAATCCCAACACTTTGGGAGACCGAGGCGGGTGGATCATGAAGTTAAGATATTGAGACCATCCTGGCCAACATGGTGAAACCCCGTCTCTACTAAAAAATAGAAAAATTACCTGGGCATGGGATTGTGTGCCTGTAGTCGCAGCTACTCAGGAAGCGGAGGCAGGAGAATCTCTTGAACCGAGAGGTGAAGGATACAGTGAGCAGAGATCGTGCCCCTGCACTCCAGCCTGGGTGACAAAGCAAGACTGCATCTCAAAAATATATATATATGTGTACATATATATATATA
>NW_016107538.1:1731244-1738570 GCF_001604975.1 Cebus imitator | reverse complement strand
TGTGGGTTCACCCTTTTTTTTTTGTTTTGATGCAGAGCCTCACCCTGTCACCCAGGCTAGAGTGCGGTGGCTCAATCTTGGCTCAGCCTCCTGGGTTCAAGGAGTTCTGCCTCAGCCCCCTGAGTAGCTGGGATCACAGGTGCCCACCATCACATCAGGCAAATTTTTGTGTTTTTAGTAGAGACAGGGTTTTACCATGTTGGCCAAACTGGTCTTGAACTTCTGACCCTCAGGTGATCCACCTGCCTCGGCTTCCCAAAGTGCTGGGACTGTATGTGTGAGCCACCACGCATAGCCTGTTTGTTTATTTTATAAAGATGGGATCTTGCTCTATCCTCTTGACTGCACTGCCAGTTCTCATATCAGGTGACAGAGCAAGACCCTGTCTTTATAAAATAAACAAAACATTAATAAATAACATACAAGAAAAAACAAAATGGTAAGCTGGATTAAGAGGAAATAATGAAAGACAATAAAAATATTGAATGCCGACTGCGTGCTCCATATTTTTTATTTGAAAAAAATTTCAATTCTTGTCCCAAATTTTTATGAACATAAGGAATATAAGGATAAATATGAAATATAAATAAAACTGGCCGGGCGTTGTGGCTCACGCCTGTAATCCAAGCACTTTGGAGGCCAAGGCAGGCGGATCACCTGAGGTCGGGAGTTGAAGACCAGTCTGACCAACATGGTGAAACCCCATCTTAAAAAAAGAAATATAAATAAAACTAAAATCTGGCCAGATCATAGTTCCCTGCAGTCTCCAAGTCTTGGGCTCAAGTGATCCTCCCACCTCAGCCTACCAACAGCTGAGACTACAGGCGTGTGCCAGCACACCCAACCTTTTTTTTTTTTTTTTTTTGAGGCAGAATCTCACTCTATCGCCCAGGCTGGAGTACAGAGGTGAAATTTTGGCTCACTACAACCTCTGCCTCCCGAGTTCAAGCGATTCTCCTGCCTCAGCCTCCCAATTAGCTGGGACTACAGGCATGCGCCATCATGCCTGGCTAATTTTTGTATTTTCGGTGAGACGGGGTTTCACCATGTTGGCCAGGCTGGCCTTGAACTCCTGACCTAAGGTGATCCACCCAGCTTGGCCTCCCAGCATGCTGGGATTACAGCATGAGCCACCATGCCCAGCCTAAAATTACTTTTTAAATTCACAATTCATTCAAACGTGTTGATTAAACATTCTGTATACTGCTGACTTAACATTCTAATATGAAAAACAGGAAGCCAATAATTTGTAATATAATGAAAGCTATGATGTTTTGATGGAGAAAGTACTATGGACCCAAAATGGAGAAAAGCATTAATTCTTTTTTCAGGGGTTTAGATTAAGGAAATCTTCTCCAAATTGGTTTTCTTTGGAGCTGGGCTTTAAAAATAGGAGTAGCTATATATAGGAAGCAAGCAGTAGTAAAGGCATCAGTAAATCTTGGATTCGCATGAATAATTCATTCTAACAAGATCTCCGGTTAAAAGGAAGAGAAGCAGCAGGGAAAAAATAATAATTTTTTTGTTATTGGTGACTCATTTCATCATGTCAGCAACTCTGTAAGTACCTACTATTGTTATTTCCATTATACAAATATGGGAACTGAATCACAAAGTTTAAGTAACAACCAAAGTGACCAGCTACAGTGTAAAGGAGCCAGGACCCTGTGGTTCTTACCTTTTCTAAAACCATTACACCCAATCTGCCTCTTACATTGCCTTGTATGCCTTGTCAGTTGATTAAATATCTAAACTGATTCCCAGTGTATGTTCCAAAGAACATTAGTTCATCCAGCTGCTATTAACCAGTAATCCCAGCACTTTCGGAGGCCAAGGCGGGTGGATCATGAGGTCAGGAGTTTGAGACCACCCTGGCCAAAACGGTGAAACCCGTCTCTACTAAAAATACAAATATTAGCTGGTTGTGGTGGCACATGCTTGTAATCCCAGCTACTTGGGAGACAGGCAGGAGAATCACTTGAATCCGGGAGGCAGAGGTTGCAGTGAGCCAAAATTTTGCCTCTGCACTCCAGCGGGAGAATCACTTGAGCCCAAGACTTGGAGACTGCAGGGAACTATGATCCGGCCAGATTTTAGTTTTATTTATATTCCATATTACAACTACAGGAGTCAAATTATAAGCAAGTTTGTTTCAAGATCTTCAAGAGAAGCCTAGATTTTATTTGCAAAATATTATAGGTAGAGCTCTTTAATAAAGTTTATCCTTCTTTTCATTAGGTTCATAAAAATTTGGGACTAGAATTGAAAATTTTTTCAAATAAAAAATACAGAGCATGCAGTTGGCATTCAGTATTTTTATTATCTTTTATTATTTCCTCTGAATCCAACTTACCATTTTGTTTTTTTGTTATATATTATTTATTAATGTTTTGTTTATTTTATAAAGACAGGGTCTTGCTCTGTCACCTGATATGAGAGCTGGTAGTACAGTCAAGAAGGGAAAGGCTCGAGACAGAGCAAGATCCCGTCTTTATAAAATAAACAAACAGGCTGTGCGTGGTGGCTCACACCTGTAATCCCAGCACTTTGGGAGGCTGAGGTAGGCGGATCACCTGAGGGTCAGAAGTTTGAGACCAGTTTGGCCAACATGGTGAAACCCTGTCTCTACTAAAAATAAAAAATACAAAAATTAGGCTGGCATGGTGGCGCATGCCTGTAATCCCAGCTACTTGGGAGGCTGAGGCAGGAGAATCACTTGTACCTGGTAGGTGGAGGTTGCAGTAAGCCAAGATCAACAGGAGCTTTTTCACCTTTATATGATTTATTTTCTTTCTTTTTTCTTTCTTTCTTTGTTCTTTCTTTCTTTCTTTGTTCTTTCTTCCTTTCTCTTTCTTTCTTCCTTTCTCTCTCTCTTTCTGTCTTTCTTTCTCTTTCTTTTTTTGTAGAGATAGGTGTTGCTATATTCCCCAAGCTGGTCTTGAATTCCTGGCCTCAATGTTCCTGCCTTCCAAAGTATTGGGGGCTGGGATTATGGGCATGAGCCACCCCACCCAGCTTCTTACTGATACCTGTATTTTTTGAGACACAGGGTCTCACACTGTCACCCAGCCTGTAGTGCAGTGGTGTGGTCATGGTTCACTATAGCCTCGAACTCCTGGGCTCAAGTGATCCTCCCACCTCAGCCTCCCAAGTAGGTGGGACTACAAGCATGCCTAGCTAATTTTTAAAAATTTTGTTTTGTAGAGACAGGGTCTCACTATGTTAACCAGGCTGGTTTTGAAATCCTGGCCTCAAGTGATCCTCCTACCTCAGCCTTCCAAAGTGCTAGGAATACAGACATGAGCCATGTTGTCTGGCTTTGATTTTTTTTTAAATATGAATCTATTACCTATTTAGAATAAATTAATTTTAAATTTTTTAATAAAATAAAATTTCTACCTTCATAACTTGTGATGTTTACAAAATATCTACTTTGCAAAATATCTTTAGTTTGTATTAAATGTGATTATGATTGCTAGCTATGACAGAGAAGTATGTTATGGGAAGACTACTTAACATAGAATTGTGCATGAGCTTATACATAAACACAAACATAATGTAGTTCTACATCTAGAAATTACATTAATTTTATTATTTTCTGTTTCCTAGAAGAATGGTCTCAAAACTCTGGTCACATTTTCCTATTGGTAAAAAATGTTGATCATATATTCCCATTAAATGTATGTTTATTTACAATTTATAATAAGTACACAGACACCTTAACTAATGCGTACATTAAAAACATTAACAAAAACTTACATTTTAAAAAGCAAGGTGAACAAATTAGAGGGAGACAGCTGGGCAGGGTGGTTCACGCCCGTAATCCCAGCACTTCGGGAGGTCGAGGCAGGCAGATCACGAGGTTGGAAGTTCAAGACCAGCCTGAGCAACATGGAGAAACCCCATCTCTACTAAAAATACAAAAAATTAGCCAGGCATGGTGGCGCACGCCTGTAATCCCAGCTACTTGGGAGGCTGAGGCAGGAGAATCACTTGAACCCGGGAGGTGGAGGTTGCAGTGAGTCAAGATTGCGTCATTGCACTCCAGCCTGGGCAACGAGAGCGAAATTGCATCTCAGGTACCTGTATCCCGGCTACTCAAGAGCCTGAGGCAAGAAAATTGCTTGAACCCAGGAGGTGGAGGTTGCAGCGAGCCAAGATCACACCACTGCACTCCAGCCTGGGCGACAACAGCAAAACTCTGCCTCAAAAAAAAGAAAGAAAATTAGGGGGAGACATTCTAATGCTTTTCCTCTACCACCCCAAAAGATTATTTTGTGCATCCCAGGGTGCACCCGTCTCACTTAGATGTTGTTCTAGAATATATCAGTTAAAGCTGCTGAAGGATCTCAGACATGTGTTCTGTTGAAGTGCCTACACGTTCACCAAACTTAATGAAAACAGTTAAAATGGTCCTTGACTTAAGCTTCCAGAACTCTTAGAAGTTCCTTAATTCACACACAAAGCAATAAAACTGGCCCCAATAAAACACATTAGCCTCAATCCTAAGCAGTTTTTGATAACCATAATCATAGGCTAATTTGCACAGCCTCTGAACTTAGCAATTGTGGCATTAGTGTACATGAGACTATTTATCACAAAAAATCAAGTAATCTAGGGAAAAAAAATGGGAGAGGGTATGTGTAGCAATTTTTTTTAAGTCACAAAATAGTTTTTGACTTAAAAAAATGTATAAAAAGATATGATAAGGACAATACAAAACTAAACCTGTTATCTGCAGTCTTTTTAGGATTAGTCTGTATTGGATATAGTATCATGACTTTCCTATCCGGTTTCAAACCACTCAAAGCTAGCACTAGAAAGACCCTTGCCAAAGTTGAAAGGTTTCACGTGAGAGTTTTAGTAAAGTTTAGTAACTTTATCCATCCACAGTGTGCTGGATATCAGGGATGATACAAAGTTAAATACGACCATGACTTTTAAGATCAATGACATTTTTATTTTTTTGAAGCTGAGTCTCACTCTTGTCACCCAGGCTGTAGTGCAGTGGTGCAGTCTCAGCTTACTGCAGCTTCCACCTCCTGGGTTCAAGTGATTCTCCTGCCTCAGGCTCCCTAGTAGCTGGGATTACAGGCAGCCGCCACAACACCCGACTGATTTTTTTTTTTTTTTTTAAATATAAGACGGGGTTTTACCATGTTGGTCAGGCTGGTCTTGAACTCCTGACCTCAGGTGATCTGCCCGCCTTGGCCTCCAAAGTGCTTGGATTACAGGCGTGAGCCACTACGCCTGGCCAATTTTTGTATTTTTAGTAGAGATGGGTTTCACCATATCGGCCAGGCTGGTCTCAAACTCCTGATCTCAGGTGATCCACCTGCCTCAGCCTCCCAAAGTGTTGAAATTACAGGTATGAGCCACCAAGCCTGGCCAGTAACATTTAGAAATTAATAATCTGATCATGGAGAAAGTTTATACTTATGAATAGAATACCAGAAATTACTGCTCTAGAAGAGGCCTCCTAGAGGAAATGATTTGATGTGGATGATGAAGATGCATTGTAATTCAGGAAGAAAGGAAGGAGAAGAGGAGGATAATAAACATAAAAAGGTCAGGGAAAGAGAAAACCAACACAGTACCTAATTGGATCCTTTCATATATATATATTAATGTAATCATACATATAATCATAATCTCCCAGAAAGCCATATGAAATAGCCATTATCAACTAGGCACCGTGGCTCATGCCTGTAATCCCAGCACTTTGGGAGGCTAAGGCAGGTGGATCACGAGGTCAGGAGTTAGAGACCAGCCTGGCCAACGTGGTGAAACCCCCGTCTCTACTAAAAATACAAAAATTAGCTGGGTGTGGTAGCGGGTGCCTGTAATCCCATCTACTTGAGAGATTGAGGCAGGAGAATCACTTGAACCTGGGAGGCAGCGGTTGCAGTGAGCCAAAATCTCGCCACTGCACTCCAGCCTGGGCGACTGAGCAAGACTCATCTCAAAAAAACAGAAATAGCCATTATCCCCACTTAACTGGTGAAAAAAGTGTGAATTAAGAAAGTTAAGTAACTTGCACAAATCAGACATGCAGTTATTTGCTGGAGAGTTGAATTAAGATGTGCAGTAGCTGGATAGATGCTAAAAATGAGTGCAACTTAGATTATACCAAAATGTCACTGGATTATTATTTGTAAGGATACAGAGGAGTTTTATTTACCAGAACTATTCTTGGGGAACATAGTATATGTGTTGGGAAAATAGAGAATATATAAGTTGTTCGGTGTGCCAGTGGAATCAAGATCCCCTTGGGGTATGCTGGATAGCTGGCTGTGAAACTCTTCAAAAGAGTATGCTTTCCTAAATGGTATCTGCACATTTTCCTGTAATACTCAGGAGTACCAGCCTTTATTTTCTTTTTCTTTTTCTATACCAACAAGAATGAGCTTGGAAAGCCTCATCCATAAATCAATGTTAAACAGTTGTTTGAGGACTATCAGCGAAGAGGAGTCCCAGTTGTTCTGAGTACGCATACATGGGTTGATACTAAATCTGCTTAACTTCATAGTTTGTACCCTTGGTTGTGTACCATGCTGCCTCTAACGTGTGACTGAAATGCAGACAGACAGATAGGTAGATAGATACAGAGATGGGAAAGGATTGTGAATGGTGGTTCTAAAGATTGTGCTACTGGTAGTCTTCTCACAGGAGTATCTTGATGTTGTGTTTTCTTCAACTTTGTATCATAATCACACATTTTCAGGCAGCTTAAATCCTTTAGGGAACAAAAACAGGATAAGAATGAGTGAATAGATAGGTCTCCACTGTTAAAGAAATCTACCACTATATATTTGTTATCCTCAGGAAATTACTACAATCAAGGAGAGACTCGTAAGAAAGAACTTTTGCAGAGCTGTGATGTTTTGGGGATTCCACCCTCCAGTGTAATGATTATTGACAACAGGTAATATATTTTTTAACAATGTAGAAATTTATTGGCAATAAATATGCAGTGGTATACTCAAAAGACACCCAAAAAACTAACGTGAGTGGCTAAGAACATCTTGTATGAAAAGTCTAAGTGTGGTGTGGTGGCTTACACCTGTAACCTCAGCACTTTGGGAGGCCGAGGCTGGTGGATTGCTTGAGGTCAGGGGTTTGAGATAGTCTGACCAACATGGTGAAACCCTGTCTCTACTAAAAATACAAGAATTAGCTGGGTGTAGTGGAGCATGCCTGTAATCCCAGCTACTCAGGCGACTGAGGCAGGAGAATCACTTGAACCTGGGAGGCAGAGGTTGCAGTGAGTCAAGATCGAGCCATTGCACTCCAGCCTGGGCAACAGAGTGAGACTCCATCTCAAAA
>NW_016107538.1:1727593-1729986 GCF_001604975.1 Cebus imitator | reverse complement strand
AAAAAAAAAAAAAAAACAAACCAAGTTTGGAATTGGAAGTTTTGTTTAAAAGGGAACAACAAAAAAGAAAGAAAAAAAAGACAAAAAGTTTTCTTATAAATTTCAATAATACACAAAAGTATAAAGAACAATATTGCAAATCCCCATGTGCCTATTACCTAAACTCAATGTTATCAAGGTTTTGCTATACAGTGCTTGTTTCTTCATCTGTCCCTAACTTAACATCTTTTGTGTATATCAAGCATTTTTTTTAAAAAAATCTAGCCATCAGGTTTCTTATCCCTAGATAACTAGGTCTGTGTCTCTTAAGAAGATGGGACAGTTTTCATATAGCTACAGCCATTATCAGTACATTTAACCATACTTTTTTCTTTTTGCTTTTTCTTATTATTTTACATTTAACTATATTAACAATATGGTTACTATTGTAATTACTATTGATTACTGTTATTGTTAATATTGTTAATTTGATGAAGTGTTGTTATGAACACCCAATTCATATCAGAATTTCTTTTTTTTTTTAACATTTTTATTTTTTTTTTCTCTATTTAAAAAAAGAGATGGGGTCTCGCTATGTTGCCCAGGCTGGAGTGCAGTGGCTATTCACAGGCGTGATCCCACTACTGATCAGCATGGGAGTTTTGATCTGCTCCGTTTCCGACCTGGGCCAGTTCACCCCTCCTTAGGCAACCTGGTGGTCTCCCGCTCCCGGGAGGTCGCCATATTGATGCCAAACTTAGTGGGGACACTGATCGGCATAGTGCACTACAGCCCAGAACTCCTGGGCTCAAGCGATCCTCCCACCTCAGCCTCCCGAGTAGCTGGGACTACAGGCATGCGCCACCACGCCTGGCCATATCAGAATTTCTTTAGGTAGCTCAAAAATTTCTTTTCACAGTTGGTTTACTCAAATCAGGATCTTGACAAAGACCACATATTATAGTTGGTTGATATTCTGCATTTAATTCCCCTTTTCTCCATTCATTGGTGGATTTGTTGAAGAAACTGAATTATGTTGTCATACAGAATGTCCTACATTCTGGATTTGTCTGTTTCCTGTATGTCTAAGTTCACGCCTAGCCTGGAGTGCAGTGGCATGATCTCGAGTCACCGCAACCTCTGCCTCCATGATACAAGTGATTCTCTCACCTCAGTCTCCCAAGCAGTTGGGATTACAGGCACTCACCACCACACCTGGCTGTTTTTTTGTATTTTCAGTAGAGATGGGGTTTCATCATATTGGCCAGGCTGGTCTCGAACTCCTGACCTCAGGTGAGCTGCCCGCCTCAGCCTCTCAAAGTGCTGGGATTACAGGCGTGAGCCACCGTGGCCAGCCTTTTTTTTTTTTTTCTTTGTACACTGCAAATCAGATTTGGGTCTTAACTTTTTGGGGGACAAGAATACTTCATAGGCTGTACTATGTACTGTGTATCATATCAGAAGATGTGTACTATCTGATTGACCTATAGTGAATCTACAGTTGATCAGCAAGTTCAGATAGCAGTGACTCCCTTTATTTTAAAGACCCCCATTAACCTTTCATATGTTCTCAGGACTATTGCCTGAATCATTAGTGAGCTAGAAGTTGCAAAATGCTGAGTTTCCAATTGTCTCACATATTCTATGTGTACTAGTTGTAATTCTTTTGTAAAACAGAACCTTCACTATTAATTGGGGCTACTTAGTTACCTTGCTGTATATAATAATATGAAACAAAAAGACAGGATAGATGATTAATTTTTTCCCTTTGATCAATATTTTCAGAATAAAGAGTCGATACCCTGTGTATCTACAGTTGTGATCTATTGTTTATCTGTTTCTTGAATGGGGAGGACACTTTAAACTTTCGTTAGGAACTTAGGTTTTTTTCTGTATTTGGTGTTTCAGGTTCAGTCATATGTTCTTTAATACTAAATTGTCTCATGTTTGGCCAGTGAGTCTCTTCATGTTGGCTTATATGTCCTTTTGATATAATCTCTTTGTCTTTTATGATTTCCTTCCTTCCTTCCTTGCTTTCAAGTAAAATAAGACTTTCCAGTACTATCTTGTATGCTTTCCTGCTCCAGTTCTGAAATCAGCCATTTCTTCAAAGAGCCTTTGTCTTAGTGAATGGTATTTAGAGGACATAACCAGCATAGTAGGAGTGTTCATTACTATAGCGTTATTATTTCTCATTGCTACTTGACCTTTATAGTGGACAGAGCTAGGATGTATGTTTTCTGTGTGCTTTAGATTTTTTAGAGACAGGATGTAACTGTTACCCAGGGTGGAGTAAAGTGGCGTGATCATAATTCATTGTAGCCTTGAACTCCTGGGTTCAGGCAATCCTCCTGCCTCAGCCTCCCAAGTAGCTGGGACTACAGGCACATGCCACCACACCTGGCTAATTTTTT
>NW_016107538.1:1724209-1725298 GCF_001604975.1 Cebus imitator | reverse complement strand
AGAATCTTGCTCTGTCACTTTGGCTGGAATGTAGTGGCGTGATCTCGACTCACTGCAACCTCTGCCTCCCAGGTTCAAGCAATTCTCCGGCCTTAGCCTCCCAAGAAGTGAGATTACAAGCGCTTGCCACCATGTCCAGCTAATCTTTTGTGTTTTTAGTAGAGACAGGGTTTTGCCACGTTGGCCAGGCTGGCTTGAACTCCTGACCTCAGGTGATCCACTTGCCTCAACCTCTCAAAGTGCTGGGATTACAGGCATGAGCCATCATGCCCAACCTAGAGTGTGTTTTTGACTTGTGATATTTTCAGTTTAGAATGGGTTTATTGGGACATAGCCACATTGTAAGTCAGGAAGCATCTATATTTTTTATATATACCGTGAAAACCATGTAGCTTCAGCCTCAGTCCCCTATAGTGAAATGCTATAGTAGAGGGATAGTAAGCTTGTTAAAAGTAAGTACTTCAGGCCAAGCGCTGTGTTTTACGCCTGTAATCCCAGCACTTTAGGAGACTGAGGTGGGTGGATCACGAGGTCAAAAGATCAAGACCATCCTGGCCGAATGGTGAAACTGCACTCCAGCCTGGCGACAGAGCAAGACTCAAAAAAAAAAAAAAAAAGTTCATGCTTCAAGAAGCCAATTTGAAAATTCAAGAAAAATGTATCTTAGTCTGCTTGGGCTCCCATAACAAAATTCCATAGACTGTTTGGCTTAAACAACAGAAATTTATTTTCCTGTAGTTCTGCGGGCTAGAAGTCCAGATCAAGGTCTTGCAGGGCCACTTTCTGGTGACAACTCTCTTCCTGCTTGTAGATGACCTTCTCACTATGTTCTCAAATTGGTGGGAAGTGATTCTCTCACTCTCTTCCTTCTTCCCTTCCTCTTTTTTTTTTTTTTCCGAGATGGAGTTTCGCTCTTGTTACCCAGACTGGAGTGCAATGGCACGATCTCGGCTCACTGCAACCTCTGCCTCCTGCGTTCAGGCAATTCTCCTGACTCAGCCTCCTGAGTAGCTGGGATTACAGGCACGTGCCACCACACCCGGCTAATTTTTGTATTTTCAGTAGAGATGGGGTTTCACCACATTGGCC
>NW_016107538.1:1721581-1723073 GCF_001604975.1 Cebus imitator | reverse complement strand
AAAAAAAAAAAAAAAAAAAAGAGATGAAGAAGATGGAGGTTGTCTTTCCAGCTCTCTATTTTCCTTCCTGAGTCCTTACCAGAATCACCTTTAATGTCCATATCAACCATTCCTTCCTGGCAGCTAGGATTTTTCTAGCATTCACCTCAAAACTCCTCCAACGTCTACCTCCTCCAGCCTTTGGAATTATCTAGGTCCAAAGCTACTTGCACATTTTTAGGTATCTGTTACTTAACAGTACCAAAATGTGTCTTAGTCGACTTGGGCTGCCAAAAGAAAATACCATAGACTGGATAGCTTAAACAACACAAATTTATTTTCTCATAGTCCTGCAGGCTAGAAGTCCCAGATCAAGGTCTGGCAGGGTTAGTTTCTGGTAAGGGTCCTCATCCTGACTTGCACATGGCTGCCTTCTCACTGTGCCTCACGTGGTAGAGAGACAGAGAGAGAGAGATCTCTTCCTTTTTCTTTTTTTTTTTTTTTTTGAGATGGGATTCACTCTTGTTGCCCAGGCTGGAGTGCAATGGCACGATGTCAGCTTACCACAACCTCTGCCTCCTGGGTTCAAGTGATTCTCCTGCCCCAGCCTCCCAAATAGCTGGGATTATAGGCATGCATCACCACCCTTGGCTAATTTTGCATTTTTAGTAGAGACAGGGTTTCTCCATGTTGATCAGGCTGGTCTCCAACTCCCAACCTCAGGTGATCCACTTACCTGAGCCTCCCAAAGTGCTGGGATTACAGGTGTGAGCCACCATGCCAGACAATCTCTTCCTTTTCATGTAGTGCCACCAGTTCTATTGGATTAGGGCCCCATATTTATGGCCTTATATTACCTTAATTGCAGTAGTCCTCCCTTATCCATAGTTTTGCTTTCTGTAATTTCAGTTACCTGCAGTCAACTGCGGTCTAAAAATATTAAATGGAAATTCCAAAAATAAATAATTTATAAGTTTTAAAATGTACATCATTCTGGCCAGGGGCAGTGGCTCACGCCTGTAATCCCAGCACTTTGGGAGGCGAGGTGGGTGGATCACTTGAGGTTAAAAGTTTGAGACCAGCCTGGCCAAGATGAAGAAACCCCGTCTCTACTAAAAATAGAAAAACAGCAGGGCATGGTGGCAGACGCCTGTAATCCGAGGTACTCGGGAGGCTGAGACAGGAGAATTGCTTTAATCTGGGAGGTGGAGGTTACAGTGAGCTGAGATTGCGCCATTGTGCTTTAGCCCTCCAGCCTGCGGGGCAGAGCGAGACTCCATCTCAAATAAATAAATAAATAAAATGTACACCATTCTGAGTACAATTTTCTAAACTCTATCTCTACTAAAAATACAAAAATTTGCTGGGCGTGGTGGTGCACGCCTGTAGTCCCAGCTACTCAGGAGGCTGAGGCATGAGAGTCACTTGAACCAGGAGGCAGAGGTTGCAGTGAGCTGAGATCATGCCATTGCACCCCAGCCTGGGTGACAGAACAAGACTGTCTCAAAAAAAA
>NW_016107538.1:1718287-1719486 GCF_001604975.1 Cebus imitator | reverse complement strand
AAAAAAAAAAAAAAAAAGACTAACATGGGTCTCCTAAGTACTCATGGTCTCATAAGGATATTTAGTTGACATTGTATAGAATCAGCTCTATATTCTCCTCATTCTGAACTTCACTGCAAAACATTTAGCCAGAGAAGCTTACCCAAGTAAACTCCTCAACTAATCCATTAAAGCCAGGGGTTGTGTGGGGGAGTTCAGTTCTCAAGAAAAGAAGGCATAATCTCAGGCATTAGAAAACTACATGGGGACTTTTGACAACTTTACCCAGTACCTTAACATCTACTATGATGTTAAAATGCATGCTGCACAAATGTTAACAGATACCTATTCAGTACCTAGAATGGCACTGTGCTAGATGCTGAAGAAAGAGAAAAGCAGTGAAAGGCATAGGAGATGAATAATAGGTTTTGGCATGACCGTCATTGCTGCTGCATTTGTGGACAGCTATTTCATTATGCATGTGTTTAAGGTCAGGCCTGGAGAGGAGATTAGAGACCCTTTCCAGAATACTTGGGAAGTGTTTGTGATTGAGAAATGCAGCCAGCAGATTTGGTATTCATTTGTTGCATTTGTGCTTCTTAACATATTAGGAAGAATCTGTAGAATTATTTTATTTATATTTTAAAACAAAAACACAAATTTCTGTATGCACAGATAATTTCTTTTTTTAAATAACACTAAAACAAGACTTATGTAGTATGCATAGATAATTTCTAAAAGGAAATACCAGACTCTTTAACAGTAGCTGCTACTTAGTTGGAGTCAGGGAAGAGGGATAATCGCTTTTTAATTCCACATGAATCTGTTTAAGGTTTTTTTTTTTTTTTTTTTTTAGTAAGGCTTTATTTACTTTTAAAATTATTTGACACTTGTAATCCCAGCACTTTGGGAGGCCGAGGTGGGCAGATCACAAGATCAGGAGTTCGAGACCAGTCTGGCCAACATGGCGAAACCCCATCCCTACTAAAAATACAAAAATTAACCAGGCGTAGTGCATGCCTGTAATCCCAGCTACTCGGGAGGCTGAGACAGGAGAATCGCTTGAACCTGGGAGGCGGAGGTTGCAGTAAACCAAGATTGCACCACTGTACTCCAGCCTGGGTGACAAGAGCAAGACTCCATCTCAAAAATAAATAAATAAAATTATATATACACAATTATAATTATATATATAATTTTAAATTATATAATATATATAA
>NW_016107538.1:1712283-1717782 GCF_001604975.1 Cebus imitator | reverse complement strand
CCTCCCAAAGTGCTGGGATTACAGGCGTGAGCCACCACGCCCGGCCAGCTATCCTTCATATCTAATAAAACTTTCCTCCCTCTCTGCTCAACTTCTAGCCATCCAAGTGAATGCTAGATTAGAATTAATTCTGTGTACATTTTGATAATATTTGACTTGATAAGTTCAAAGTATAAAACAGAGTTCCTTTAAAAGATAACAATGCCTTTAAGCCTTCTTATAAACACTGTGGTCTTCTCATGGACTTCCTTCTCGAAGTTGAGTAGGGAGTGACCCAGGGACACCACTCCTAATGGCTCAGACTAGAAATGGTGGGGAGTCATAAGAGGGCTGATTATGGTGAAATAAAACAAAGAAGATCCCTCCAATTAGAACCCATGCCTATTACAGTGCTTGGGGCCCCAATGACCTATTGTTTGGCAAAATTTTAAGGTCTAAAAACTGTTCATGGTCAAAGAAACAATATATATTTGAGGTGATGGATGTGATAAAAAGCCTGATTTGATCAACCTACAGTGTATACTTATATCAAAACATCACATTGTACCCTGTAAATATATAATTATTACTTTTTTTTTTTTTTGAGACAGAGTCTCACTCCGTCACCAGGCGCCAGGTTGGAGTGCAGTGGTGTGATCTCGGCTCACTGCAACCTCCACCTCCTGGGTTCAAGTAATTCTCCTGCCTCAGCCTCCTGAGTAGCTGGGACTACAGGTGTGTGCCACCATGCCCAGCTAATTTTTTTGTATTTTTAGTAGAGATGAGTTTTCACCGTGTTAGCAAGGAGGGTCTGTTATCTCCTGATCTTGTGATCCACCCACCTCAGCCTCCCAAAGTGCTGGGATTACAGGTGTGAGCCACTGCACCTAGCCTTTTTTTTTGAGACAGAGTTTCAATCTGTTGCCCAGGCTGGAATGTGGTGATCTCGGCTCACTGCAACCTTCACCTCCTGAGTTCAAGAGATTCTCCTGCCTCAGCCTCCTGAGTAGCTGGGACTACAGGCACGTGCCACTATACCTGGCTAACTTTTTGTATTTTTAGTGGAGACGAGGTTTCACCATGTTAGCCAGGATGGTCTTGATCTCCTGACCTTGTGATCAACCCACCTCAGCCTCCCAAAGTGCTGGGATTACAGGTGTGAGTCACTGTGCCTGGCCTAATTATCTGCTTTTTAAAAAGGTTTTAAAAACTTTTAAAAAATACACACAAAAAGCAGTTCGTGGTCTAATTTCTTTTTCCTTGCTCAGCCTCATCTTTTAGCACCTGTTTATACACATATTATCTCTAGTCTCATAACAAAAATAGGTAGGACTAGCCAGACACAGTGGCTCATGGCTATAATCCCAGCACTTTGGGAGACCAAGAGGGGAGGCTCAATAGTTTGAGCCCAGGAATTTAAGACTAACCGGGGCAACACACCAGACCCTATCTCTACAAAAAATTAAAAATTAGCCAAGCATGTTGCACACCAGTAGTTCTAGCTACTTAGGAGGCTGAGGCAGGAGGATCACTTGAGCCCAGGAGTTCAAGGCTGAAGTCAGTGATGATCATGCCACTGTATTCCCACGTAGGTGACAAAACAAGACTCTGTCTAAGGAAAAAAAAAAAAAAAAAAGGGTAAGACTTCCCAGTACCCGAATCTATGTCTTTCCCAGTACCCCAATCTATGTCACTCCTCTGCATCTCCCGGTCTCATATTTAAGCTGTGCCTCAAGTATACCATGCTGTCTTCTTCATGTACACATTTGCATGTGCTAGGCCTTCCTCTAACACACTTCCTCGTTTTCTAACGCCCCTCATCTTATTCCTCTAGCAACCTTTTGTTGATCCCTCAAAAGAATTATATTAGATTCCATGGCATCATCCCTGATTTGCCCAGGGATTTTATTGGACACTTTTGTTATATTCCCATTGTTCTACTGTATTCTAGCATATACACGAATTTTTTACTGTAAGCCATAAGCGACTCTGAATCCTAGATGAATAGTACTTGCTCAATTATGTTTGTTTAGTAAAGGAATTATTCCATTTACACCATAAACTTTCTTCCTGTGGCTAGCCTATGAATGTGTGGTCTCTAAGAAATGGAATTATGCCTAAGCCATCCAACCCCCTTTCCTCAGTTTTTATCTACCCAGAAATGGAAATTAGCAAACTAATTTCTGAGTCTTAAGTTAAATTGTTTTCATTTTACTTAAAGTCTAAACCCTTGACTTACATAGTTTTAACCTTCTGGAAAGTTCTCTTTTCTTTTCGTCCTGCTCCTGATTAACACACTGGAGGGAAAGTTCTGAATGAATACTTAGGTTTGAAAGTATTTTTCTACATCTGTTTATTTTGCCACTCTGTAGATTTGCCTCCATTGTCCTAAGGTTTCAGCATAATAAAAATGTCATTTCTTCCAGTGCTTGTCTTGACATCAATGTAGCATTAAAAAGCCCAAGACTTTTATAGACTAATTTAAACTGAACAAGGAAGTAGAATCTAGTACCGACTAGGAAACATGGGCCTGGCTTGCTAGCAGTTCCTGGAAGTCATTGTGTTTTCCAGTAAATTCATGCAAATCATAACAGAAAGGGAAGCCACAAAGCTGAGGCTGGGACTGTTGGGATCATGTTAGTAATTAAACTCTCTCTCCTCTTGAGACCCAGTGAGAGCCTTCCCCCTACAAAAAACAAAAAAGACCATAGCTTGCTGCCAAAGTGGATCTGACCAAGCGTCCTTTCACTCTAAGAGTTGAAAATAAAGCCTCCTGCAGTCCTTTTCTCCAAATACACAAAGAAGTGACTGGGCTGAGGCTCAACGGCACGGTTCCAGTCCCTGTTGGCAAGAGCAGGGCAAGGCTCCAGTCCTCCCAAAGGGTACAAAGGACAAGAATGTTTCCTAGAAAAGAAACCAGGGAAGGAGACCAGAGTAGAGCTAGCTGATATGGAGCTATTATGTAAAAACTGAAAGCTGCTTCAATACTACTTCAAAGCCAGATTATTCTGGGAACTGAAGAGAAACTGAGCCTTCAAGTAATACGACTGGGGAAGTCAAGTACAAAAAAAAATGATACCAGGAAGGAACAAAGCATGCATTTGCAGCTAATACCACTCATTGGAAGAGGTTGTTTGGAAAAGGTTTACAAATACCACAAAAATAGGATTCAAGATGTCTATGTATTGTGATATTCATTGCAGCATTATTTATAATAGCAAAAAATTGGTAGCAACTGAAACATCTAGCAGTAGATGAACTGTTATATAGTCATGGTCTAGAATGTTAAACCACAATATAAAGTTTCCTGTGCGTATTTAATAACCCAGAAAGATGTTCATAATGTAATATTGAGTTTTTGGGGGGATTTTTTTGAGATAGAGACTCGCACTGTCACCTGGACTGGAGTGCAGTGACGTGAACTCCATTCACTGCAACCTCCACCTCTCAGGTTCAAGCACTTCTCCTGCCTCAGCCTCCTGAGTAACTGGGATTACAGGTGTCCACCACCATGCCCGGCTAATTTTTTGAATTTTTAGTAGAGAAGGGTTTTCACTATGTTGGCCAGGCTGGTCTTGAACTCCTGACCTCATGATCTGCTCACCTTAGCCTCCCAAAGTGCTGGGAATACAGGCATGAGCCACCACACCCAGCCATTTTTCACCCTTTACATTTGTTTTGGTTTTTTTCTTTTCTTTTTTTGATACTCTGTCACTCAGCCTGGAATGCAGTGGTGCAGTCTTGGCTCACTGCAACCTCTGCCTCCTATGCTCAAGCGATCCTCCTGTATCAGCCTCCCGAGTAGCTGGGACTTATAGGCACGCTCTACCATGCTCGGCTAATTTTTGTGTTTTTAGTAGAGATGGGTTTCGCCATGTTGCCTAGGCTGGTCTCGAACTCTTGGGCTCAAGTGATCCACCTGCTTCAGCCTCCCAAAGTGCTGGGATTGCAGGCATGAGCCATCATGCCAGCCAGTCTCTTCTTTAATACCCTCTTCCTGATCACTTGAGCCCAGGAAGTTGAGGCCGCCAATGAGCCATGCTCTCCACTGCCACTTCACTCTAGCCTGGACAGTAGAGTGAGACCCTGCCTAAAATAATAATAATAATAATGTCCTTAAAAAACAAACAACAACAAAGAAAAAACACTGGTTGCCTCTGAAGATGGTGAGGTTCTGAAGATGCCTCTGAGGCTCAATTTTGAGGGACTTCTATATCCCATTGAAAATCCAGGGTGGCCAGACACGGTGGCTCACGCCTATAATCCCAGCACTTTGGAAGGCTGAGGAGGGTGGATCACCTGTGGTCAGGAGCAGCCTGACCAACATGGAGAAACCCTGTCTCCACTAAAAATACAAAATTAGCCAAGCATGGTGGCTTATTCCTGTAACCCCAGCTACTCAGGAGGCTGAGGCAGGAGAATCACTTGAATCTGGGAGGTAGAGGTTGTGGTGAGCCAAGATCGTGCCACTGCACTCCAGCCTCAGCAACAAGAGCAAAACTCCATCTCAAAAAAAAAAAAAAGAAGAAGAAGAAGAAAGAAAGTCCAAGGTGCAGCATGTACCAGATGGCTGTATGCCTCCCCTTTCAGGGATGGGGTTGACAGTAATAAGCAGGAATATATCATGTTTTATGGTTTTCAGCAGTGTTTTTTTTCTCTTGCTTAATAGAAATTGATGCTATTTAATTTTTGTTGTTGTTGTTGTTTTTAATGGAGTTTGAGAAAAGAGAGTAAAGTGAAAATGTCACTAGTCCTTTAATTAGAAGTCCCTATTTCCCCCTGGCACAGTGGCTCATGCCTATAATACCAGCACTTTGGGATGCCAAGGCAGGCGGATCATTTGAGGTCAGGAATTTGAGACCAGCCTGGCCGACGTGGTGAAACCCCATCTCTACTAAAAATACAAATTAACTGGGCATTGTAGCAAGCACCTGTAATCACAGCTACTCAGGAGGCTGAGGTAGGAGAATCGCTTGAACCTGGGAGGCAGAGGTTGCAGTGAGCCGAGATACTGCCACTGCACTCCAGCCTGGGCAACAGAGAGAGACTCTGTCTCAAAAAAAAAAAAAGTCCTTATTTCCATTTTAGACAGATTACTATTGGCAGTTAAAGAAAGGACGGATGTGAGGAAGATGAGATCAAAGATAGACAGAGCTCTTGTCCAGGAATATGAAATGTAGGTTCAGGTTGTGGCTCTGCTACAAACCAGCTATATGTAGTACTTTGGCAAATAATTTCCCCCATCTCTGATGACTGAATGTGATTGTGATTTTACCTAAAGCTCCTCAGACCAGGGTTCCTAGGTCTTCTTCACGATCAGATAAGGCATGTTTAGATGTGGTTGTTCTATAAATGGAGATTCATGTATATTCATTCTCTGCTCCACACCGTATCTGATTTTTTTTTTTTTTTTTTTTGGAGACAGAGTTTCACTCTTGTTGCCCAGGCTGGAGTGCAGTGATCTCGGCTCACTGCCACCTCTTCCTTAGATGTGATGGTTTTGTTAATGATTTCCTTATT
>NW_016107538.1:1707634-1711502 GCF_001604975.1 Cebus imitator | reverse complement strand
AAAAAAAAAGGAAAGAAAGAAAAGCAAACACAGAAGTAGACTTTCTTTCTTTCTTTTTTTTTTGAGATGGAGTTTCACTCTTGTTGCCCAGGCTTGAGTGCAATAGCTCAATCTTGGCTCACTACAACCTCCACCTCCTGGGTTCAAGTGCTTCCCTTGCCTCAGTCTCCCAAGTAGCTGGGATTACAGGCATGTACCATCACCACCATGCCTGGCTAATTTTGTATTTTTAGTAGAGACAGGATTTCTCCATGTTGGTCAGGCTGGTATTGAACTCCTGGCCTCAGGTGATCCATCTACCTCAGCCTCCCAAAATGCTGTGATTACAGGTGTGAGCCACTGCGCCCAACCTGGAAATACACATTTTTTTAATTAACCAAAATGAATTTAGCCAGCAAACCATTGCCTCTACGAAAATTATACTGGGACCAAAAACTTTGTGTATGAGGCAACAAATTTTCTAAAATGTGAGTCTTAAAGACAAATAATGTTTGTGTCCAGAAGAAAGGTTATTGGGTCAGTCTTTCAGATTATTCCCCCATAATACCGAGTTACAAAAAACAATTTCTAGTCATTTGTGGGATATTCCAGAGAGCCTTTGGGACAAGTAGAGTTGCAGCTGTTGTGTGTGTTGTAATTCAAGATGGTGTGTTGCTACATCTGCTAGTTTGGTACAACTGTTATGATCAGATAGACCTAGTTCCTTAAGGCTAAGACACAGCAGGGTGGTTTCTGTAATAGAAGGATAAATAGGCTTTATTCTGTTTTGTTGCTTTTCTTTCTTTCTTTTTTAATTTTTTAATTAATTAATTATTTATTTATTTATTTATTTTAAGACGGGGTTTCACCATGTTGGTCAGGCTGGTCTTGAACTCCCGGCCTCAGGTGATCTGCCCGCCTTTGCCTCCAAAGTGCTTGGATTACAGGCGTGAGCCACTGCACCCGCCTCTAATTTTATTTTTAAGCTTTGCTTTATTGATTCTTTTGAATCATGAATCCTTTTAATAATACATTCTAAGCCTCGATCCTGGACTTTGCAAGAAAAAAAAAAGAATAATACATTCTACCCTCACATATACAGTCAACTGATTTTCCACAGTGGTGCCAAGACAATTCAATGGGGAAAGAACACTCATTTCAACAAATGGTGCTGAGACAACCATACATCCACATACAAAATAATGAAGTTGGCTTTGGGAGGCCTAGGCAGGCAGATCATTTGAACCTAGGAGTTTGAGAACAGTCTGAGCAACAGAGTAAGACCCTGTCTCTATTCAAAAAAAATGAAGTTGGACTCCTTCACATCACACAAAATTTATCTCAAATATATCTAAATATAAGGACTAAAACTATAAAATTCTTAACAGAAAATATAGGAATAAATCTTCTTAATCTTGGATTTGGTGATGATTTTGATGGCAGCAGCAGCCTGTTTGGAGTGGTGGCTGCTGCCATGACAATAGCAGTGGGGGAGGTGTAGCTGGGGCTGCACACTCCATGGAGCCAGCGACAGCCAAGAACAGGCGGGAGCCCCACTCCCTTCCGAGTTGGCAGGGCCAGAGCAGCTGGCTGTGGACCCAAGCATCCCTGCACTCTTGGGGACTCAGGAAGCCTCCCTGCCCCTACATGCTCAAAAATGCCTGCTCCCACTGCCTGGCCTCTCCCTGCTCCCAGGGCCTGCTTTGATTTTGGAGCAAAGTGAAGGCTGAGCCCAGGCACTTTTGCAACCTAGCCGAGTGTGTGTATGCTCAGGGCAGCACTGACACACCAGCCCCCTGCCACCTTGGCCCCCTCCAGACTTTAGGTGCAGATGAGCACAGGAGGGAGGCCGAGGGGGTCCTGAGAGCAGTTCAGCATGAGCCTGCAGGCACTCCTCAGCACAAACAGCCTGATGGCAGCAGGAGGCAGACAGCCTCATGGGCCAAAAGGGGCAGGTGGCTGGTGAAGCCCCACCTTCAAACCAGGGACAGCCTGAAGCTTGTGGGCTGGGCTGCCAGATCCATGGATCAGAATGAGAATTTATGGTGCTTTTTCTGGACCCACCTATGGCCAACCATGGACCAATTCAGCATGCACTTCCTTCCCTCTGAAGCCCATAAAATCCTCAGACTCAGGCAGACAACAGGAAAACCTGCCTGCTGATAGGAGCTATCCACTCCATGTTTCTTCTCCACTGAGGGCTGCAGAGATGACAGGATGATCTGCCTGCGAATAGGAACTACCCACTCCATGTCTCCTCTCTGCTGAGGGCTGCACAGATGTCAGGATGACCTGCCTGTGGAAGGGAGCTACCCACTGCGGGTAACTTCTCCTCTGACAGCTGGATGCTCGTTGGATGACCTACTTGCAGAAAGGAACCACCCACTCTGGGTCTCCTGAGAACTGTTCTGCCACTTGATGAAGCTCTTCTCCACCTTGCTCACCCTCCAGTTTTTCATGTACCTATTGGACAGGAACAAGAAACTCAGGACCTGCTGAATAGTGGGACTAAAAGAGCCGTGACACAAACAGGGCTGAAATATACCCCTCTGCTTGCCATGTTCCCAGTGACAAGAAGAAAAGAGCTGCAGCCCTTTGGGAAGCCCAGCCCAGGCTGTTATGTAGCCTGTCAGGCTGAGTGGGCAGAACAAGCCCAGTGGGCACAACAATACTCAGGCAGAAGGCACCACCAGCCACAGAGGTTTCCAGCTGGTGAAGCAACACTCTAATAAGGATCCTGTGACAATTTATTGAATATGACACCAAAACAGTAATCAACAAAAGAAAAAATAGATAAATTGGACTTCATCAAAATTAAAAACTTTTATGCATCAAAGGACACTATCAAGAGTGAAAAGACAATCTACAGAATGGGAGAAAATATTTACAAGCCATTTAGCTGATCAGGGATTGATATTCAAACCATATAAAGAAGTCCTACAACAAAAAGACAAAAAATAGGCTGGGCACAGTGGTTCATACCTGTAATCCCAATACTCTGAAGGCAGAGAGAATAATAATATGTTATTAGTACTGTTTGAAGCCAGGAGTTTGAGACCAGCCTGGAATTTGAGACAGGGATGATCCTCCCACCTGAGACTACAGGTGTGCACCACCATGCCTTGCTAATTTTTTTGTAGTTTTTGTAGATGTGAGGTTTCACAATGTTGCCCAGGGTGGTCTCGAACTCTGGGGCTCAAGTGATCTGCCTGCCTCAGCCTCCCAAAACACTAGGATTATAGGTGTCAGCCACCACATGTGGCTCAAAAAGTAATTTTTAAAATTATTAAAATTGCCACTGTGGCCAGTCACAGTGGCTCACACCTGTAATCCCAGTACTTTGGGAGGCTGAGGTGGGCAGATCACTTGAGGCCAGGAGTTCTAGACCAGCTGGTCAACATGGTGAAACCCCATCTCTACTAAAAATACCAAAATTAGTCAGACATGGTGGTGGGCATCTGTAATCACAGTTCTTCAGGAGGCTGAGGCAGGAGAATCACTTGAATGCAGTGAGGCAAGATCACACCACTGCACTCTAGCCTGGGCAACAGAGTAAGACCCTGTCTCAAGGGAAAAAAAGACAATCCAATTGAAAAATACGTAAAAGAGGCCGGGCATGGTGGCTCACACCTGTAATCCTAGCACTTTGGAAGGCCGAGGCAGGCAGATCACGAGGTCAAGAGATTGAGACCATCCTGGCCAACATGGTGAAACCCTGTCTCTACTAAAACTACAAAAGTTAGCCGGGCATGGTGGCATGTACCTGTAGTCCCAGCTACTCAGGAGACTGAGTCAGGAGAATCGCTTGAACCCGAGAGGCAGAGGTTACAGTGAGCCAAGATTGCACAACTGTACTCCAGCCTGGTGACAGAGTGAGACTCCATCTCAA
>NW_016107538.1:1704469-1707044 GCF_001604975.1 Cebus imitator | reverse complement strand
TCTAAAAAAAAAAAAAAAATTAAAAATGAACACCAGATACAATGGTCTGCCTGTAACCCCAGCTACTTGGGACGCTGAGGCAGGATTGCTTGAGGTCAGTTCAAGACCAAGCTCAGCAACATAGCAAAACCTCATCTCTAAAAAAATTAAAAATTAAAAATAAACATAGAATTACCATGTAACTAGCAATTCTCTTTCTAGGTAAATGCCTAAAAGAATTGAAAATAATAATTCAAATAAAAACTTGTATCTGAATGCCCATAGCAACACTATTCACACTAGCTAATAGGTAGAAACAACCGAAATGTGTGTCACTGATGAGTGGATAAACAAAATGAAGTATGTTAATACAATGAGAATATTATTTGGCCATAAAAAGGAATGAAATACTTACTGATTGATGCTGCAGCATGTGTGAACCTGGAAAACATTATGCTAAGTGAAAGAAATTAGACACAGTAAGCTACACATCATTCCATTTATATTAAATGCCCAGAGGAAGGAAATCTATAGAAACAGAGTATGAAAGTGTTTGCCACAGTCTAGGAGCAGGAGAAAATGGGGTTTATTAAAATGAGGTTTATTTTGGGGGGCATGAAAATGTTCTAGAATTGATAGTTGATTGTGGTAATGGCTACACAACTCTGTGAACATACTAAAAAAAATTGAATTATACATTTTCTTTTATTTCATTGAGACAGGGTCTTGCCCCTGGGCTGGAGTGCAGTGGCTTACTCATAGGTCACTGCAGCCTCAAACTCCTAGGCTCAAGTGATCTTCCTGCTTCAACCTCCGGAGTAGCTGGGACTACAGCACACACTACCATGCCTGGCTAATTTTATTTTTCTTTAGTAGATATGAGCTCTCACAATGTTGTCAGTCTGGTATCAAACTCATGACTGCAAGCAATCCTCCTGCCTTGGCCTCCCAAATTCCTGGATTACAGGTGTGAGCCACAGTCTCGATCTGTCGCCAGGCTGGAATGCAGTGGCACAATCTCAGCTTACTGCAACCTCTGCCTCCCAGGTTCAAGCCATTTTCCTGCCTCAGCCTCCCAAGTAGCTGGGACTACAGGTGCGTGCCACCACACCCAGCTAAATTTTGTATCTTTAGTAGAGACGGGGTTTCACCATGTTGGCCAGGATAGCCTCAGTCACTTGACCTCATGATCGGACTGCCCTAGCTCCCAAAGTGCTCGGATTATAGGCGTGAACCACCATGCCTAGCCTATATGGCTTGACCTTTTTTTTTTTTTGAGATGGAGTTTCACTCCTGTTGCCCAGGCTGGAGTGCAGTGGCGCAACATCAGCTCACTGCAGCCTCTGCCTCCCAGGTTGAAGTGATTTTCCTGTCTCAGCCTCCCCAGTAGCTGGGATTACAGGCACCCACCACCACACCTGGCTGATTTTTTTTTTTTTCCACTTTGTCACCCAGGCTGGAGTGCAATGGTTCAATCTTGGCTCACTGCAACCTCTGCCTCCCGGGTTCAAGCAGTTCTCCTGCCTCAGCCCCCAAAGTAGGAATTACAGGCACCTGCCACCATGCCTGGCTAATTTTTTGTATTTTTAGTAGAGATAGGGTTTTGCCATGTTGGCCAGGCTGGTCTCGAACTCCTGATCTCAGGTGATCCACCTGTCTCAGCCTCCCAAAGTGCTGGGATTACAGGCACAAGCCACTGCTCAAGGCCTATATAAATGGACTCTTAATACAAGAAGCAGATTAGCTGCTCTAGAAGATAACTGCCTATCTCTTTGAAATGCCTCACCTAGAATGTCCTCACAAGGAGTTTTGTGTATGCCATGTAACCTTTAAATCAAACAAGTCTTCCCAAACACACTTTCCATATTATTATTTATTTATTTATTTATTTTTGAGATGGAGTCTTGCTCTGTCACCCAGGCTGGAGTGCAGTGGTGCAATCTTGGCTCACTGCAACTGGGTTTAAGGGATTCTCCTGCCTCAGCCTCCTGAGTAGCTAGGACTACAGGCTTGCACCACCACATCCGGCTAATTTTTGTATATTTAGTAGAGACAGGGTTTTATCATATTGGTCAGACTGGTCTTGAACTTCTGACCTCATGATCCGCCCACCTCAGCCTCCCAAAGTGCTGAGATTACAGATGTGAGCCACTGAGCCCAGCCTATTTTTTTTTCTGAGACACAGTCTCATTCTTGTCACCTATGCTGGAGTGCAGTGGCGCCATCTTGGCTCACCACAACCTCTGCCTCCTGGGTTCAAGTGATTCTCCTGCCTCAGCCTCCCGAGTAGCTGGGATTAGAGGTGCCCACCACCATGCTTGGCTAATTTTTGTATTTTTAGTAGAGACGAGGTCACCATGTTGGCCCTGCTGGTCTCGAACTCCTGACCTCAGGTGGTCCAGCCTCCTTGGCCTCCCAAATTGCTGGAATTACAGGTGTGAACCATCACACCTGGCCACTATCCATATTATTGAAAAGTGATGTCATCGCCGGGCGCGGTGGCTCAAGCCTGTAATCCCAGCACTGTGGGAGGCCGAGGCGGGTGGATCACGAGGTCAAGAGATCGAGACCATCCTGGTCAACATGGTGAAACCCC
>NW_016107538.1:1702825-1704259 GCF_001604975.1 Cebus imitator | reverse complement strand
AAAAAAAAAAAAAAAAAAAAAAAAAAGAAAAGTGATGTCATCATTTTCACATGACAACATGAATAAAGAGACAAACTTCGTTTTATAATGTTTCACATCAATTTATATAGCATTGATAGGCCTTCTAACATGGTAAGGGCCTTTGTGAGGAATCAGCTAACTGGCTGCAGAGTAGTGGTGTTAATTTTTTCTGTATGAGAGGGAAAGTGACACTGTGTCATTGTGAGGTAACAGAGGGGGTTTGGAGAAGAATACCCAGGAATAAAGGGAACAGTATTACCCTAAGACTAACACTTAGAGATAAGTGGTAAGGTAACTAAGGGTGACCTGAAGGGTGCTAATTAGGTCACATTATTAAATGGGTGGGGAGTGATGCAAAAGGGCGCATAGTGAGCAAGTTGTGGTCACGAGGTGATTTGGACAGATGATTTAGGGCTGGAGCCTCCTGTGGGTGTTTAGCATGATGACTACATAGATGCTCAAGACTGCCCATGGTGGAGTAGTAGTCCCCACAACTTGCTGGAGTATTAGTCCCCTAGTTAGCGTCAAGAATCAAGGAAACTTTCTTAGAAACCGCTGAGGGTTAAGAGTCCCAACAAGTAAAGGAGAGTTTCTGGGCTTGGGTCCCCAGCATTTCCCCCCATGCTTTGAAGAGCATTACAGACCCTGTACTTTAAGAAGGTTAAAGTCTTAAATATCCTGTTAGGAATCATCCTACCCCTGGGCAGCTTCTCCTCAGTAATAACCATGAGGAGGGGGAACTGAGGGCTCTTTCACCCAGAGAGAGCTCTCATCCTGAAGAGACGTGAGAGGACATGTCTGAAAAACACACCAAGATAAAGAATCTGGCTGTTGTGTCTCTTTCTAGAAAACTCTCAGTGCTGTTTTACATAACCTCATTCATCTCCAGGATTAGAATGAGTAACTTCTGGCCAGGTGTGGTGGCTCACACCTGTAATCCCAGCACTTCGGGAGCCCGAGGCAGGTGGATCACCTGAGGTCAGGAGTTCAAGACCAGCCCAGCCAACATGGTGAAATTCGGTCTCTGCAAAAATATAAAAGTTAGTTCAGCATGATGGTGGGAGGCTGGGGCGGAAGACTCGTTTGAACCTGAGAGGTGGAGGTTGCAGTGAGCCAAGATTGTGCCATTGCACTCCAGCCTGGGCAACAGTGGGAGACTCCATCTCAAAAAACAAACAAACAAACAAAAACTAGTATCTACTATTACTTCATTTACTGTTCCAGGTACTTTTGGGCAACTGAAATAATAGCTTCATATCTACAGATCGAGTGAGGTGGTACTCACATCACCGGCCTCTTATGTTGACCAAATCAAGACCTTTTTCTGCCTAGTATAATAACTTACAAGTGGAGCTGTTCAACAAATAGTAGCCTCTTCCTTTTTTCTTTATCTTTCTTTTTTTTTTTTTTTTG
>NW_016107538.1:1698096-1700308 GCF_001604975.1 Cebus imitator | reverse complement strand
TCTCAAAAAAAAAAAAAAAAAAGAAAAGAAATTAACCCGAATTTGTGGTTTCTAACTTGGCAATTAGTCTTTCAAGTTTAGACTCAATATCTTCACTATGAGCCAGTCCAGGGGGTACAACTTGGGGCACCAGAATGTGCAATACTAGCCATAGAAGGTGTCCGAGGCTCTCCTAGTGGAGAAAGGCTCTGCTATACTTAACTCTATACCAGGCAAGAACAGGGGCTAGATTGGTAAACAAAACAGACTCACCCCTCAAGGAGCTCCAAGACCAGGGAGGAGAGGAGATTGTAAATATTCACGATGCCATGGTAAGATGGACCACAAGGGGAAATGCAGAGAAAGATCGCAGAAGAGAGGTACTTTGTCTAACCTGAGATTTAGGGAAAGTTCTCCTGAAGATGATAACTGGTCTACATGACCTGAGCTGAGATGGGAATGTGTTAAAAGGTACGTTTGTGAAGAAGCAGGACAAGAGCATTACAGATAGAAAACCCAAGGGCATCAGAGGCCCCAAGCTGCATGCTTTGAATATTGGGGGAATAGTAGCACAAGCATAGTGCAAGACAGTGGTGTAAAGTGAGATATTTGCCGTCTTCTGAGCCATTTCCCTTCTGTTGCCACTTCCTTTTCCCCTTTTAAGGTGAAACATTACTAACAGCCTAATAGTGATCATAGCTGACATATATTAGGTTTTACTTTGTATCCAACACTATGCTATGTCCCTTAAATTTATTAACTTGTTAAATTCTCAACCCTGCCGGGCCCAGTGGCTCACACCTATAATTCTAGCACTTTTGGAGGCTAAGGCAAGTGGATCACGAGGTCAGGAGTTCAAGACCAGCCTGGCCAACATAGTGAAACCCCGTCTCTACTAAAAATGCAAAAAATTAGCTGGGCATGGTGGCGGGCACCTGTAATTCCAGCTACTCAGGAGGCTAAGGCAGGAGAATCACTTGAATCCAGGAGGCGGAGGTTGCAGTGAGCGGAGATCGTGCCATTGCACTCCAGTCCAGGCAACAGTGCAAGACTCTGTCTCAAAAAAGAAAACAATTCTCAATCGTAGGAGTGAGATGCTGTCATTACTCCCATTTTACAGATGAGGAAACTGAGTCAGGGAGCAATTAAGTAACTTCTCAAAGGTACACATAGGGCCATGTGGCCTGTCGTCTCTGCTTTAGCCAATACATGTGGCCTCTGTAGCCTGGGCTTTATATGGCCACTCTCCATCCAGACTGACTAGAGTGGTATTTTCTAAAATATAGAGGTTAATCTGCAGGCTAGGTACAATAGCATTACCTGGGCTGGGACAGCGGTAGCTCACGCCTGCAATTCCAGTACTTTGGGAGGCCAAAGCAGGTGGATTACCTGGGGTCAGGAGTTCAAGACCAGCCTGGCTAACATGGCGAAACCCCATTTCTACTAAAAATACAAAAAACTTAGCTGGGTGTGCTGGTATGTGCCTGTAATCCCGGCTACTAGGGAGGCTGAGATAGGAGAATCACTTTAACACAGAAGGCTAAGGTTGCAGTGAGCCTAGATCACCCCACTGCACTCCAGCCTGGTGACAGAGTAAGACTCTGTCTCAAAAAAAAAAAAAAAAAAATTACTTGGGGCATTTGCTAAAAAGCAAATAAAAAGGCTCGAGTGTACTCTTCATAAATTTTTTTTTTTTTTTTTTTTTAATTAACTCCCCAGATAATCCTAAGACATATAATGTTTGGGAACTTCTGAGCTGGAGTCTCTGGGTTGAAATCCAAGTTTTGTTTTTGTGTTTGAGATGGAGTCATGCACCGTTGCCGGGGCTGGTGTGCAGTGGCGCAATCTTGGCTCACTGCAACTTCCCAGGTTCAAGCGATTCTCCTGCCTCAGCCTCTCAAGTAGCTAGGAATACAGGTGCCCACCACTATGCTTGGCTAATTTTTTTTTTCATATTTTTAGTAGAGATGGGGTTTCAACATGTTGGCCAGGCTGGTCTTGAACTCCTGACCTTGTGATCCGCCCACCTTGGCGTCCCAAAGTGTTGGGATTACAGGCATGAGCCACTGTGCCTAGCCTTTTTTTTTGTTTTTGAGACAGTCTCGCTTTGTCACCCAGGCTGGAGTGCAGTGGTGAGAGCTCGGCTCACTGCAACCTCCCAGGTTGAAGCAATTCTCCTGCCACAGCCTCCTGAGTTGCTGGGACTACAAGCGCATACCACCACACCCTGCTA
>NW_016107538.1:1694840-1697891 GCF_001604975.1 Cebus imitator | reverse complement strand
TTTTTTGTTTTTTTTTGAGACAGAGTTTCGCTCTTGTTATCCAGGCTGGAGTACAATGGCGTGATCTCAACTCACCGGAACCTCCGCCTCCTGGGTTCAAGCAATTCTCCTACCTCAGCCTCCCGAGTAGCTGGGACTACAGGCCGCGCCACCATGCCCGGCTAATTTTTGTATTTTTAGTAGACACCGGGTTTCACCATGTTGACCAGGATGGTCTCTCGCAATCCACCCACCTCGGCCTCCCAAAGTGCTGGGATTACAGGCGTGAGCCACTGCGCCTGGCCGTGAGATGAGGTTTCACAGTGTTAGCCGGGATGGTCTGAATCTCCTGACCTTATGATCTGCCTGCCTCGGCCTCCCAACTAGGATTACAGCCCTGAGCCACCTCGCCTAGCCTGCTTTTTTTTTTTTTTTTTTTTTTAATGAATCATTGCATCTCTCAAGTATTCAACCAAGATTATCTTCTACTACACTACATTAATCTGTCTTTACAAAGTTATAAAGCTGAAGCCATATCCTGTTTCTTCAGCACTCATCTATACTTTAAAAATTCTAGGCCAGGTGCGGTGGCTCACACCTGTATTCCCAGCATTTTAGAAGTCCGAGGCGTGTGGATCACCTGAGATCAGGAGTTCTAGACCAGCCTGCCCAATATGGCAAAACCCTATCTCTACTAAAAATATAAAAAATTAGCCATGGTGGTGGGCACCTGTAATCCTAGTTACTCAAGAGTCTGAGGCAGGAGAATCACTTGAACCTGGGAGGCAGAGGTTGCAGTGAGCTGAGATCGTACCACTGTACTCCAGCCTGGGAAACAAGAACGAAACTCCATCTCAAAAAAAAAAAAAAAAAAAGTGTAATCTGATGCCAGTCTCCCTGTTACTCTCCAATCTTCCCACTATGACATATTTAGTTCATTGTCCTGCCAGTGTTCTAATTTTGCAGTTGGTTTCCTGGACTGATCCTCTGTGATCCCACATTTAGTTTCAAATTTATTAAATAGAACCTGAGAAGAAATTGTGCAGTATTTTTTTTATTACATGATTGTCAGCCTCCTACCAACAAGCATGCTAGACATTACTCGTTAAAACTTAAGTAGTCATGACCTTTCCCTTGGACTCACTTCCAGTGTAAAGGTTATTAACCTTTTATAATTTGGATGTATTATGAATGACGCTCAGTTCAACAATGTACCCTTTTCCTTAGAAGGGTCATAGAATATATATATATATATTTCTTTTTTAAAATTATTTTTATTAAAAACATTTTTTTTTAATTTTTTTTTTATAAGATGGGGTTTCAGCATGTTGGCCACCAGGATGGTCTCAATCTCTTGACCTTGTTGTGATCTGCCCACCTTGGCCTCCCAAAGTGCTGGGATTATAGGCGTGAGCCACAGCGCCAGGCCGAGAATATATATATATATTTCTTTATTGAATAAAGTCTATTAAAATTATTGTGATTCCAAGGCATCTTAGGGATTTATATTATGTCTCCTCAAGCTAGACTGAAAAACAGAATTGGGAATTATTCTGTAGCAACCTCGAGCACTCCAGGATCAGTCCTCAGCTCCACCTCGTGGAACAGTGGACAGACACCTCCATGCTCTGATCCTCAGGCTTCTCTTCATAAAATAAGAGCGTTGTGTTAGATTATCTCTGAGGTTTTTTCACAACTAGCATTTTGTGATTCAATAAACAGAATAATTGTCCTGTAAATAGGTATGTACCCTAAATAGGATTACAGATAAAATACAAAATGCCTAATTGTTTTAATTTCAGATAAACAATAATTTTTTAATGTTAAGTGTGTCCCAAATTTCACATAGAACATAATTATACTAAAAAAATTATTCACTTGTTTATCTAAAATTCAAATTTATTTTATTTTATTTTCATTATTTTTTGAGACATAGTCTCCTCTCTCCCAGGCTGCTTTTGAACTCCTGGCCTCAAGCAATCTTCACACCTTGGCCCCACAAAGCACTAGGATTATAGGTATAAGCCTCTGTGCCCAGCTTAAAATCAAATTTTAACTGGCATCTGCTATTGGCAACTCTAACCTCATTGCTTTTTATCTCATTTTGTGAAAGTCAATGTCACTACTTCCCTACTGTGACCTTACTTATTTCTGCCTTTCTATTCTAATCTCTCAGATTTTATCCTTAGCCTGAAACAGGTTGTGAATACCAGATTTCCACTCACTCCATTGCCTTACCTATGAAATAAATTCCCAGAACTTAGAATAGTTAGTAATAGTCTGTTTCCTAGAACTAGCTGCCAGGACTACACCTGGACATCTGTTATTTACAGCCTCATTATTGACATTTTGTCAATAGTCCTGACGTATGCCATGTAATCTGTTATATCTATAGCATACCTTCCTGGAAATTGTCATTTGTTTCTATTCCTATTTTATTGTTTTGAGTTATTTCCATATTTGTTTTTTCAAGATTCTCTCATTATTAAAAACAAATAAACAAAAACCTCTACTTAACCCTCCTCATCCCATTACTGCCCTACTTCTCTGTCGTCCTTCATAAGCAAGTGTTACCTGCATGTACTGTCTTCACATCCTCTCATTAATTCCCCAATGCATTACATTCTGGCTCATCATCCTCCTTCCTTCTGCTGCCGTTGAAGCTCCTCTTTGCAGAGTCGCTGATAACTTCCTATTGGAAATCAGTAGAATGCTTTTCAGTCCCAGTCCTACTGGACCTCTCAGCAGCTCTGGCCAATGTTGACCACTCCCTCAACCCAGAAAGCACTCTTGGCTTCTGTAACAGTACCTGGCTCCAGCGGTCCTCCTACCCCCTTATTTCCCTGGCCACTTGGATCAGTCACCTTCAGCCACTCTTGTCATCTGTCTGGTCCTCTGTGATTCTCAGTGTTCGATGTACACTCTATAGCTGTGATTGAGGTATTTACAAAACACTGCTGCCCCACTGAGCCAGGTTTGCATGGAAGTCGAGATGAAACAGGAGCCTGAGAGGACATGAGAGGAACATGGGTTTCACTATTAGTGTTTCTTTATTAATCTTTTTTTTTTTTT
>NW_016107538.1:1690525-1694830 GCF_001604975.1 Cebus imitator | reverse complement strand
TTTTTTTGAGACAGAGTCTTGCTCTGTCACTCAGGCTGGAGTGCAGTGATGTGATCTCAGCTCACTGCAACCTCCACCTCCCTAGTTCAAGCAATTGCCCTGCCTCAGCCTCCCAAGTATCTGGGATTACAGGTGCGTGCCATCATGCCCAGCTAATTTTTTTGCATTTTTAGTAGAGATGGGGTTTCACCATGTTGGTCAGGCTGGTCTTGAACTCCTGACCTCATGATCTGCCTACCTTGGCCTCCCAAAGTGCTGGGATTAAAGGTGTGAGCCACCACACCCGGCCTCTTTATTAATCTTTGAAATGTGTTTATTTATTCATTTTGAAGCAGGAGCAGCCTGTGGGAGACAGAACACTGAACTTGGAAGGAAGGGGTGATTTATTTGGCTGGGAGCAAGGTGGCATAGTTGCCTAACAGCCAAGCTTGTCTAACAGAGGAAATCTCTGCCTATATAAAGGCTCACAACTCTAGATATTACACGTGAAAGGGTCTTGGGTTCACAGCTCTAGAATTTACATTTGAAAGGGTCTTAGGCTTACAACTCTAGAATTTAGATGTGAAAGGGTCTTGGGTCCTGGAGTAGGGTGGAGTACAGTGACTTAGGTGGGGGTTTGATCTGTTTAAGTAAAAACAATACCTTCTGGAAAGATTCCCCTATACCATGCCTGCCATCTGTAGGAGGGTGATTAAAGGTGGTGCCCAGTCTGCCAGCCTTTACTTCCCCTATTGAAATACAATGTAGAAGTCAAGGGGCAGGTGGTCTTAAATGCTTAAGGGTGATTAAGGATCTTCTGCCTCAATTTAGCACTTAATTTTTGAGCATATACTATACCTCAAATATCAGATCCTAGGAGTACAAAATGACAAGTGAAGTCCTTGCCCTCAAGGAGCTTGTAGTCTAGTAAAAGCCAGCAAACCAACTAATGATGTAAGGACAGCACACAAATGTACCATGGACTCAGATGCAGGAGCCAGGAAAGACACTAGATACAGGTTACCTGTGATCTGAGCTTTAAGGAACAAATAGGAATTAGCCAGGTGCATTCCATTTGAGTTCTTCCAGATAGCTGGAGTTCACATGTCTGAGGGAATGTGAGAGAAGATCAAGGCAAATGTAATCTGGCAAATGCCAGATCACAAAGACCATATATCAGGTGAAGGTTATGGAATTGAAATGTCTTAAACTGTAAGGAACTTTGAAGTACATCAAACTAGGCAATAACTTTATCTGATTTTCATTTTAGAAAGATTTTTCTGCTGGACTTGGTGGCTCACGCCTATAATCCCAGCACTTTGGGAGGCTGAGGCAGGCGGATCACGAGGTCAAGAGATCAAGACCATCCTTGAGCTCGCCAACATAGTGAAACCCCATCTCTACTAAAAAATAGAAACACTAGCTGGGCATGGTGGCACACATCTGTAATCCCAGCTACTTGGTAAACTGAGGCAGGAGAATCACTCAAACCCCATAGTTGGAGGTTGCAGTGAGCCGAGATTGTGCCACTGCATTCCAGCCTGGTGACAGAGCGAGACTCCATCTTAAAAAAAAAAAAAGAATGTTCTCACTCATAGGTGGGTGTTGAACAATGAGAACACATGGACACAGGGAGGGGAGCATCACACACTGGGGTCTGTCGGAGGGAAATAGGGGAGGAACAGCGGAGGGTGGGAGTTGAGGAGAGAGATCATGGGGAGAAATGCCAAATATAGGTGATGGGAGGAAGGCAGCAAACCACACTGCCATGTGTGTACCTATGCAACAATCTTGCATATTCTTCACATGTACCTCAAAACCTAAAATGCAATAAATAAATACATAAATAAATAAATAAGAAAAGAAAGATTTCTCTGACAACACTGGAGAGCAGCTTGGGAAGGGGACTCCAGACTTGGTGCAGTGGGACCAATGAGCATGGTCAGGCGAGAAATCAGAAATAAAGCAGTGGCAGAGGGAATTGAGAGACAGGGGTGGTTTTTAGTGCTGCTACAGAGATAGCATTTCTAAGACTTGGTGACCAATTGGTTGTCAAAGATAAGAGGAAAAAAACCAGAGGCTCTCCCAGATGTGTGGATTTAGTGACTGCGTAATGCATCATCTCCACTAAATGATTTATCTGTTCATCCCTGTTAGTGTGAACACCAAAATATCGTTCTGTCTAAAGGGGGAAAACATTTCTTTGAGGGAAAACCCTTTTGCCCTATGGCTAAACTGAGACATTGGAAACTTTTTTTTTTTTTTTTTAGACAGAGTTTCTCTCTTGTTGCTCAGGCTGGAGTGCGTTGGCATGATCTTGGCTCACCGCAACCTCCACTCCTGGGTTCAAGCAATTCTCCTGGTTGCAGAGAGCAGAGATGGTGCCATTGTACACCAGCCTGGGTGACAGAGCAAGACTACATCTCAAAAAAAAAAAAAAAATCATCCTGCCTCAGCCTCCAGAGTAGCTGGGATTACAGGCATGGGCTACCACACCCGACTAATTTTGTATTTTTAGGAGAGACGGAGTTTCTCCGTGTTGGTCAGGCTGGTCTCGAACTCTCAACCTCAGGTGATCTGTCTGCCTCAGGCTCCCAAAGTGCTGGGATTACAGGTGTGAGCCACTGTGCCTGGCCCATTGGAAACTTTTTGGGGCAGAAGTGTCAGAGACATGACCAGGCCTTCTGGACGAGGGTGAGGTCTCCTGATTCTCCTGGCTAGTGAAAAGCCTCATGTTCTCATTAGCAAACTGATGGCCTCCTTTGATGACCTTGATACTCATAGGGCATGGTTCAAAGCCCCAGATGATCAGGGCTTCCAGAGGGTACTTAATCAGGAAAGGCATTTATCTAAAGTATTCTGCAGCTGACTGTCACAAATAGGGAACCTTAGTCCTGGTCATTTGGGAACCAGGTTATTACCAAGAATATAATGTCAGGTGTCAAGTGTGGAAGTCAGGACAAGGCTAGATGTAGGAGGTAGACTTCAAACCTGAGGTCAAGAAGAGGAAGGCAAGAGTTCTCTTGCAGGCCTCAGCTGGAAAATGTTGCTGTAGAACATAGCACTTTATTTATGTTTTTTTTTTAAGTGAAAGCAAGTTTATTAAGAAAGTAAAGGAATAGGCTGGTCGCGGTGGCTCATGCCTGTATTCCCAGCACTTTGGGAGGCGAAGATCATCAGATCACCTGAGGTCAGGAGTTTGAGACCAGCCAACCCAACATGGCGAAACCCTGTCTCTGCTTAAAATGCAAAAATTAGCCCGGTGTGGTGGCATGTGAGGCTGAGGCAGGAGAATCACTGGAACCCAGGAGGCAGAGGCTGCAATGAGCTGAGATCAAGCCACTGTACTGCAGCCTAGGCTGCAGAGCAAGAATCTGCCTCAATAAAAAAGGGAAAAAAAGAAAGTAAAGGAATAAAGAATGGCTGTTACACAGGCAGAGCAGCAATGTGGGCTGCTCCATTACGGACACTTGTAGTCATTTCCTGATTATACTCTAAACAAGGGCTGGCTTATTCATGAGTTTTCTGGGAAAGACGTTCGCAGTTCCCAGAACTGAAGGTTCCTCCCCCTTTTAGATGATAGAGGGTAACTAACATTGCTATGATATTTGTAAACTGTCATGGCACTGGTGGGAGTGTCATTTAGCATGCTAGTGCCTTATAGTTAGCGTGTAATGAGCAATGAAAGTGACGTCTGGTCGTTTTCATTGCTCATTACAGTAAGATCTTTATGATCTGCATTTTGTGCCAACCACCTATCTCATCCTATAAGTAAGAATGCCATAACTCCCTGGGAATGCAACCCAATAGGTCTCAGCCTTATTTTACTCAGCCCCTGTTCAAGATGGAAGTGCTGTGGTTCAAATGTCTCTAACATATTTCACCTCTTCCTTTTATAAGAGAACACTTAATCCTAAGGGTTGTAGAGGGATGAAGATCCTTCTATGACTTCATCAGGCTGCATAGGGGCAATGATATTCTTGCCTAACTATTAGGGTCTCTTGTATTTGGGGTAGAGAGAAGCTCCCTCAGAAAGTGTCAGTATGGAGGCTGTGTGTGGTGGCTCACACCTGTAATCCCAGTGCTTTGGGAGGCCAAGGCAGGCAAATCACTTGAGGTCAGGAGTTCAAGACCAGCCTGGCCAACATGGTGAAAACCTGACTCTACTAAAAATATAAAAAATAGTCAGGTCTGGTGGTGGGTACCTGTAATCATAGCTACTCAAAAGGCTGAGGCAGGAAAATCGCCTGAACCCTGGAGGTGGAGGTTGCAATGAGCTGAGATCAGGCCACTACACTCCAGTCTGGGTGACAGAGTAAGACTCTG
>NW_016107538.1:1677253-1689430 GCF_001604975.1 Cebus imitator | reverse complement strand
GAGACAGAATCTCACTCTGTTGCCCAGGCTGGAGTGCAGTGGCACAATTCCGGCTCACTGCAACCTCTGCCTCCCAGGTTCAAGCAATTCTCCTGCCTCAGCCTCCCAAGTAACTGGGATTACAAGCATGAGCCACCACGCCCAGCTAATTTTTTTATTTTTAGTAGAAACGGGGTTTCTCCATGTTGGCCAGACTGATCTCAAACTCCTGACCTCAGGTGATCCACCCACCTCGGCCTCCCACAGTGCTGAGATTACAGGTGTGAGCCACTGTGCCCAGCCTCAAACCCAATTCTTATTTTCATTTTTTTCTTTTTGAGACAGATTCTCGCTGTGTCACCCAGGCTGGAATGTAGTGGTGCAATCTCAGCTCACTGCAACCTCTGACTCCCAGGTTCAACTGATTCTCCTGCCTCAGCCTCCCAAGTAGCTGGTACTACAGGTGCCCACCACCACACTTCACTAATTTTTGTATTTTTAGCAGAGAGGGGATTTTGTATTTTTAGTAGAGATGGGATTTCACCATGTTGTTCAGGCTGGTCTTGAACTCCTGACCTTGTGATCAGGGTTTCACTATGTTGGCCAGGCTGGTCTTGAACCCTTGACCTCATGATCCACCTGCTTAGCCTCCCAAAGTGCTGGGATTATAGGCTTGTGCCACCGTACCCAGCCAAACCCAATTCTTAATAAGACCTTATAGACAAATTTATTCAATTTTAATGTCTGACCATAAGGTGAGATTCTTATAAACCTTTTAAAACCCTTTTAATTTTTGTTAATGAGCAGATTAGTGTTCTAAGAAAACTCTGTTGTGCTTTTATTCCAGTCTTCAATTTATGGATAGACTGAATAATACCTCTTTAATTTTAGCTATGTGTTCACACATAGAATTTCTTTTACAAGGTTAATTTTTCACAAACATTCCACAACTTGTTCAAATCTTCAGCCTTTTCCTATCTAACCTAAAACAATCCTTTAACCCTTAAATCTAGGCAAAAGAAAAAAAAATACACATTCACATGCCTTTTTGTAATCTTTTACCAAAAACACATTTTACTTTCCTTGCATGTAAAACTGTTTTTATTTCTCAAAGATTACTTAAGTCTCCTGAACTAAAAAGCATTTATATTTTTTACGTTTCTGACAATATTTGATTTAACCACCTATGGTTTTTAAACCAATTAATCAAAATGCTTTCATATCACACACACAACACATATAAATACACAGATAGACAGAAGAATATTCAGTAGTTGTAAGATTTTTCATTTGCCAGTTTCTTAATTGGATTACTGGCTTCAGGGCGGAGACTTTGGAGGAACAGGCCCAGGAAAACATGCAGTTTCTAGGGCATAATAAGTAGGTACAGCCAAAGTTGGCCAATTGGTGCGGTAGTCTATTTCCTTTGGGTCAGGGTTTCCTCAGTATTGTCCCTTTAGGCTTCACCAGGATATTACCAGGAAGGAGTCCTGAACCAGACCCCAAGAGAGGGTTCTTGGATCTTGCACAAGAGAGAAATCAAGACAAATCCATAAAGTGAAAGCAAGTTTATTAAGTAAAGGAAATAAAAGAATGGCTACTCCATAGGCAGAGCAGCCGGCCACTTTAAATTCATTTTTACAACCTAACTTTTTTTTTTTTAGACAGTTTTGTTCTTATCACCCAGGCTGGGGTGCAATGGTGCGATCATGGCTCACTGCAACCTCTGCCTCCCGGATTCAAATGATTCTCCTGCCTCAGCCTCCTGAAGTAGCTGGGAATATAGGCGCCCGCCACCACACCCAGTAATTTTTTTTGTATTTTTAGTTGAGATGGGTTTTCACCATGTTGGCCATGAACTTGAACTCCTGATCTCAGGTGATCCACCCACCTTGGTATTCCAAAGTGCTGGGATTACAGGTGTGAGCCACTGTGCCCAACCCCAGCCTAAGTTTTGACATATTTTAGATGCCGGTTCATTTAGTATAAGGCATAAAATTAGATGTTGGCATCAAAGGACTGTGCCTTCTAAATGAATGCATATAATAAAGAGATATGTTGCCTTCAAGGCCAATGAGACCCACTTAGGATGATCTCAGGCTCAGCATAATCCTTAAACAGAGTTAGGTACATTTCTAACTTTTAAATTTTCATTTACATTTGTTTATTTTATTACAGTTCCCAAGAGAAGATTTTCTGTAAAAGCTTTATTAAGTTATTCCTATTGTACCTAACCTTAGTCCCGATTGTCCCTCTCTTGCTCCAGATTGTCATATCTCAGACTGATGTGTCTACCAGAGGCACAGTGGCCTCAACAGCACAATGCCAGTGAGTCAGTCGTCAGATTATAGTAGCCTGGGAATAGGGTGAATACAGGCTTGAACTGGACTAGTATCTATTTCCAAGGAGGCCCAATCTAGTGGGTAAGCCATTGCAGTAAGTGTTTCTAGCAAAAAAGATGGTCAGAGTCAGGCAGGGGGGCCTTACTGTGATTCTGGGTTGACCTTGTTTGGAGTTGGATGACCATAGCCATCTAGTACAGAAAACTGGTTCAAGTCACTAGGCTTGAATCCGTCATCTTGCCAGATCCTCTAATGGTCTTCACCAACTGGGCTAGCTTCATTCTCAGTAGATGAACAGACAACTACATCAGGGTAGAAGCCCAGGCACATGGACATGGAAAACCATATGCATCACTGAGGAAGAGCCTGGAGCTCGATGTACACACAGATGCTTGAGATTCGCCCCAGTCCATTGGATACTGGGTCTAAAATATGTTTTCACATTGATAATTCTAGGCCTTATCTGCTCCTGCCTGCGTGGGTCCATACTAACTCCACTGGAGAAAGGCTAAGGGTCCTATAAGACTGGAGAGATAGGGTTGATGCAGATAGATTAGCTTTGATTGCCTAGAGAACGTCAGCTGGTTTTCAGCCCATACTACTTTGGAGCAGGATTGGTTAACTTCAAGTGATGGATGGATCTTTTCTTTCTTCTAATTTAACTTTCTGTTCATGTTTAGCTTACATACAGTATTGGGTCATTGTTTTACATTTTTTTTTCTTTCTAATATATTTTATTTTTTAGAGCAGTTTTAAGTTCACAGCAAAACTGAACAGAAATTATAGCCCTTGCCCCCATGCATCCACAAACTCTCTCATTATCAGCATCCCCAACCAAATGGTACATTTGTTAAACTTGATTAACCAACATCGACACGTTGTTATCACGTGGAATCCATCGTTTAGGATTCACTCGCTGGTTTTTTTGTTTTGTTTTGTTTTTTGAGATGGAGTGTCACTCTCTTGCCCAGGCTGCAGTGCAATGGCATGATCTTGGCTCACTACAACCTCCGCCTCCTGGGTTTAAGCACTTCTCTGCCTCCTCCTCCCAAGTAGCTGGGATTACAGGCACCCGCCACCACACATGGCTAATTTTTGTATTTTTAGTAGAGATGGGGTTTCACCATCTTGGCCAGACTGGTCTTGAACTCCTGACCTCGTGATCCACCCACCTTGGCCTCCCAAAGTGCTGGGATTACAGGTGGGAGCCACCGCCCCCGGCCCACTCGGTGTTTTTAAAAGGAAAAAAAAGACTCTTGTGCTCTCGCATGTATAAATATAAGCAGTAAAGGCTGAGAGCAGTGGCTCACACCTATAATCCCAGCACTTTGGGAGGCTGAGACAGGAGGATCACCTGAGGTCAGGATATTGAGACCAGGCTGGCCAATATGACGAAACCCTGTCTCTACTAAAAAATACAAAAATTAACTGGGCATGGTGGCATGTGCCTGTAATCCCAGCTACTCAGGAGGCTGAGGCAGGAGAATCAGTTCAACCCAGGAGGTAGAGGTTGCAGTGAGCCAAGATCACACCGTTGCACTCCAGCCTGGGCAACAAGAGTGAAACTTGCCTCAGGGGGAAAAAAAATATATATATATATATATATATATATATACACACACACATAAACTCATATATATATATATGCTCATATATTTATATATAAGCACTAAAATCACATAAGTGTACATTCATCTGAAGTAGTCAAGGAAATAATTATGAAATTTTTCAGGTTGTTATTTAAGTAAAAAATTTTTCTAGGAATGCATGGACCCCTGAGAATTTAGCCACAGAGTCTCAGGGATTTGTGGAACTCAGTTGGAAAACATTGCTGTAGAACCACAGTTCATTTTGAACTCATTTTTGCAAGCTAAATTTTGATGTTTTAGATGCTAATTCTAGGAATGTTCTGCCTTTTCTAAGAAAAGTCCAAGCATTTTTTACCTGCTCTAAAAGAACATCAACAGCTTTTATGTTTCAGAGACTGGATGCAAGAGATTGTTTAACAAATCCCATCCCATCCCTGAGAATGTGTCTAGGCATTTGCTCTCTGCAAAGCCAGATGCAACATATGTAATAACTAAGGCTATCTTCTGGCTAGCACTGCAAGTGTGTCTTTTGTCTACACTCTTAAGTAACCACATCAAATAGCATCAACCCACTTGGAAATGATTTTGAAGTGATTTGGATCTCTCTTGTATATTTTCCCTATAAAACCCTAGCCTGGTAGGTGTGTATATTTTCTGTTGCAATATTTAACGCTTAGTTCCTTGCCTACATCTAAGAATTTTAGAAGGAATTGGATATTGATGTTGGCAACATTTTTTTTTAATTTAATTTTTTTAAAGATGGGGTTTCACCATGTTGGTCAGGCTGGTCTTGAACTCCCGACCTCAGGTGATCCACCCACTTTGGCCTCCAAAGTGCTTGGATTACAGGCGTGAGCCACCACGCCTGGCAGATATTGGCAAATTTTTATGAGACTGGCTAAAGGAGAAAGAAGAAGGGGACCTGTGATGGAATCTTCCATAACAAAGGAGAAATACTGGCCTCAGTCTCCTGCAGAAGCAGGAGCTCTGGTACACAGGTGGTGTGCCCATTGGTACAGCTCCCATCTGACAAGAAGCAGGCAAGCCAAAGGGGAGGAATGCAACCTGTAAGACCCATCCTCAGACATTCTGCTATTGCCCCCAGACAATAGAAGGGTGGCAACAGCTGTCCGTGGGGGCACTGCTAAGAGAGGCTGATCAGCAGATTGGGACTATAATTCACCATAGTGGTGGACTGCCCTAATTTGGAGACCACTGCCTTTCAAGAAGAATCCACCCTGCAGAAGCTATCTGAGCATCACCACACAGGGTCTTCCTAGGAATTAGCACATATCACAAATTTCCCTCAGCTTTGCCTGCCCCCAGTCCCCCTGAAAGCCCTCCCTTTTTCTGGGTGTGAAAGGAATGGCTAGGGATCCCTTGGCTTACCCACCTTGTTTCCCACCATAGCCAGCATCTCAGAGGGAACATGCAGGAGGGAGATAGAAAGACTCCATATGCTTGTTCCCTACAACTTAGAAAGGCCTTAGTTTTAGGAGAGGGATAGCGTAATGGAATGCTGAATTAGGGGTAATAATTGGTCTGGGTTGTTTTCACCAGATAGTTACTACTATTATGTAAAATATCTATTTCTACATACCCTAAACACCTATACCTAAACACCTTGACAAAGGAATCTTTCTCTTTTTTTTTTTTCGAGACAAAGTCTCGCTTTTATCACCCAGGCTGGAGTGCAGTGGCGCGATGTCGGCTCACTGCAACCTCTGCCTCCCGGGTTCAAGTGATTCTCCTGCCACAGCCTCCTGAGTAGCTGGGATTATAGGCGCATGCCCACTACACCTGGCTAATTTTTGTACTTTTAGTAGAGACGAGGTTTCACCATGTTGGCCAGGGTGGTCTCGAACTCCTGACCTCAGGTGATCTGCCCACCTCAGCTTCCCAAAATGCTGGGATTACGGGTGTGAGCCACTGCGCCCAGCTGACAAAGGAATCATTTTGCCTCCCAAACATAGTCATTGTGGATTTCACAAAATATCCCTGGAATTACACTTTCTAAGGCTAACAGGACTACTTAGGTGGTTCCTACAGTACCTTCTAACTCATGCATTCTCTGGCTAATGAATCAGCAGTAATCAAGTGGAAGGAAAGTATCTTCCTCAAACTCTTTTTAAGAATGATCTCAAGGAATCAAGAGTGTTCATTATGTTGGTGAAAGAGTCAGTGCAAAATGCAGCTTATACATATATCCTGATGTTATGTCAGCACCCCTCAGAAAGCTGGGCAAGATGTCCAGGCTGGTCATAGGACTCAGCCCCCATTATGGGTCCAGCAGCCAGTAATAGTAAACAATGCCTACTTCAAAAGATATTTCTGGCCAAGTGAGGTGGTTCAGTCCCAACTCTGGGAGGCTGAAGTGGAGCATCATTTGAGCCCAGGAGTACAAGACCAGCCTGGGCAACATGGCGAGACCCCATCTCCACAAAAAAAAAAAATTTTTTTTTTTTTTTTTTTGAGACAGAGTCTCACTCTATCACCCAGGTTGGAGTGCAATGGCATGATCTTGGCTCACTGCAACTTCTGCCTCCTGGGTTCAAGCGATTCTCCTGCCTCACCCTCCTGAGTAGCTGGGATTACAGGCGCACACCACCATGCCCAGCTAATTTTTGTATTTTTAGAGGAGACAGGGTTTCACCATGTTGGCCAGGCTGGTCTCTAACTTCTGACCTCAGGTGATCTGCCAGCCTTGGCCTCCCAAAGTGTTGTGATTACAGGCGTGAGGCACTGCGCCTGGCCTGAGAGCTGCTTTTATAAACAGGTCATGTACCCGTCATGCTTGGTTACCAGCACCCAGCCTCGTCCTTGGCATGCTGCTGGTATCTGGTAAATGTTTATGTCCTATTCAGAGCAAATCAGACAGGCAATCTCCAACTGCTCCTCCTGGCTCCTTTCCTGGCTCCTCTTCTTGCCAGCTCTTTCTTTGTAGATCTTCAAAGTGCTGTCTTCAGCCCTCTTCTAGGCAGTTTCATTTCTTACATCTGTGCTGCCGGCACCACCACCCTCCCCACATCCCCTCTGGCAAATGTCTCAGGTCTTCTCTCTCAGCCCGCCTCCCCAGTTCTAGTCAGCACCTTCATCATGTAGAGTCTAGTTCTGTGTCATTCTGTTATTGATGTCCATCTTTTCATCCTCACCATCTTAATCCAGGCCCTCATCATCCTCTCTCTGCATGTTTGCAGAGATTTTTCTCTCATTCAGCCTGCTCCAGAGTATGCCTTTCTGAAACATAGACTGAATCCCCGAAAATCTTTAAAGGTCCCCCTGTTGGGTCTAGCATAGTCCAATCCCCTGAGCAGAATACTGAAGGCCCCTCAGGGCCCGGCTCTGTTCTCCTTCATTTTGCAATCTAATCACACAAGGCTGTCTGCTGTTAGCCTCATACCTATTGCTCTGTTTGTTTGTTTGTTTGAGATGGCATCTCACTCTGTGGTTCAGGCTGGAGTGCAGTGGTGCAATCTCAGCTCACTGAAACCTCTGCCTCCCAGATTCAGTTGATTCTCCTGCCTCAGCCCCCTGAGCAGCTGGGGTTACAGGAGCTCGCTACCTCGCCCGGCTAATTTTTACATCTTTAGTAGAGACCAGGTTTCACTGCGTTGGCCAGGCTGGTCTCAAACTTCTGACCTCAAGTAATCTGCCTGCCTCAGCCTCAGCCTCCCAAAGTGCTGGGATTACAGGCGTGAACCACCACGCTGGGCCAGTTTCTAGTTTAAAACAAAGTTGATAGCAGCCCTTCCTCTAAACAAATCTTCTTGCCTGGGGACTAGGCTGCCTTTGTAGGACTAACGAATTAGGCACAAGATTAGAAATTATGGTTTAGGAGGCCTGCAGCTGGAGGCTACAAGATTGTGACCCTCCCCAAACTGCTCCTAAAATCAGTGCTTGAGATATTTTCCAAACCATGCACTTGATGGATCAGAGCTGGCACCACGCAGATCGATTAACTGGCTCTTCTGATCTCATGGCCCCACCTAGGAACTGACTCAGCGCAAGAGGGCAGCTTCAATTTCCTATGATTTCATCTTCTGCTTAACCAATCAGCACTCCGGGCTCACTGGCTTCCCCCCACCCACCGAGTTGTCCTTAAAAACTCTGATTCCGGAATGCTATGGGAGACTCATTTGAGTAATAATAAAACTCCTGTCTCTTTTACAGCCAGCTCTGCATGACTTAATTACTCTTTCTCAATTGCAATTCCCCTGTTTTTGATAAATCGACTCTGTCTAGGCCGCAGGCAAGGTGAACCCATTGGGTGGTTGCAACATTAAACAGCAAAATAACAATTAAAAAAAATTATTTGTAGAGACAGGATCTTACTAATGTTGCCCAGCTGGTATTAAACTCCTGGCCTCAAGCAGCCCTCCCGCCTCAGCCTCCCAAAAGGCTGAGATTGTTACAGGGGTGAGCCCCATACCTGGCCAAATTGGCAATTTTTGAAGAAAGATTTCTCACAAGGACTTTGCAAGCTTTATGTGCTTTATTTTTGTTGCAATAATATGAAATGCATCTTTCTGGAAAGGTGAACCCAGGTAACTGATGTTGGTATAATACCTAGCACCCATGACTTGCTAATCCCTTTTATATCTTATGAGAAAGGAAAAATCCATTTTATAGTTAGATTTGGGGGCTTCAAGCCTCATGTGGAAGGTCTCTTGGGACATTTGGTCTGTCTGGACTCCTAAGCTGCTTAGGGATGAGGCCCTTATCACACCAGATACTTAATAAAAGTGCATTGATCTTTATATATCTCTTTTTTCAGTCCTTTTTCTCAGATCGCCTTTTCCTTTCTCTTCCTCATCTTTTCCCGTATTTCTTTTCTCTGTGTATGGCTTAGCTTACTCCTTGGTAATGCAGAGACAACACCCCGACTCCCTCCGCCAGAAGTTGTTGGACCCTGCTGCAACCTTCCTGCAGTTTAGACCTCATTTCTTCACAGTCCTGTAGTAGGAGCAGCTACGCTCCTGCGGGGCCCTCAGACCAGAAGACAGTTGCTGCCTCCCGCAGTGGCCCTTGAGGGGCGATATTGGCCGTCCCAGGTTAGGCTTCTGCGTCCTTGGCCAGCCTTACTGTTAACTCTGAGCTCCACTGACCTTTGCTCGCTTTGGATGACAAAGGAAGTAATCGAGTTTAGAAATGGGCCGGAGGAGGGTGGAGGGGTGGCTGAACCTTCCGGCTGGCGCTGTACAAGCCACAAGACCAAATAAGGGCGTGTGAGCCGCCTCCGCCTGTACTAAAGTTCAGAGTGCAGTGTGCAAAAGTGGGACTCGGTTCTCAGAGATAAGCTGTTACCCAACCCTGCTTGAGTTCCAGCGGCGGAGGCTGCAGTCTCCCGCTCCGTGCAGGGCTAGGGCTGGGGGAGGAAGACCTGGGTCCCTGGGCTTGCTTAGCTGGGGAGAGGAGGGAAGGGGGCTTCCCTCCCCAGCACCCGGTGGCTGAAGGGACCTACAACTCCACAGATTTTCACAAAGGGTTTCCATGACTCTCCGGACTAGAAAGTGCCGGCCAGGGTGACTCATTAGAATGTCTAGTCATTAGAATGTGTCGGAAAGGTCAGTGTTTGAGGATATTCAGACAGTGGGAAAAACAAAAACAAACAACACGTTATTCTAATGAGCTCTTTCAGCCTGGCTTGTTTACTGAACTCTAAGGTCTAGGGCGGGGCTGAGAGTTTGGGGCCTTTTCTAGCGTTGTTAACCCTGTGTTTGCTGAATACACCCCAGAAAAGGAGTCGTCGGGCTTGCTTCTCTTGTGTTCTTAGCTTCCAAAATAGTAGTCTTTCTCCTCAGAGCCAGAGGCGCAGTGCTCTGAGGTTTATGAGGTGCCTTATGTGCTTCAATGGCCACTAACTGATGGAACCCTGAACCCGCTGGATTCCTCACCTCCTCCCCTGCCCATCTCTCCTTCCCCCAGCAAACTCCCTCATCCTGCAGCAGCCCGAACTTCAGCCTCCCAGGCCCTAAACTTCCCAAGGGAAGAGACCATGTCTTGTATTCATGTTTTTATCCCTAACGCTCGGCCATATGTTTGGCACATAGCGTGTGCTTAGTCTGGATCACTTAATGTACAGTGATTTCATTCTCTCCGAGCCCCACTCTGATGTTGTGGGTCCCTGGACACCCCTCCAGATGCCTTCCTCCAGCCGTGGCTGTGCAGGCACCCACCAGCCTCAGGCCCACACTGTTCCTCCTGCTCTCTGCCCCCAGGCTTCTCTGCCATTGCCCAGAGTCTCAGGTGCCCAGGCGGGCTCACCTCTGAAAGATTAGAGAGCTAACAGCCTGTGGAGATAAATACTTCCTTCTTTCTCCTCCTGGGAAGATGGACAGTTCTAAGTTGCTTTTCTTGCAACTTTCAGACGGTCCCGTGGGGATCACACAGCCAGTGCCCAAAAGTAGGGCCAAGTCAATAAAGCATTCCTGCTTCCCTGCCTTCTCCATCTGTCAGTGGCTCCTGCTCCCGGGGCCATACTCCGCAATAAAGTGCACACTAAGCTAAGGTCTTCTTCCTAGGCTCTGCTTTCTGGGGAACTGAGACTTGAATACATTCAGAGCCCTTTAAAAAGTTCTCTCACAGACTTATTTTTGTTTTCAACATTCAATTCCTCTAAATATATTTCTGTTCCTTTTTCGTCTGAGTCTCATTCTTTTTGACTGAAAAGTCAGAAGCAAAATTAAAGTTTAGTGACTATGTTTTTTTTGTCCTGTTATACGTTGACATTCCTTACCGTGGGTGTATCTGTGCTTTCTTTGCTCTTACTCTGAACATGCCCAAAAAATCTCTTGTGTTATCTTTAGCATTTTTCATAAGCCACACTTCAGGAAGTTAGAGAAATTGCTCCCTAGTGCAGAGCAACAGAACTGCCCTTTCTGCTGCAGTTGCAGTGAAAGTGATATCTCTGACTGAGCTGACTTTGGCCTTTAGGCTTCTCTAATTATTTCCTTAAGTTAGATTTCTAGAAGCACAGGGTCAAAGGGCACAGATCTTCACACATAGGTGAGTTACCTTCTTCCTGAGATGTAGCAATTTAAAATCACACCAGCAGTATATAACAGTGCCCCTTTCTCTGTACCTTTCTCCAACACAGATGTCTTGCCTTAATCTTGCATTTCTTTGATTCTTTCTGAGAAGCAGAAGGAATATATGTTAGCGATTTGCATTTCTTCTTTTTTCTTTTTTTTTGAGACGGACTCTTGCTCTGTCACTCAGGCTGTAGTGCAGTGGTGTGATATTGGCTCACTGCAACCTCCGCCACAACCTCCTGAGTAGCTGTGACTACAGGTGCGCGCCACCATGCCCGGCTAATTTTTGTATTTTGTATTTTTCTGTTTTTAGATGGAATCGTGCCCTATCACCCAAGCTGGAGTGCAGTGGCACAATCTCGGCTCACTGCAACCTCTGCCTCCGGGGTTTTTTGTTTGTTTGTTTTTTTAATAATATATATATTTTTTAAAGACAGGGTTTCACCATGATAGTCAGGTTGGTCTTGAACTCCCAACCTCAGGTGATCTGCCCACTTTGGCCTCCAAAGTGCTTGGATTACAGGTGTGAGCCACTACGCCCGGCCTGCCTCCCGGGTTTAAGTGATTCTCCTGCCTCAGCCTCCCCAGGACACCTGGGATTACAGGTGTCCACCGCTATGCTTGGCTAATTTTTTGTGTCTTTAGTAGAGATGGGGTTTTATCATGTTGGCCAGGCTGGTCTCAAACTCCTGACCTCATCATCTGCCTGCCGTGGACTCCCAAAGTGCTGGGATTACAGGCGTGAGCCACCGCACGTGGCTACATTTCTTTTTTTCTAAATTGCCTGTTTTCTTTCTTTTTATTTTTTTTTTAAGACAAAGTCTGGCTCTTGTTGCCCAGGCTGGAGTGCAGTGGCGCAATCTGAGCTCACTACAGCCCCTGCCTCCTGGGTTCAAGCTATTTGCCTGCCTCAGCCTCCTGAGTAACTGGGATTACAAATGCCCCCACCACAACGCACAGCTAATTTTTGTATTTTTAGTAGAGACGGGGTTTCTCTATGTTGGCCTCCCAAAGTGCTGGGATTATAGGCATGAGACACTTCACCCAGCCAACTGCCTTTTTTTTTTTGAGATGGAGTTTCACTCTTGTTGCCCAGACTGGAGTGCAATGGCGCAATCTTGTTTTCTTTAAACATTCTTTAATACGTCTTTTTAATGTTTTAAATAGTCCTCAGATTTCCTTTGTGAATCATCTTGAAAGTTTTGCCATTTTGCCGATTTCTTTTTTTTTTTTTTT
>NW_016107538.1:1666421-1677233 GCF_001604975.1 Cebus imitator | reverse complement strand
TTTTTTGAGACGGAGTCTCGCTCAGGCTCCAGGCTGGAGTGTAGTGATGCGATCTTGGCTCACTATAACCTTTGACTCCCTGGTTCAAGGGATTTTCCTGCCTCAGCCTCACAAATATATGGGATTACAGGCATGCGCCACCATGCCCAGCTAATATTTGTATTTTCAGTAGAGATGGGGTTTCACCATGTTGGCCAGTATGGTCTTGATCTCCTGACCTCCTGATCTGCCTGCCTTGGCCTCCCAGAGTGCTGGGATTACAGGTGTGAGCCACCGTGCCCGGCCTTTGCTGGCTGCTTATCAGGAAACACCACCTGACTGACTTGAGATGTAAAGTGATGAAGGGCAAAGACCATATGTCTCTGAATTCAAAGGTCTAGGTATAAGGTACAACCTTGTTAGGTATTTCAGAGCTTGCCTTTTATCATTTCTGAGCTGAGAGATGAACCCTGTGGACTGGAATTCTTAAAGGAGAGCAGTATGTCAAGAAAGGAGGATTCAGCAACTGCCTGATGCAGTCTCTAGTTATCTTCGTCCTGCACCAGCAGTATCTATCTGATGCTCTGTCATCCAGCTCCATTCTTCAGATTTGTCATCTCTGCTTTACTTGGGTAAAACCTGGCTGGAAACTTGGCGTCAGTCCTCCATATCCATCTGTTTTAGGCAGACTTAACTCAGCTTTACATCTTTGCAAACTTACCCACACACAGCAGCATCTGAGAAATTTCCATACTCTGATTAAAATTGCAGTAAAAGCCACAAAGGACCTTGCTTAAATGAGAGGAAGTTTCTAGGAACTCTAAACTCAGAAGCTTTATGACTGTTCCCTGTAGACCTGCAAAGATCTGGATTTGAAAAGTCACAAGCAGCAAGGGAATTGCACTGGAATACTTGTCTTTTGCTGGAGCAAACCCATTGCCTGGTTCATGTCTATGTCACATAGGGAGGGCAATGCCAGACTTTTATTGAGACTAGTCTAGCTCTGTTGCCCCGGCTGGAGTGCAGTTGCTTACTGTAACCTCCGCCTCCTGGGTTGTGATTCTTTTGCCTCAGCAAGTAGCTGAGACTACAGGCATGGAACACAACATCTGGCTAATTTATGGTTTTTTTTTTTTTTGGAGATGGAGTCTCGCTCTTGTTGCACAGGCTGGAGTACGCACTGATGTGATCTGAGCTCACTGCGACCGCTTCCCAGATTCAAGTAGTTCTCCTGCCTCAGCCTCCCAGGTAGCTGGGATTACAGGCATAAGCCAACATGCCCAGTCAATTTTTGTATTTTTAGTAGAGACAGGGTTTCTCCGTGTTCGTCAGGTTGGTCTCCAACTCTCAACCTTAGGTGACCCGCCTGCCTTCTCCTCGCACTGTGCCTGGGTTTTTTTTTTTTTTTTTTTTTTTTGAGACAGAGTTTCACTGCTGTTGCCCAGGCTGGAGTGCAATGGCATGATCTTGGCTCACTGCAACCTCTGCTCCTCGGATTCAAGCAATTCTCCTGCCTCAGCCTCCCAAGTAACTGAGATTATAGGTGTCTGCCACCATGCCCAGCTAATTTTTTGTATTTTTAGTAGAGATGGGGTTTCACCATGTTGGCCAGGCTGATCTCAAACTCCAGACCTCAAGTGATCCACCTGCTTCAGCCTCCCAAAGTGCTAGGACTACAGGCGTGAGCCACCGTGCCCAACCAATTATTGTATTTTTACTAGAGATGGGGTTTCACCATATTGGCTAGGCTGGCCTTGAGCTCTTGACCTCAAGTGTTCCACCCGCCTGGGCCTCCCAAAGTGCTGGGATTACAGGTGTGAGCCACTGAGCCTGGCTTTCTTTTTTCTTTTCTCTTTTCCCTTCCCTTTCCCTTTACATTCCCTTCCCCTCCCTTTTCTTTTCTTTTTTTTCTTTCCTTTTCTTCTTTCCTTTTCTCTCTTTTGAGTCAGGGTCTTGTTCTGTTGCCCAGGCTGCAGTGCAGTGGTGCGGTCATGGTTCACTGCAGTCTTGATCTCCCAGGCTCAAGTGATCCTTATAGCTCAGCCTCCCAAGTAGCTGGGACTATCGGTGCATGCCACCACACCTGGCTAATTTTTAAAATTTATTTTTTGTAGAGATAGGGTTTCACTATGTTACCCAGGATGGTCTTGAAGCCTTGGGCTCAAGCGATTCTCTCTCCTTGGCCTCCCAAAGTCCTAGGATTACAGGAATGAGCTACTGCGCCCAGACCAGACATTTTTTGTTGTTGTTACTGTTTCTCACCCAGGCTGGAGTCCAGTGATATGATCTCAGTTCCCTGCAGCCTTAACCTCTGGGGCTCAGGAAATCCTCCTGCCTCAGCCTCCCAAGTAGCTGGGACCACACTCATGCCACCATTCCAGCTAATTTTTTCTTTCTTTCTTTTTTTTTTTTTTTTTTTTTTTTTGAGACCAAGTCTTACTCTGTTGCCCAGGCTGGAGTGCAATGGCACGATCTCGGCTCACCGAAACCCCCACCTCCCGGATTCAAGTGATTCTCTTGCCTCAGCCTCCCAAGCAACTGGGACTACAGGCACACACAACCACGCCCAGCTAGTTTTTGTATCTTTAGTAGAGATTTGGGTTTTACTATTTTGGCCAGGCTGGTCCCAAACTCCTGACCTCGTGATCCTTCTCGGCCTCCCAAAGTGCTGGGATTACAGGCGTGAGCCACCACTCCCAGCTAATTTTTTCTTCTTAATTTGTAGAGATGGGGTCTCACTATGTTGCCCAGGCTGGTCTTGAACTCCTTGGCTCAAGTGATCCCCCCACTTTGGCCTCCCAAAGTGCTGAGATTACAGATGTGAGCCACCACACTTGGCCCCCAGATATTCTTTAAGTGTAAAACTTGACTACTCTTTGAGGCTTGACTTCTACTTTCAAGTTTGCTTTGAATTATATACAAGTTATTTCCAAGGAGGAGATTCAGTTAACAAGATAAAATTGTGGTCTTTACCATATGTGCATTCTTTTATATTCCCAGTTAGCTCTGTTAGCGCTTGTATAAGTCCATATGCACTAAGTAAATCTCTCAACCAGTTCTTTCCAACTGTGGAAAGAAGTAAATGATATGGGGCTGGGCATGGTGGCTCATGCCTGTAATCCCAGCACTTTGGGAGGCCGAGGTGGGCAGATCACCTGAGGTCAGGAATTTGAGATCAGCCTGGCCAACATGGTGAAACCCCATTTCTACAAAAGTACAAAGATTAGCTGGCCATGGTGGTGGGTGCCTGTAATCCTAGTTACTTGGGAGGCTGAGGCTGAAGCATCACTTCAACGTGGGAGGAAGATGTTGCAGTGAGCAGAGATTGTGCCATTGCACTCTAGCCTGGGCGAGACAGCAAGACTCCATATCAAAAAAAAGAAAAAAAAAAAGAAAGAAAATAGGGCTAAGGCAGGAGGATTGCTTGATACCAGGAGTTTAAGACTAGCCTGGCCAACGTAGAAAGACCCCATCTCTATAAAATTTAAAAAGGATTAAAAAGTAGATAATATTAAAACACTTTAGATTTTTTGAAGGAATGGAGCTTTTTTTTTTCTTTTTTTTTTTGAGATGGAGTCTTGCTCTGTCACCCAGGCTGGAGTACAGTGACATAATCTTGGCTCACTGCAACCTCCAACTCCTAGGTTCAAGCAGTTTTCCTGCCTTAGCCTCCCAAGTACCTAGGATTACAGGCACTCACCACCACACCTAGCTAACTTTTGTATTTTTAGAAGAGACACATTTCATTGTGTTGGCCAGGCTGGTCTCAAATTCCTGACCTCAGTGATCCACACGCCTCAGCCTCCCAAAGTGCTAGGATTACAGGCATGAGCCAACATGCCCGACTGGAATGGAGCTGTTGATATAAATTGTACTTATTAGTTTTTCCCTTCAGCCTAAAAATGTACAAACACTCTTTTTTTAAAAACACACTCCTTTGATGCTGTACCCCTTGCAAGTTAACACTTTCCATCTACTCTTTATAGCAGAGTTCTTACAAGAGAGATCCACACATGTGCTGTGCCTTTCACTTCACCAGTGACTCAGAAGTTGCATTTCTGTGATTTTATCACAAACAAGTACTGAGAAAGGCATGCAGAGAGTTTTGGATACAGCTGTCCATTACAGCCTTTTACAATAATAAAAAATTGGAAATAACCTAAATAATTGATGATAGGAAGGCTTTAAAAAATGATGGCATCTATAAATGAGGATTTGGCTCTGCTGCAAAGAGCAGATGACCCACAATAACTGTAGTAGGAGGAGGGGTGCTGTCTGGAACGGTGAGATGGCTCACTCCCCAGAGTCCTTGCAGCCTGAGTTCCCCCTTTTTTTTTTTGAGACGGAGTTTCGCTCCTGTTACCCAGGCTGGAGTGCAATGGCGCGATCTCGGCTCACTGCAACCTTCGCCTCCTGGGTTCAGGCAATTCTCCTGCCTCAGCCTCCTGAGTAGCTGGGACTACAGACACGCGCCACCATGCCCAGCTAATTTTTTGTAGTTTTAGTAGAGACGGGGTTTCACCATGTTGACCAGGATGGTCTCGATCTCTTGACCTCGTGATCCACCCGCCTCGGCCTCCCAAAGTGCTGGGATTACAGGCTTGAGCCACCGCGCCCAGCCCGAGTTCCCCTTTTTTATTACTCTTCTCTGTCTGGCTTCATACCTAAGATTACTTCACAGACCAAGCTCGGTTCTCCTGTTCTAGTTATCAGGAAGAGGGACTAGACAAAGAAAACTGGGGCAAATGTCATTCACCAACTGTCTCTTAAGGAAGCATCCAAAAACTGACTTACAAGGTGTTTATCTAGGGCAGAATTGTTACTGTATTAGAGAAGACAGGTCAGGCTCAGTGGCTCACGCCTGTAATCCCAGCACTTTGGGAGGCCAAGGTGGGTGGATCACGAGGTCAGGAGATTGAGACCATCCTGGCTAACACGGTGAAACCCTGTCTCTACTCAAAAAAATACAAAAAATTAGCCGGGTGTGGTGGCACACACCGGTAGTTCCAGCTACTCAGGAGGCTGAGGCAGGAAAATCCCTTGAACCTGGGAAGCAGAGGTTGCAGTGAGCCGAGCTGAGATCATGCTATTGTATTCGAGCCTGGGCAACAGAACAAGACTCCTCCAAAAAAAAAAAAAAACAAAACAAAACAAAAATTCCATGAGGGTAAGGATGTGTCTTGTTCTTTTAACTCCATTACCTAGCCCAACTCATGCCCTAAAAAAAAAAAAAAAAAAGGAAGACAGAAACTTGGACCCAGGCCTTGAGCTGATTAGGGTTAAACAAAGCCAATTAGGGTTGTTTAGGCAAAGAACAACTCAGGTAATTGGTCTAAAAGGACTTTTTTCTACATTTATCTGTTTGAAATTTCCCAGCATTGAATTTTATATTTTCCTATATTGAGGGGAAGGGGTCCCACTGGAATATTTGGTTCCCTTGCCCAATGTATACACTTTTTACCCCTCATCTGTTTTATAAAATTGCAATCTTTCAAATATCATCTTGCTTATATGCATCAGCCCCCAGTGGCTGGTATAATGATACTTGCCTTTGGTTCATCCAAATACAGGCCACTTCTCTCAACCAGCTAGTGCTTATTAAACCCCAACAGACTTCCTTGCATAGGATAGAAGCACAATTACTTATTGTTATTTATTTTTAAAAAGTGTTCATTGACTTGAGTTGTACCATGTGCCACCTAAGAAATAAAAGAGTAAGACACAGGCCTGGTCTTATATTTTAATGTTAGCTAAAGAGACACATAAAACAACAGTAAATAATAGAATACTATATTGAAGCAGGTACGAAGTGGGGTAGTCTGGGCTATACTTGGTAGAGGAATTCAGTGAAGGTTTCTAAATACAAGGAAGGTGTGTAGTAAAGAATTTGGCCTTGCCCAATGAGAGATATGGTCTCTGGCTTTTGGGAGGTTATCTGTGTCATACCTGATACCTTTGCTCTGTGAGGGAAGCTCACGTGGAGAAGGGCTCACAGGAACAGGTGTTGCTCCATGCTTTTCTTTCAGCGGCTCTGCCTCCTGATAGTGGGTGAGGCCAATCATTTGCTTATGACAGAGTCCTAAACTTAAGAGTTGGAAGGGCTCTCAGGAGGTCATCAGGTACATCCCAGAATTATTTTATCTTTACTCATGATGCAGCTGCTGCCATGGTCACAAGGAAAGCAGGGGAGCTAGAACTTAGGTTCTGTGTCACCCTACTCCACGTTCTCTCTGCCACATCACATTGCCTGCTGGTGACACTGGACCACTGAAATCATGGACGGTACTAAGCCTTTGAGCTTCTGGGGTGAAGCTGGCTATTAACCTTTGCCATGTCTCCCTTCCCTGAGCCTTGAATCCTGCTTGCCCTGTGGTGCCCTCATGTCCTCCACTATGGTGCTCCCCCCTGCCCTGTATAATCAAGCACCTGGTGGGTTACTGCTTTTCCATAAAGCTGAAAAACTCTTAGACAATGAGAGGCAGGTGGCCAGACTGCTACTGTCTTTTGAAGGTTTAGGGCCAAGATTGAGCAGCAATTGAAAGTAAATATCCAGGCTGGGCCTGGTGGCTCATGCCTGTAATCCCGGTACTTGGGGAGGCCAGGGTGGGTGAATCACCTAAAATCAGGAGTTTGAGACCAGCCTGGCCAACATGGCAAAACCCCATCTCTAAAATAATAAGAAAAGAGAGATAATAAAAAAAGAAAAAAGTAAATACCCATTGAACATCTGCTGTGAGTAAGACATTGCCTCCATCTTATGCCTTTACTCTGTTCCAATGGAAACTAGTTTCCAGGCTTCCATGTCGATTGGCTTCTGGAGAATTTGACCAGTAGAGGGCAATGATGGATGACTAGGAGGTAGCGGAGGGAAGAACCAGATATTTTTCCCCTGCTCCACTTTAAGTGGCATGTCCATGAGCAGGTTGGTGTTTTTCCTGACATCTAGCTAGTTTTCCTGACATCTAGTTCCCACCACTGCTCCCCTTCCACAGCTCTGGTGTCCCATCCTAGAAGCAGGGGTGCCCTTCTGATCTTGCCAGTCTCTTCATTCAAGCAATTCTCCTGCCTCAGCCTCCCAAGTAGCTGGGATTACAGGCATGCACCTCCTTGCCTGGCTAATTATGTTTTGTTTTGTTTTGTTTTTAGTAGAGATGGAGTTTCTCCATGTCAGTCAAGCTGGTCTCGAACTCCTGACCTCAGATCATCCACCCGCCTCAGCCTCCCAAAGTGCTAGGATTACAGGTGTGAGCCACTGTGCCCAGACTAGTTTTTTTATTTTTCGTAGAGATGGGGTTTCACCATGTTGTCCAGGCTGGTGTGGAACTCCTGACCTCAGATGATCTGCCTACCTCAGCCTCCCAAAGTGCTGGGATTACAGGCTACATGTATTTAATTCTTGACTCTCCAACTTTTCATAAGTCCCCTGATGGACAGATGTTACATGAGCCATTCATCAGTCAAGGTCTACAAGAAAATGGAGACCACCAGTTATTTCAAAAGGAATTTAATACCAAGACTTGTTTACCCGCTGTGTGGGAAGAGCTGAGAGGCCAAACAGGGAACAGTGAAACAATGCAGAGATCAGGCTCCCATGTCGATTGGCTTCTGAAGAATTTGACCAGCAGAGGGCAATGATGGATGATTAGGAGGTAGCGGAGGCAAGAGTTCGAGACTTTACTAAAAATGGTCTCGAAATCCCCGTCTTTACTAAAAATACAAAAATTAGCCAGGCATATTGGCAGGCGCCTGTAGTCCCAGCTACTCGGGAGACTGAGGCAGGATAATCACTTGAACACGGGAGGTGGAGGTTGCAGTGAGCCGAGATTGCACCACTGCACTGCATCCTGGGCGACAGAGCAAGACTTCGTCTCAAAAAAAAAAAAAAGAACTAGGGAGTTCTTTCTTTCTCTCTCTTTCTTTCTTTCCTTCCTTCCTTCCTTCCTTCCTTTCTCTCTCTCTTTCTTTCTTTCTTTCTTTCTTTCTTTCTTTCTTTCTTTCTTTCTTTCTTTCTTTCTTTCAAGGGAGACTTAAATTAGGCTAATGTAGCAGTAACAGCCATGATTCTGATGCTTAGGCATTTTTGTTTTTACAGTTCTTAAATGCTTTCTGACCTGTGTTATCTCATTAGCTCTCTCAAATAAATGAAGTGAATCAAAATTGGAGATAGATTGGGGAAAACTTGAATGCCTGACCAAGAGGAGTTTGGACTTGATCATAAAAGCAATGATGCTTTATCAGATGTGTCACATCACAGAGCAGATATTTACAGTCCAAAGTCCCTCCCTAGATGATTGGCCTCACCCACAATCACTGAGTGAAGCCACGGAAAGAAAGGCATGGAGCAACACCTGTTTGTACGAACATCGTTCCTCGGAAGAGCAGATCCTAGTTCTCTGAAGATAAATGGAAGGCAGCCATGAGTTTACCCCTCTTTGAGGTTTATCTTTCAGCCTGTCAGAACCTCAGAACTACAGAGATTTAGTAGGCTTAGCCAACTATCCTCCTATCCTGTTTCTCATATGCTTAAGTTCCACATATTATTGGTGTGGTGTATTCCCTCTCCAAAATGATGCCTTGATACATTTATGTGGACCTCTCAGCCAGGATGATGTATGTAGCTGTTGTCACTCCAAGGCATTTTCTCTGTTCCCTGTATCTATTTCTCCTTCAGCTGCTAGAACTCAGCTGTTTATGTTTTACACACTATATCCAGCTCCATTTCCAAAAACCAAAACTAGACTTTGTCCTGGTCCCACTTTATCTCTTTCTCCCAATCCTGTCCCCCACCTGCTAAGCTGTCTGTCCTGCTTACTACAGGAGCGCCATGAGAACCACATGGAGTGACTGACGGGATAGGGCTTTGGAAAGTACAAAGCTGCCATCTGGGCTGGGCATGGCGGCTAATGCCAGTAATCCCAGCACTTTGGAAGGCTGAAGTGGGTGGATCACCAGAGGTCAGGAGTTTGAGACCAGCCTGACCAACATGGAGAAACCCCATCTTTATTAAAAAATACAAAATTAGCTGGGCATGGTGTCGTATGCCTGTAATCCCAGCTACTTGGAGGGCTGAGGCAGGAGAATCACTTGAACCCGGGAAGTGGAGATTGTGGTGAGCCAAGATTGCGCATCCTGGGCAACAAGAGTGAAACCATGACACACACACACACACACACACACACACACACACACACACACACACAAAGAAGCTGCCCTCTGCAGAAAATACCCCAAGGCAGAGGTCCCCAACTACCTGGGCTGCAGACCAGTATGGGTCCCTGGCCTGTTAGGAGCCAAGGAGCACAGCAGGAGGTGAGTGGCGGGCAAGCAAGCATTACTGCCCAAGCTATGCCTCTCAGATCAGCGGCGGAATTAGATTCTCATAGGAGTGCAAACCCTATTGTGAACTCTGCATGGGAGGGATCTAGGTTGCAAGCTCCTGTGAGAATCTAATGCCCCCCACCCCTGTCTGTGGAAAAACTATCTTCCATGAAACTGGTCCCTGGTGCCAGAAAGGTTAGGGGCCACTGCCCTAAACGGTTGGTAGATGAACCAACTGAAGCAAAGGAAATAATAACATTATTTATTGCTGAGGCTCATGTCATTTTTCTGCTGAAAAACCTCCAGTGACTCTCCTTTGCCCAAAGTCCTAAGGGAGGCCAGTTAATGACCTTTGTCCATAGGGAGGTGATAACAGCTTGCCTGGTAGGGAGCAGCGCCCATGTCCTCTCAGTAGCATTATGGGTGTTGCAGTAGGACCTAACCTAAAAAGAGATATAGGTATCATTTTATAAGACTATGAATAATATTTTTTAAAAAGATGGCCAAAGTGAGCCCTTGGTCTTATATCAGGTGACACCATAGATCGAAGCACAAAAAAGAGACAGGAAGGATTTCAGCAGGTGGGAGAAGATAGGCCTGTGGTGTGGCCAGGTGGAGACACAGATAAATTGCAGATTATCCTGTTGAAGACTCTGTACCTGACATGCAGCAAGCCTCAGTCCTGATGGAAGGGGAATGTAGCCAGCTTCCTAGTGCTCAAGCATTTTGGCTTTGCAGGCAAAACCCGCATTCAAATCTAACTATAACAGCCTTGCAAACAAGCTACGTAATTTCATAGGTAAAGGCTCTGTAAAAGGCCAGGCACGGTGGATCATGCCTGTAATCCCAGCATTTTGGAAGGGAAGCTGGTGGATCACCTGAGGTCAGGAGTTCAAGACCGGCCTGGCCAACATGGTGAAATCCTGCCTCTTCTAAAAATACAAAAATTAGCCAGGCATGGTGGTACATGCATGTAATCCTAGCTACTCAGGAGGCTGAGCAGGAGAATCGTTCGAACCCAGGAGGCGGAGGTTGCAGTGAGCTGAGATCTCGCCACTGCATTCCAGCCTGGAGCACAGAATGAGACTCCATCTCAGGAGAAAAAATATATATACAAAAATTAGCTGGGCATGGTGGTGCATGCCTATAATCCCAGCTACTCAGGAAGCTGAAGTGGGAGAATTGCTTGAACCTGGGAGTCAGAGGTTACAGTGACCCAAGATCACCCCACTGCACTCTAGCCTAGGTGACAGAGCAGTAACCCCAGCACTTTAGGAGGCCGAGGCGGGTAGATCACCTTAGGTCAGGAGTTCGAGACCAGCATGGCCAACATGGCAAAACCCCGTCTCTACTAAAAATACAAAAAATTAGGTGGGCATGGTAGCAGGTGCCTGTAATCCCAGCTACTCTGGAGGCTGAGACAGGATAATCACTTGAACCCAAAAGGTGGAGGTTGTAGTGAGCCAAGATTGCACCACTGCACTCCAGCCTGGGTGACAGAGTGAGACTCCGTCT
>NW_016107538.1:1663771-1666203 GCF_001604975.1 Cebus imitator | reverse complement strand
GCTGGTCTCGAACTCCTGGCCTCAAGTGATCCACCCACCTCAGCCTCCCAAAATGCTGGGATTACAGGCGTGAGCCATCGTGCCTGGCCTCAAGTTCATTTTTAACACATTTGTCTCCCCAACTTGTGGACATAGCCTTGTCTTGTTGATGTTTCTTCCCCTCAGCAACAAGCATAAAGCCCCAAAAGTGTCTCATGTGGAATTGTGCATTAAATTCTAGTTGTTTCATGTTTGTAAATCTTACCTTAACTGAAATCTGAGGAAGCTTAAAGGCAGGGACCCGTTGCCCCCCTAAGTATCATAAAACTGGACATGCATCTACTGGAGCTTAGGGAGAAGGTTGTACTTGGTTAGAAAAGGTGTTCAAGTTATGCTTCTCCCTTGTAGGGATTTTCCAGATGACCCAGGCGTGCAATGGGACACAGAACATGTGGCCAGCGTCCTTCTCCAACATATAGAAGTAAATGGCATCAATCTGGTAAGGGGACACCTTCCTGAATGGAAAGCCTGAGGTCTTGGTCCCATTCATACCAGGGAGTTTCCGTAATTTTTCCTGTGGCCACCCTCCCACTTCCAGTCCTTCTCCAGGGCCACTCTCCAAGGAGGCCAGAACTTCCAGTGCTCACCGTTAAACCTACTGAGGAACAAACATGCCTTTTCATATCTTTTCGATATTTCGTGAGACTAAATAACTAAATTATCAGTGCTCAGATAGAGGAGGGAGATTTTTCTAAGCTGTGTCCTCCTTAACACCCTCAAGGCCCCACCTTTGTCCTGCCACCTAAAAACTCAGGTCCCCCAGAGCCTCCCCAGTGATTCTCATTTATACAGAACTTCACCTCACCTTTCACCAAGCATTTTCACAGAATATCATTTTAACTTTGAAAGTAAGCCAGGCACAGTGGCTCACGCCTGTAATCCTAGCACTTTGGGAAGCCGAGGTGGGTGGATCCACTGAGGTCGGGAGTTTGAGACCAGCCTGACCTACATGGAGTACAAGAGTGAAACTCCATCTCAAAAAAAAAGTAAAATTTGTGGCTGGGTGTGGTAGCTCACGCTTGTAATCCCAGCACCCTGGGAGGCTGAGATGAGCAGATCACCTGAAGTCAGGAGTTCCAGACCAGCCTGGCCAGCATGGTAAAACCCCATCTCTATTAAAAATACAAAAATTAGCCAGGCGTGGTGGCGTGTGACTGTATCCCAGCTACTCGGGAGGGTGGGGTGTGGTGCTGAGGCTCAAGAATCGCTTGAACTCAGGAGGCAGAGTTTGCAGTGAGCGAAGATCGTATTACTGCCCTCTAGCCTGGCGACAGAGCAAGACTCTCTCTCAAAAAATAAAAATAAAAATAAAATTCTGAGTTTACATTGAAGAAATTGAGGTTTTGCAGAGACCAAGCAGCTTGTCCAAGGTAAGCAAGTGGTGGTAAAACTAGGATTTTAAGCCTTGACTTCTTCATTCCAAGAAAACATGAGAATGCATTCATACCCACTAAGAAAGAAAATTTTAGATGCAGTTGAAGTAATAGCCGAGATACGTATTTACTGCAAAGGTGGACAAGCCTAGTAACACCAGTCTCAGTTCTTCTAGGATCAGCAGGACAGCTTAGCCTGTAGTCAATTTTAAAGCTGCCAAAGAGTTTTAAGAGGTTCTTTTGGCTTGGCCTCCTGAGTAGCTGGGCCTGTAGATGCATGCCACCATGACTGGCTAATTTTTGTATTTTTAGTAGCGATGGGGTTTCACCAAGTTGGCCAGGATGGCCTTGATCTCCTGACCTTGTGATCCACCGGCCTTGACATCCCAAAGTGCTGGGATTACAGGCGTGAACCACTGCTCTCCGCCTACTACCAAATTTCTTAGGACACACTTGCTATTGATAGGGAAACTCAAGTTTACAGTACAGTGGGAATGATTTCTCTGGCCTACACTTAGTGCCACAGTAGAAGTATAGACTCATGCTAGCACCATGGCCAGTGTAGCCATAACTGGCTAAGTTACGGGTTTCCATTCAGCCCAGAAGTTTCAACTGCACACGAGAGGTGGTGAAGCAGCAACACAGAAGTACAGATGGAGGTGAGGGGCACAGACTAAGCCACGGGGAGAGAGTTTCTCACCTGGGCTACACCGGGATGAGAACATAAGCTCTCCATCATCATCCAAAGCAAAGCTGGCTCTGCAGCCATCAGTGCAGGAAACTGGGTTCTGTCTGGTCCAAGCTCTGCAGTACTGTGGGAACATCATGAAAACCACAAGGAATGGCAGACAAGAAAGGGTTTTAAAAAGTACAAAGCTAGCTGGGTGCAGTGGCTCATGCCTATAATCCTAGCACTTTGGGAGGTTGAGGTGGGAGGATCACTTGAGGCCAGAAGTTTATGACCAGCCTGGGAAATATAGCAAGACTCCATCTGTATTTTTTTTTTTTTTTGAGTTGGAG
>NW_016107538.1:1661138-1662796 GCF_001604975.1 Cebus imitator | reverse complement strand
GGATTACAGGCGTGAGCCACGGCGCCTGGCCTTCAATTTTCATTCAATAAATATTTACTGAGTACCCAATATGGGACACTCACTATAGGTGGTGAACTGGAAATACAAGAGTGAGCCGGAAGCACTTAGTCCTTGCTCCTGTAGAGCAGGATGCGTCGGTAGGGCACTATTGCACATTTGGGACTGGATAATTTGGTGTGGGGGTTGGCTCTGTGCATGGAGGAGTGTTTAGCGGCATCTCTGGCTTCTACCCACTAGACGTCAGCAGCAATCCCCCGCCTCAATTGTCACAATAAAACAGTCTCCAGGCCGCACACAGTGGCTCACAACTGTAATTACAACACTTTGGGAGGCTCAGGCAGTAGGTGGATGGCTTGAGACCAGCCTGGGCAACACAGTGAGACCCTGCCTCTACAAAAAAATTTTAAAATTAGCTAGGTGTGGTAGCATGTAGTCCCAGCTACTCAGGAGTCTGAGGTGGGAGAATCAACTTGAGCCTGGGAGGTTGAGGCTGCAGTGAGCGTGATAGCATCACTGCACTCCAGCCTAGGCGACAGAATGAGACCCTGTCTCAAAAAAAAAAAGTTGGGAGTATAACTTCACAGATATGAATTATTCCAAGTGTCTTTAAAACATAGTAACTTGTCTACACCTCCCTAGTAGTAGAGAGAGCGAGAACAACAAAAAAAAAAAACTCCAGAAGTTACCAAATAATCCTGGGGCAAAACTATCTCTAGGTAAGAAACAGTATCTTAGAAACCAGAGCAGCTCCATGGTTACCTCTTATTTATTGGAGCCTGGGTAAGATTTTATTTGAACAAATATATTTGCAAGTTAGGAAAAAATAAAAGTGGATAGAGTTTTGTAAAGAATGACAGGTGCCACTGTCATGTACAAATCTGCAAAGTTCAGAGAGCTAAATACAGTTCAGCTCAGCCCTGCTTGCAACAGAACGGGGAGGATGAGACCCCCATCGTGCTACAAATACAGTTGCTACAAATACAACACTGTAAGTTGTAGGATGAGAGAAAAAACAGACCGGAGAATTTCAAAAGTGATTAAGCTGAACTTCATGTGACCCCGAATTCCCTAGCCAAGGGACTGCCCTCCAGCACCCGTTTAATATTCATCCAGCAAGAGTGCTAGCCAGCTTCATCCGATGGCAACAGACTTGGAGTTGAGATACACTACCATTTACTGCTGTACACTTTTCGTTTTTGTAGCAAGATGGGGGTCTCGCTCTTGTTGCCTAGGTTGGAGTTGCTCTTGTTGCTTAGCTTGGGTGACAGAGCAAGACTCTGTCACAAAAGAAAAAAAAAAGAGAGAGAGAGAGAGATAGAGAAATATAAACATTAGTCATTAGAAGACTTTAGTTGAATTATGGAATTCTGTTGTTAAAATTATTCCATTACCCACCACTTCTGTTGACTTTGTCAACATGGTAATAAATTGAGGTGAGGCTCATGGTGGTAACTTTAAAGTTGCAGGATCCTGAAATTCTTCTGAATTTGTTTTTTTTTAAATGGGGTTTCACCATGTTGGTCAGGCTGGTCTTGAACTCTCAACCTCAGGTGATCCGCCGCCTTGGCCTCCAAAGTGCTTGGATTACAGACATGAGCCACCACGCCTGGCCTCTGAATTTTTTTTTTTTTTTTTTT
>NW_016107538.1:1654787-1660193 GCF_001604975.1 Cebus imitator | reverse complement strand
AATTCTCCTGCCTCAGCCTCCTGAGTAGCTAGGACTACAGGTGTGCACCACCATGCCCAGCTAATTTTTTGTATTTTTAGTAGAGACGGGGTTTCACCATGTTGACCAGGATTGTCTCGATCTCTTGACCTTGTGATCCACCCGCCTCGGCCTCCCAAAGTGCCGGGATTACAGGCTTGAGCCACCGCGCCCGGCCTGCCTTCTGAATTATTAAAAAGTGTGTGTGTGTGCACGTGGTGTGTTCTGTGCCATGAACAATGAAATTCACTATGTACTTACCTTTCAAATAAGGTATCCATTAATGACTCTCATAATCCTTCTAATCAGAGTGTTTGCCTGCCTAGAATACCCCATCTCCTCACAGATGAGCTCTTCCAGACCCCAGGAGAAAGAATAACTAATCTAAACTCATGTAGTTGGTTGGCAGCTGTCAGAATAAGAGTGCAGGTCTTCTGAATCTTTTTTTTTTTTTTTTTTTGAGATGGAGTTTCACTCATCTCCCAGGCTGGAGTGCAGTGGCATGATGTTGGCTCACTACAACCTCTGCCTCTCAGGCTAAAGCAATTATCCTGCCTCAGCCTCCTGAGGAACTCGGATTACCTCCTGTGGTGTGTGCATGCCACCACACCCAGCTCATTTTTGTATTTTTAGTAGAGACGAGGTTTCACCATGTTGGCCAGGCTGGTCTCGAACTCCTGACCTCAAGTGTCTGCCCACCTCGTCCTCCCAAAAGTCTTCTGATTCTTGCATAGTGCTTCCTCCTGCAGCCTAGCGTGCCTTCTCACATAGGGAATGCTGGTAAAGAGCATGGACTGTGGAGTCAGAAAGATACCAACTCCAAGAACAGCTCCACCATCTTCAGCCTCTGCTTCCTGAACTTCCTTAGGTGTAAGATAGAGTTAGTACTATCCCTGTGCTCAATAAATGTTAGCTGCTTTTATTGTAACAGAGGGCTTGCTGTACATGAAATCACTATACTTTACAGTTTAAAATAGGAAGACCAAGAGTAAATCCCTTCCAATCCTAGTTCCAGGTTCCTTCATCCATGCAGTATGGTCACCTTTCTTTTTTTTTTGAGACAGAGTCTTACTCTGTCACCCAGGCTGGAGTGCAGTGGTGCAATCTCGGCTCACTGAAACCTCTGCCTCCTGGGTTCAAGCGATTCTCCTGCCTCAGCCTCCGGAGTAGCTGGGACTATAGGCACACACCACCATGCCCCGGCTAATGTTTTGTATTTTTTTTTAGTAGAGATGGGGTTTCACCATGTTAGCCAAGATTGTTTCAATCTCCTAATCTCGTGATCCACCCACCTCGGCCCCTCCCAAAGTTCTGGGATTACAGTCCTGAGCCACCTCGCCCGGTCACCTTTCCTTGGAGACAGCTTGCCTCTTTCCATCACCCCTAATCAACCATTCTATCCTTCTCTTGAGTACTTGTTGTCTTTTTAACGTTTCTTTCATTATTCAGTTAGCCTTTTTATTATTATTCAAATTATTCGTTTTTTCTTTATTTGTGTAGAAATGAAATGTTGGAATACAGACTGAGCTTGTAGTTAATAAATAGATGTTGATATATCTGTGAAAATGGAAACAGAGGCAGTCTATGAATAAATACACTTTTTCCATGAACTCAATCCCAGGACAAGGTGGACATTGTCCCTCAAAGCTTTTTTTGCCCTCAGTATGGCATGAGAAAAAGAGAACCAATAAATCAGACTGCATCTGCATGAACAGAGTTCACTTAGAAGCTAGCCAGGAATGCTAAATGTCCTCATCAATGGTTAAACCGATAAGCAACAAAGATATTCTGAACACAAGTTGCTATCATGGCTGAATTCCACTCTGCTCCACTAGCTAGGAACAAGAGTCAAGTGTCAAACCCAGAGAAACAGTCTCTGCATGGTCAACCACAGCACTAGCTGCACACCACTGATCTGCTCAGAAGTCACTTCAGATACAGGCTATGTTTGACAAGATTCAGGGTTTTGTTCTCTCCTCTCCTTCCCTTGGGAAGTTGAGACGGTTGAGGAGGCATTGAAGTTGAGCTCCATTGAAGTTGAGACGGTTGGGAAGGCATTCAGACAGTCATAAGTGAAAACCCTTTGTTTCTCTACAGGTGGTGACTTTCGACGCAGGGGGTGTAAGTGGCCACAGCAATCACATTGCTCTGTATGCAGCCGTGAGGTATGATTTTCCGGGTGATGGAGGTGGGGGAGGGTTTGTTCATTTGATTAGGGCTTATGGTTTAAAGTCTAAAGCACTTTCCTACTTTTTATCTAGCCCATGAAACTCACTGCTGGCTTATCATCAAGCCCTTTTTGGCCATGTTGCTGACTGCATCTTACCACGTCCTCTCTCTGAGAAATCTCTCTCAAATCCTAGTGCAAATGCTCATCTCCTGAACAGCTGAATTGTTTTTTACACACTGAATACTGCAAATGGGGTAGCTGACTTTATTCATCTCTTCTCTGTGGCCACAGGAAGCTTGAGGGTCAAATTGGCCACCCCTGTGGCACATGGACAAGACTTTAAGGAATGAGTGCTGTGACACAGTGCGCCTCCGGCTCCACCATCTTCTTCTTCCCTCACTCTGACTTCCTTCACGTATTTTATACAATTCTCAAATCTTTCTTTGGAGAAGGAGGATATACATATATAATATGAAATGCTTTTGTTCTTTACAGTCACCCTATTTTACTGATATTTATTTACATTTTACCAATAAAAATAAAATGTGGCCAGCCACGGTGGCTCACGCCTGTAATCCCAGAACTTTGGGAAGCCAAGGCAGGAGGATTACCTGAGGTCAGGAGTTCAAGACCAGCCCAACCAAAGTGGAGAAGCCCCATCTCTACTAAAAATACAAAATTAGGCTGGGCACGGTGGCTCACGCCTATAATCCCAGCATTTTGGGAGGCCAAGGCGGGCAGATCATGAGGTCAAGAGATCGAGACCATCCTGGTCAACATGGTGAAACCCTCTCTCTACTAAAAACTACAAAAATTAGCCGGGCATGGTGGCACATGCCTGTAATCCCAGCTACCCAGGAGGCTGAGGCAGGAGAATCCCTTCAACCCAGGAGACGGTGGTTGCAGTGAGCCGAGATTGCACCATTGCACTCCAGCCTGGGCAACAAGAGTGAAACTCTGTCTCAAAAAACAAACAAACAAACAAACAAAATTAGCTGCGCGTGGTGGCGCATGCCTGTAATCCCAGCTACCCAGGAGGCTGAGGCAGGAGAATCCCTTCAACCCAGGAGACGGTGGTTGCAGTGAGCCGAGATTGCACCATTGCACTCCAGCCTGGGCAACAAGAGTGAAACTCTGTCTCAAAAAACAAACAAACAAACAAACAAAATTAGCTGCGCGTGGTGGCGCATGCCTGTAATCCCAGCTACTCAGGAGGCAGGAGAATCACTTGAGCCTGGGAGGTGGAGGTTGCAGTGAGCTGAGATTATGCCATTACACTCCAACCTGGGCAACAAGAGCAAAACTCCGTCTCAAAAAATAATAATAATAATAATATTAATAAAATAAAAATAAAATGCAAACTCAAAGGTATTGAATGATGTTGAGTCACACAAACATGGACGTGTTTCCTGTCCCCTAGCAAAGTGCTTCTCCCAAGCCCCTGATCAGTGGTGTGGCAGGCCTGTCACAGCTCCTGAGGAAGGAAAGGAACAACTTGAAGGGAAGGACTTATTTTATAACCTTCTAAACATGCTCAACACTCAGACTGAGGCAATGCAATATGTAAAGTTGGAAATGACCTCTCCAACCATTAAGTCCAGCCACCTCATTTTACTGAGGCTGTGAAGTGGTTTGCCCAACACTGCAGGGTGAAACTATGGCAGAGGCAGAATTCAGGAATCCTGGTTCTCCATTCATTATTCTGTCAGATGCATGTGAAGACCAACCTAAACTGAAGAGCCTCCTTGTCCGTACATTTTACGTCACTTGGTGGAAGATGCTAGAATTTTACCCACATCCTCTTTCTAGGCTGCTTTCCTATTTCCTTGACTGTGGAATGAAGGAAGACTAGACTGCTCTCCCTGTAAAGACTATTCAGTTCCTGGTCCAGCCAGCGCCACAGCTTTAGAGGAGACATGTTTCTAGTTGCATTAGGTCCCTTCAGATTCCTGGTTACAGTGTGAAATAAAAATGTTTTTTGACAATATATGGAAAAATGATGCAGCCCCAGAGGGGTTTTTCCAACCACATGGTTACTCTGAGGCCTTGAGCCTCCAAGGCTAGCATGGACAGCAAGCCCCACGGAGAAATGGAAAATGGTCCCACCTCATTCTGGATGCACACTGAGCCTGGTGATTTCTCACCAAGCATTTACACTGCACCAGAGAAAGGATCAGGTCAGGTCTGTTGCAAAGAAACTAAGAATACCTCAACAGGCAGGGTGCTGGGGCACTTGAGGTTGAGTACCCGGTCCCATTCCTGGTCCAGTCACCACTGAAGTGGGGAAAGCAGAGCAGGTGTCATTCTGGGCACAGAATCCAAGGGAACAACTCTGTGTAGATAGAACTGCCTGGGGCCATTTTCCTCAGAAGAGGCTGGCATGCCACAGGCTCTCAGCATGAAGGTGGGCCACTGTGCTTCAAATAAAACAATTCATGGTCATGCCACCAACATACTAAGACCTTTTTCTCCACAGTCATCTCCTGTCTGCTAAATTCACTAGACTCACCTTAGTCCTCAGCCACTTTGACCTTTCTGTGGCATTTGGCCCTTCCTGTCCCTCATGGCAATGCTGCCTTGGCTGATATGGCACCAGCTTGCCCTCCCTACTCTGGCCTTTCTGGCTACTTCTCAGTCTCTTCCTGGCTTCACTCCCCACAGCGGCCCCTTGGTCCCCCTGTCCCCAGGGCTTGCTCCCCAGCCCTCCTCAGCACAGCTTCCTCTGTGGCTTGAAGGGCTGTAAGCTCTGTTTTCAGACAGATGCCTCCAGTGCTCACTGCTTTCCCTGGATATCAGAATATCTACAGGGCTTTGCCCAGAGTACAGGACAAGCCACCTCATTCTCAGAATCCCAGAAAGCTTTTTCAGGTTTTTCTCTCTCTCAGGCTCTGCCAGGCAGTCAGTTCCATGAGTTTGTCAATTCCCTCTCCACTTCTCTTCTTTAACCCCTGCTCCCAACAGTCCTTGTTCATGTGAGTATGTGTGTCTGTGTGCTACCTTCCCAATCCTTCTCTGTCCCAGCTTTCTAAACAACAAAGTGGGGAGAAGAGCTGGTGCTCATTGCAGTTAGTATTCCCCTGCTCTTAAGATGGTGAGCACAAGGCCGGGCGCGGTGGCTCAAGCCTGTAATCCCAGCACTTTGGGAGGCCGAGGCGGGTGGATCACGAGGTCAAGAGATCGAGACCATCCTGGTCAACATGGTGAAACCCCGTCTCTAC
>NW_016107538.1:1653588-1654640 GCF_001604975.1 Cebus imitator | reverse complement strand
AAAAAAAAAAGATGGTGAGCACAGAATGCCCTTCACTGTCAGAAGGTAGGTATGGGGAGGTCAGAAAGCACAAAGGAAGTATCAGGGAAGAGAGATCAGTCAGCATTGTAAAATATTCCCCCACCATACTCACATTACAATTTCAAAAGAAAAACTATGAAGAGTGCAGCAGTTACCTCCTTTCTCTAATGGGCAAAGCTTGGACCATGGTACTTCACAAGCCACAGACCAGCCTCTGGATTGGCTGTCCTTGGCTAAAGTGCCCATCCTGGTTCCTTCACCTGTTGCCAGAGGTACGGGATCCTGGAAATCTATACGGTGATTTGTGCAAAAGAATCCACCTGAAACTCACATGGAGGGGACCATGGGTGTGGCAGGCTTTCCACTGAAGGCCCTTACTGTTACCTACAAAGGAAATGATTCTTGCTCCTCTCACTCTTGTCCTTTCCTTCCTCCAGGGCCCTGTACTCAGAAGGAAAGTTACCTAAAGGTAAGGCTTGTCCCTTTTGCAAAGGGCCACGATATACTGTCACTCTAAGAAACTTATGGGAGGGAAACTTGCAAATCCACAGAGATCTGCCCTAGGCCGAGCAGAGGCAGGGGTGGAGGAGGCCATCACACTCTCCCTGTCTAAGCTCAGGGTACTTGGCAGGCTATATCTACCAGCAAGTGCCTGCCTGCAGGGCCACTTCTGGATGAGTGGGAGGCCAGATTTGCCCCGAACCTGTCTAGCTTTTTCACACCTCTGGCATTCTTCCAGTCTGAACTCAATCTCGTTCCCCAAACAATTAGCCGGGTTGTAAATGACTGCTATGCTTGATGGACCAATATGCCTGAGTGAGGAACTCTTCCTAACCCACCTGACCATTTACTGCATGACCTCCAAGCTTAGGCCAGTTTCTGGTCTGTCATACTTCACAGGAGCGATATGAAGATTCAGTGAATGAATGCATAAATAGTTCATGCCCTTTCTGTGTGGAAAGACTGAAGGGAGCTTAGCAAGCCATGAAGTCTTTGGAATATGACTATAGTTTGTTTGATTCTTTTTTTTT
>NW_016107538.1:1650533-1652908 GCF_001604975.1 Cebus imitator | reverse complement strand
AGCGAAACTCCATCTCAAAAAAAAAAAAGAGAGAGTGGTTAAGGGACCTTGCCAAGTCTGTCAATTCTTGACTGATAGAGCTGGAACCAGGTCTCTAGCCTCCCAATACAGTAATTCCTGTCACTTTCACCTTTCCTTTGGCTTTGAGGTAGCCAAATCTCATCCTCTAGCAACCAACCTTTTTTTGGTAGGGCACGAGGCAGGGGTAGAGGGTAGCCAGCCAGGTATTCTGTGGCCCTTTTACTCCTTCTAGCTGTAAGAATGACAGGCAAAGAGCAGCTTTGGTGCCACAGAAACACCTGACAACACCGTGGCCACTGTCTTGCCCTGGCCTGAGCCACAAGGTAGAGGGAGGGCGCTCAGGGTAAAGTCTGGCTGGAGGCCTAAGGCACTTCACTTCTCTCTGTCTCCTCCCCAACCAGGGTGTTCTGTGCTCACGCTTCAGTCTGTGAATGTGCTGCGCAAGTACATCTCCTTTCTGGATCTGCCCTTGTCCCTGCTTCATACGCAGGATGTCCTCTTTGTGCTCAACAGCAAAGAAGTGGCACAGGCCAAGGTGAGGATTGTAAATTCCTGGACACCCCAACTCAGATCTCTGCCCCAGACCCTCTGTCTCCTCAAAACCCCACCTCTGCAGAAGCCCTAACCGAAGGCCTTCCACAGTGGTTCAGCATCTGTCCCTCAGAGTTGCGGCTAGGCCAGCTAGATCTTGGGAAGCATAGATTTTTCAATGACTTTAGCCTTTTTTCTAATTATAACAATAATATATGCTTTTTCTAAAAGTAAATAACACATGCTCATTGCAGAAAATCTTGAAAAACATAAAAGCGTCAAAGAAAATAAAAATAAGAACAATTACCTGCAGTCCCACCAATTGGAGGTAATCCTTATTAACATGTTGGGCTACTCTTTTTTATTTTTTATTTTTTTGAGATGGAGTTTGGCTCTTGTTGCCCAGGCTGAGGTGCAGTGGTGCAATCTCTGCTCACTGCAACCTCCACCTCCCGGGTTCAAGTGATTCTCCTGCCTCAGCCTTCTGAGTAGCTGGGATTACAGGTGCCTGCCACTACGCCTGGCTAATTTTTTGTATTTTTAGTACAGGTGAGGTTTCACCATGTTGGCCAGGCTGGTCTCGAACTCCTGACCTCAGGTGATCCACCCACCTCGGCCTCCCAAAGTACAGGGATTACAGGTGTGAGTCACAGCATCCGGCCCTACTCATGTGTGTATATATAGTGCATGTGTATACACATTTCAAATGGGATTACACAGTGCTTATTTAAAACCTGCTTTGGCCTGGCGCAGTGACTCACGCTTATAATCCCAGCACTTTGGGAGGCTGAGGCAGGTGGACCACGAGGTCAGGAGTTTGAGACCAGCCTGGCCAATATGGTGAAACCCCGTCTCTACTAAATATACAAAAATTAGTGGGGTATGGTGGCACACGCCTGTAGTCCCAGCTACTCGGGAGCCTGAGGCAGAAGATCTCTGCCCTGCAAGGCTTTCCTGCCTTGAAAGCTCCCATCTGCAAAGACCCTCCCGAGTCTTGTGAGCAGAGGTTGCATTCCTTCCCAGAGTTCTTGCACAAGCCCTTTTTACAAGACCCTCATGCAGACCCTATGTTGGGAAGAGATTGTGGATCAAAGCAGTCTTTCCTGCGTTGCAACCACACCGCTGTGTTCCGGGGTTTTAGAGTGCTCTCAGATGGCCTTTACTATACGCTTCCTGGTTACCACTTGATTTCTGTTTTTACAGGGCTTAAACAAGTTTTACTTTACTGCACCATTGTTTGGAGTTTTCTTAACTCTATATTTGATCCGTGGCATGATTCTTTAAAGCAAAGCAAGCTTGTAATCATTTAACTAGAAATAACATAGGTCTGCCCCTGGTCATCTTGGCCCACAAGACCCTGTCAAAAAAAAAAAAAAAAGGCCAGGTACAGTGGCTCACGCCTGTAATTCCAGCACTTTGGGAGGCCGAAGTGAGTGAATCACAAGTGAAACCTCGTCTCTACTAAAAATACAAAGATTAGCCAGGGTTGGTGCACACACCTGTAATCCCAGCTACTCAGGAGAGGACGCTGAGGCGAGAGAATCACTTGAACCGAGGAGGTAGAGTTTGTGATGAGCTGAGATCACACTCCTGTACTCCAGCCTGGGCAACAGAGCAAGACTTTGTCTCATGCCGGGCGCAGTGGCTCACGCCTGTAATCCCAGCACTTTGGGAGGCCGAGGCGGGTGGATCACGAGGTCAAGAGATCGAGACCAGGCCGGGCGCGGTGGCTCAAGCCTGTAATCCCAGCACTTTGGGAGGCCGAGGCGGGTGGATCACAAGGTCAAGAGATCAAGACCATCCTGGTCAAAATGGTGAAACCC
>NW_016107538.1:1648448-1649783 GCF_001604975.1 Cebus imitator | reverse complement strand
AAAAAAAAAAAAAAAAAATCAAAACTTTATTATGAACATTTTCTCCCATTTAGTTCAGTATTCAAACAGCAATGGCTGCCTGTTACTCCATTGTATGTATGCACCATAAGATATATCAGGAATCCCTTACTGTTGGACATTTGGATTTACCACTTTTTCACTGTTACACATTAAGCGATGCTCCCAGATTGAGTTTAAGAGGAATTCAGACCTGCCGGGGGCCTCTGTAAAGAGCCCAGGGACTGACTGCAAGAAGCCTACATGTGCCGTTGAGGAAGAGCTAGGCCAGGTCAGGTCATCCTCTCAAAAACTCTTCACCGTCCATGGAGCAGGTGACAGAGTGCCATCAGAGTTTGGGAGAAGGTGGGCTGAAGAGAACTGTTCCTCACTTTGTCTCCAGGTGCAACCCCTGTAGTCTTAAGTTCTTCACAGAGAAAAGGGTAGCGCAATGAGTGAAAGCACCAGGCCAGGGACTGTGGCTCGTGCCTGTAGTAGTCTCCGCTGCTTGGGAGGTTGAGATGGGAAGATGGTTTAGCCCAGGAGTTTGTATCTGGCCTGGGCAACACAGCTCTATTAAGGAAAGGAAAGAAAGGAAAAGGAAAGAAGGGAAAAGGAAAGAAGGAAGGGAGGGAGAAAGAGAGAGAGGAGAGAGAGAGAAAAGGAGAGAGTGAGAGAAAAAAGGAAGGAAGGGAGGGAGGGAGGGAAAGAAAGAAAAAGAAATGGGGGGAGAGGGAAAGAGGGAGAGAGAGAAAGAAAAGAAAGAGAAAGAAAGAAGGAAGGAAGGAAAAAGGAAAAAAAATCTCTAAGAGAACCATTTTGTTAGAAACTCAGGATAATGATTTTGGTTTGGGGGTTTTTTTGTTTGGCTTTATTTTCTAAATTTTCTTTGAGACGGAGTCTCCCTCTGTCACCCATCCTGGAGTACAGTGGCACAATCTCGGCTCACTGCAACCTCTGCCTCCCAGGTTCAAGCAATTCTCATGTCTCAGCTTCTCCAGTAGCTGGGACTACAGGTGCACACCGCCACCCCTGGCTAATATTTGTTACTTTTAATAGAGATGTGGTTTCACCATATTGGTCGGACTGGTCTCGAACTCCTGACCTCAAGTGATCCACCTGCCTTCGCCTCCCAAAGTGCTGGGATTACAGGCATGAGCTGCCATACCCGGCCTGTTTTTTCTCTTTAACTTGAAAGTTTAGCTTTGTTTTCATTTTCAATCTTTAAAAAACAAATACTTTAGGCTGGGCGCGGTGGCTCACGCCTGTAATCCCAGCACTTTGGGAGGCCGAGGCGGGTGGATCACGAGGTCAAGAGATCGAGACCATCCTGGTCAA
>NW_016107538.1:1643372-1647263 GCF_001604975.1 Cebus imitator | reverse complement strand
GATGGAGTCTCGCCCAGGTTGGAGCGCAGTGATGAGATCTCAGCTTACTGCAACTTCTGCCTCCTGGGTTCAAGCGATTCTCCTGCCTCAGCCTCCTGAGTAGCTGGGATTACAGATAGGCCAGCATCACCAAGCCTGGCTAAATTTTTTGTATTTTTAGCAGACAGGAGGTTTCACTGTATTGGCCAGGCTGGTCTTGAACTCCTGACTGGTGATCTGCCTGCCTCAGCCTCCCAAAGTGATAAGATTACAGGGATGAGCCACTGTGGCCTGGCCCAAAACTGTTGTATCTTGTTAGCAGATTATTCCTCTTATTATCTTTTTTTTTTTCTTTTTTTGAGACAGTTTTGCTCTTGTTGCCCAGGCTGGATTGTGATGGTGCAATCTCGGCTGACTGCAACCTTCGCCTCCTGGGTTCAAGCGATTCTCTTGCCTCAGCTTCCTGAGTAGTTGAGTTACAGGTGTGTGCCACCACGCTAGGCTAATTCTGTGTTTTTTTTAGTAGAGCCAGGGTTTCACCATGTTGGTCAGGCTGGTCTTGAAGTCCTGACTTCAAGTGATCCACCTGCCTCAGGCTCCCAAAATGTTGGGATTACAGGCGTGAGCCACTGCACCTGGCTGATTCCTCTTATTATCTTATAATGTCCCTCTTTAGTAATGGTTTTCACTTTATGTTCTATTATTAGAGACAGTTTCACTGTGTTGCCAGGCTGGACTGCAATGGTGCGTTCTCAGCTCACAGCAGTCTCTGCCTCTTGGGTTCAAGCGATTCTCCTGCCTCAGCCTCCCAAGTAGCTGGGATTATAGGTGTGAGCCACCACACCCAGCTAATTTTTGTACTTTTAGTAGAGATAGTCTCACCATGTTGGCCAGGATGGTCTTGATCTCCTGACCTTGTGATCTGCCTGCCTTGGCCTCCCAAAGTGCTGGGATTACAGGCATAAGCCACCACGGCCGGCCATATGTTCTATTATAATATTGATGTTGCTATACCAGTTTTCTCTTTTCTTAATTGAGACAGGGTCTTGCTCTGTCACCCAAGCTGGAATGCAGTGACATGAACACGGCTCACTGCAGCCTCAACCTCCTGGGCTCAAGCAATCCTCTCCCCTCAGCTCCCCAAGTAGCTGGGACTACAGACACATGCCACTGCACCAGGGTAATTTTTTTGTATTATTTGTAGAGATGGGGTTTCGCTGTGTCACCCAGGGTGGTCTCAAATTGTTGAGCTCAAATGATCCACCCACCTCGGCCTTCCAAAGTGCTCGTATTATAGAAATGAGCCACCACTCCAGGCCCATATACTAGCTTTCTTGCTTTCCTTTCTTTTCTTTTCTTTTTGAAACAGAGTCTCATTCTGTTACCAGGCTGGAATACAGTGGCGTGATTTCGGCTCACTGGAACCTCCGCCTCCTGGGTTCAAGTGATTCTCCTGCCTCAGCCTCCCGAGTAGCTAGGATTACAGATGTGTGCCACCACACCCAGCTAATTTTTGTATTTTTAGTAGAGACGGGGTTTCACCGTGTTGACCAGGATGGTCTCGATCTCTTGACCTCGTGATCCACCCGCCTCGGCCTCCCACAGTGCTGGGATTACAGGCTTGAGCCACCGCGCCCGGCCTTAGTTGTATTTTCTGTAAGTGGCACGTAGTTGGATTTTTGTAAGTCCTGCAATGAAATATAATGGATATATTTGGTCCATTTTTATTTGTAATTACTGCTATATTTGGACATTTCTACTCTCTAATTTTATGTTTTCTGTTTAACACTCCGCCCCCATTCTTTACCTGCCTTCCGTTGCTCAAATTTTCAGTCTTGCTCCCTTGTTTCTCTCCCTGCGTTTGTGGTGACCCCTATATTTTTTAAAATATAATTTAGGCCGGGCGTGATGGCTCATGCCTGTAATCCCAGCATTTTGGGAGGCCAAGGTGGGTGAATCATGAGGTCAGGAGTTTGAGACCAGCCTGACCAACATGGTGAAATCCTGTCTGTACTAAAAATATAAAAGTTAGTCAGGCATGGTGGCATGCACCTGTAATCCCAGCTACTTAGGAGGCTGAGGCAGAAGAATTCCTTGAATCCAGGAGGCAGAGGTTGCAGTGAGCCAAGACTGCACCACTGCACTCCAGCCTGGGCAACAGAGCAAGACTCCGTCTCAAAAAACAAAAACAAAAACATATATATATATATATTTACAGACACACACATATTTTATATATTTTTATATATTTGCATATGTACATATATATATAGTTACAAATATTTTTACAGATAGGCGCTCATTCTGTCTCTTGCCCAGGCTGGTGTGCAGAGAGGTGATCATAACCCACAGTAGTCTTGAACTCCCAGACTCAAGAAATCCTCTGACCTCAGTCTCCCAAGTAGCCACTGCACCTGGCCAAATTTAGTGAATTATATAAGTAATTATTATTGTATAATTATAGTAATAATTGTATTATTATAGTAATAATTGTACCATAATTACAATTATTGTTATTATAATTATACAATTATTAAGATATTTAAAAATTAAAAAATAAAGGCCGGGCATGGTGGCTCACGCCTGTAATCCCACAGCACTTTGGGAGGCTGAGGCAGGTGGATCACCTGAGGTCAGGAGTTTGCGACTAGCCTGACCAACATGGCCAAACCCCGTTTCTACTAAAACTATAAAAATTAGCTGGGCATGGTGGCACATCCCTGTAATCCCAGTTTTTTGGGAGGCTGAGACAGGAGAATCACTTGAACCCGGGAGACAGAGGTTGCAGTGAGACAAGTTTGTGTCATTGCATTCCAACCTGGGCTCAAGAGTGAAACTTTGTCTCAAAAAAAAATTAAAAAGAAAAAAATTAGGAAAAAAAATGAAAAAATTAGGCTAGGAGTTATAGTGGCTCCTGCCTCTAATCCTTGCACTTTGGAAGGCCAAGGCAGGAGGATCGCTTGAGGCCAGGAGTTCAAGACAGCCTGGGCAATATAGCAAGACTTTCTCTACAAAAAATTTAAAAAAAAAATTAGCCAGGTGTGGAAATGCCTACCTGTAGTCCCAGCTACTTGGGAGGCTGAGGTAGGAGTATCATTTTAGCCCAGGAACTGGAGACTGCAGTGAGACATGGTTATGCCACTGCACTCCAGCCTGGACAACAGAGTGAGACCCTGTCTCTAGGAAAAAAATATATATATTTATATATAATATATATTTTTATAAATTATATATATATATAAATATATATATTATATATAAATAAATTTATATGTATTCTGACCCAATAATTTTTATTTTCATAATTTTAAAAAATTCTACTCTTTCTGTATATTTCTATAATTTTATGCTAGGAAATGAGCAACGATATGTTCAGAAATTTACGTGCAAGGACGTTTATTAGGATAATTTATAATAGCCAAAATAGGAACTAATATTCACCAGGTGAATGAGACAGTACTATATAATGAGTAAAATCACAGTTTTGAAGTCTACATAGTGAAAATGCTACAAAAGAGGGGAAAAAGTGGGAATACAAAATTGCACATACAATTTTGGACACACATAAATAAAATTTTGGAGACACTAAATAAACTATTTCTATACATATCCATCTTACTGAATGAATGCTGAAAGTCATTGAAATATTAGGGCATCTCAGTATATGGCCACGGAGGCAACATGATATAGGAAATCCTTAAAAATTTTTTTTTAGGCCGGGCGCGGTGGCTCAAGCCTGTAATCCCAGCACTTTGGGAGGCCGAGGCGGGAGGTTCACGAGGTCAAGAGATCGAGACCATCCTGGTCAACATGGTGAAACCCCGTCTCTACTAAAAATACAAAAAATTAACTGGGCATGGTGGTGTGTGCCTGTAATCCCAGCTACTCAGGAGGCTGAGGCAGGAGAATTGC
>NW_016107538.1:1640161-1643327 GCF_001604975.1 Cebus imitator | reverse complement strand
ATCCTGGTCAACATGGTGAAACCCCGTCTCTACTAAAAATACAAAAAATTAACTGGGCATGGTGGTGTGTGCCTGTAATCCCAGCTACTCAGGAGGCTGAGGCAGGAGAATTGCCTGAACCCAGGAGGCGGAGGTTGCGGTGAGCCGAGATCGCGCCATTGCACTCCAGCCTGGGTAACATGAGTGAAACTCTGTCTCAAAAAATAAAAAAAAAATGTTTTTTTTATTTTTTGAGATGGAGTCTTGCTCTGTCACCCAGGCTGGAGTGCAGTGGCATGATCTCAGCTCACTGCAACCTCCGCCTCTCCCGTTCAAGTAATTCTCCTGTCTCAGCTTCCTAAGTAGCTGGGATTACAGGCGTGCACCACCATGCCTGGCTAATCTTTTGTATTTTTTTAGTAGAAATGAGGTTTCACCATCCTGGGCTGTTCTGGAATTCCTGACCTCATGATCCGCCTGCCTTGGCCTCCCAAAGTGCTGGGATTACAGGCATGAGCCACTGCGCCCAGCCAGGGAAATCCTTGTAACTGGATAACTATTACAAGTAGATAAATCAAGTGTGATTTTTGGACTACAAAGTTCTCTCTCAATGTTTTTCTAAATATTTTATCTTTATTACAGTCTTCAAAATTTTCATTCCATTCTGCGAGTTTATACATCCATTTTGTTTGATTGTAAATTTTCTTCAAAAATTGTAGTTGGGAGGTCGAAGCAGGAGGATCACGAGGTCAAGAGATCAAGACCATCCTGCCCAACATGGTGAAACCCTGTCTCTACTAAAAATACAAAATTTAGCCAGGTGTGGTGGTGGACACCTGTAATCCCAGCTACTTGGAGACTTAGGTAGGAGAATATCTTGAACCCAGGAGGCGGAGGTTGCAGTGAGCCGAAATCATGTCATTGCACTCCAGCCTAGGCAACAGAGCAAGACTCCATCTCAAAAAAAAAACAAAAAAACTGTAGTTGGGCCGGGCTCCATGGCTCATGCCTGTAATCCCAGCACTTTAGGAGGCTGAGGTGGGTGTATCACTTGAGGTCAGGAGTTCAAGACCAGCCTGGCCAACATGGTTTCTACTAAAAGTACAAAAATTAGCTGGGCATGGTGGCGGGTGCCTGTAATCGCAGCTGCTCTGGAGGCTGAGGCAGGAGAATTGCCTGAATCCAGGAGTCTGAGGTTGCGGTGAGCCAAGATTGCGCCACTGCACTACAGCCTGGGCAACAGAGACTCCGTCTCAGAAAAAAAAAAAAATTGTAGTTGAATTTCCTGTTGAAACAATGCTGCGTGATATTCTATGGTGATTGTTCTCCCTTAATTCCCTTTACCAGTTAAAGCTTGGTTATCAAAGGTGTGTTTACATCTTTAAAGTTATATAGCTTCTGACAATGAATGTAAAATGGTTTTATTTTTTACTTTTATTTATTTATTTTATTTAAATTATTTTTATTTTTATAAGAGACGGGGTCTCACTATGTTGCTCAGGCTGGAGTGCAGTGGCTATTCACAGGCACTATTCCACTACAGATCAGCACAGAAGTTTTGACTTGCTTCATTTCCGACCTGGGCGGGTTCATCCCTCCTTAGGCAACCTGGTGGTCCCCTGCTCTGGCGAGGTCACCATATTGATGCTGAACTTAGTGTGGACACCTGATCGGCATAGCGCACTACAGCCCAGAACTCCTGGGCTCAAGCAATCCTCCCACCTCAGCCTCCCGAGTAGCTGGGACTACAGGCATGCGCCACTGCGCCCAGCTAGTTTTTATTTTTTTTTAGAGATGGGGTTTCACCATGTTGGCCAGGCTGGTCTTGAACTCCTGATCTCAGGTAATCCACCTGCCTCAGTCTCCATAAGTGCTAGGATTACAGGCATGAGCCACCGTGCCTGGCATAAAAGGGGTTCTTTACATAAAAGTTTGTGAAGATATTAGCTTAGAGGGGCAAGTTAACTATGGTACTTAGAAATAAAGAGGCACATCCTTCTATGGATATCTAGTGAAGTCAGTTGCTATAATCTATTCTGTTTAAAAACCAAACTATACTAGGTCTGAATAACAAAATAATGTACATTTCCCCTAGAAGGCGGGAAGAAAAACTCATACCTATGTGCCATTCCGTTTTTTCTTTTTCTGATAGTGATTGTATCTCCCCAAATGACCTAACTCAGAGGAATTTAGGAATAGTGTACTGGCTTGCTTCCCATAAAACATCCCTGTTTGTGTTGTATATTTGAAATAGTAGCAACATGATTAAGAATGTGGACTCTAGAGTCAATCAGATGGCTCTGGGTTAAAATCTCAGCCAGCTCTACTACCTACTAGCTATTTGAGATTGATGCGTTCCCTCATCTATTTATTTTTTTCTTTCTTTCTTTCTTTTTTTTTGGCTAGCATCTCACTTAGCACTCATCTATTTATTTTTTAAAAAGCAGTAATAGTAGTAACTCATAGGGTTAACATCGAGATGATGTATGTAGACTGTTCTGCCAGTTTTCTGGTATCCCATGGTGAGTGCTCTAAGTACCGTGAGCATTGTCTATTATAATCACAGGGAGTAAGCAAGAGATGGGAAAACAGGGGCAGTGATATGAGGCCAATTCAGAGAGGTTCGTGGGTTACAGGAAGAAGACAGATAAGGCTATAGCATGAAACATATTAGTGTGAGGAAGGATTTCAGATGAGGAGGCCAGATCTGATAGTAATGAAACAGCTCCAGTGCAAGTGTTTTATAACTGGTTCTCTTTGATTCTTCTAGAGAGCCATGTCCTGCCACCGCAGCCAGCTCCTCTGGTTCCGCCGCCTCTACATTTTCTTCTCCCGGTACATGAGAATCAACTCATTGAGCTTCCTCTGAAGCCTTGAAGGGTTTTCAGATCCAAGGAACAAAGGGTAAAATAGACAAAGGAGTGCAGGGGACCTGGCATGGTGCTGGCTTATTTGCCTGAGCTAAAGGAGATCCCTGCTAAAGCAGCCTCTGCAAAAGGGAGCCCATGTAGGCCAGGGACTGTCCAAACTCCAGCTTCTTCCCCTGGGAAAAAACCCAAAGAACCAAAAACAGCCGGGCGCGGTGGCTCAAGCCTGTAATCCCAGCACTTTGGGAGGCCGAGGCGGGTGGATCACGAGGTCAAGAGATCGAGACCATCCCGGTCAGCATGGTGAAACCCCGTCTCTA
>NW_016107538.1:1629452-1639981 GCF_001604975.1 Cebus imitator | reverse complement strand
AGCAAGACTCTGTCTCAAAAAAAAAAAAAAAAAAACAAAAAAAAAAAAAAAAAAAAAAAAAAAAAAGAACCAAAAACAAACCAACCCAAGGAAAATAGTAGCTACCCTGCTAGCTTCTCAAGTTCTCGTGAGAAACAATTTACATAATGACACAGTACATGTGAAACACCTAGCCCAGTGCCTGGGCAGATCCCTATTATCATAAATGACTGTTAAAGTGCTGTAAAAACGTTCCACAGATGTGACTTTTGATGTTTCCAAAGTGGGTTCACCAAAAACACATACACACAATGCAACAGTGTGTGTTGAGCTGGGTCAATCATAATTTCTCTGATTTTTCTTTTATCAGAATGGGGGTCTAAGAAAAACTTGCCCTATTTAACAGGACAGCTGTTGATTGAAGCATCTAAGTACAGATCACTGGGGTGGGAACTGTTTTATACAGAGACGATTACAAGGGCTCTGCCTCAAAGAGCTTGCATTCAAATATGTCAGCTCTCAGTCTTTTTGGAGAAGTAGGAAATAGGAAGAGAAATCTGGGACTTAACACAAAACATTCAAGAACCTGATGTCTTAAAATTGTCCTACAAACAAAAGTTGTCTGAAAGATCTGGCTTGGAAACTGCTCTGAGAATCCAACTAATGGTCCAGGGAAGTGGCCTGAGGCCGGGAAGCTCAGTGATGGAGAGAGCACAGTCTGGTAGCCCTGCCACTGAAGCCAGAATGACCAGCCGTGCAATCAAAGGCAAGGTGCTGAACCTTTCTCTGCCTCAGTTCTCTCATCTGCAAATGGGAGATAAGGATCCCAACCCTGAACAAGATAATACATGAAGGTGCATATCAAAGAGTCCTGCATGCTCTGCCAGGTAGGTATTCCCTCCACCTGCCACAGGAAACCCTGAATTGATTTCTCTACAGCTGCAGGTTAGAGACCTGCTTGTTCAGGCTCTCCACCTCAACTTGTCCCTTTTCTTAGTGTCACCAGTATCTTGAATGCCTCCTAGGGGCCACACGAGACTCATAGATCTATTAGGCCCTGAAGTTGAAATCAAAAATGCAAATCTGGTTAAGTGATTTGTCTGCTTAAACTTTGTCAATAGCTCCTAATAGCCTCCATGTGAAAGTGTGACCAGAAGCAGTAAACACTGGCTAGAGTGTGGTAAGACAGGCTGACCTCTGTCCTGTTACTAGGAAGACAGACACTGACCTAGTCTTTCCGAACAGAAACTCTGCTAAGAGCTTTTAAAATATGCACACTGTATGACTTAAGGCATACTTAGAAAATCAAAATTATGTACACACTGGCTGGGTACAGTGGCTCACACTTGTAATCTCAGCACTTTGGGAGGCCGAGGTAGGTGGATCACTTGAGGCTAGGAGTTTGAGACCAGCCTGACCAATGTGGCAAAACCCTGTGTCTACTAAAAATACAAAAATTAGCTGAGTGTGGTGGCAGAAGCCTGTGGTCCCACTTACTCGGAAGGCCGACTTGCAAGAATAGCTTGAACCTAGAAGGTAGAGGCTGCAGTGAGCTGAGAACGCACCACTGCTCTCTGGCCTGGGCGACAAAGCAAAACTCTGTGTGTGTGTGTGTGTGTGTGTGTGTGTGTGTGTGTGTGTGTATATATATATATATATATTTGAATCTTAGAGGTTAGAAAGATGAACAAAATTATCAATATTTGCTTCTGGATGGTGAGACTTAAAACTTATTTCTTGCCTCTTTTGTTTTACTGTACATTCCAACTTTTTTGAAAGAATTAAGTAAAAGTAGGCCAGGGGCAGTAGCTCATACCTGTAACCCCAGCACCTTGGGAGGTTGAGGTGGGTGAATCACCTGAGGTCTGGAGTTCAAGACCAGCCTGGCCAACATGGTGAAACCCCAGCACTACTAAAAATACAGAAATTAGCTGGGAATGGTGGTGCATGCCTGTAATCCCAGCTACTCGGGAGGCTGAGGCAGGAGATTCGCTCGAACCTGGGAGGTGGAGGTTGCAGTGAGCTGAGATCGTGCCACTGCACTCCAGCCCAGGCAACAGAGCGAGACTCCGTCTCAAAAAATAACTAGATTAATTAATTAAATAAATAAAACATAAAAAATTAAAAAAGAGAGGGTGGCTGCATCTGAGGCTGTAGGTTCTACTCTGGATTCTGGAAAGAAGACAGACCGGAACTGGGCTCTCTTTGGTACCAACAGAGAGCCAAGGAACAGCAGCGCAGGAGGGAAGGAAGCCCCTGGAGGCCGGTTAGCGTAGCCACTAGCAGTGCCTTGGTGAGAAAAGAACCCTCCAGATGCAGCCCTGTGGACACTTGTCCTGGCAAGAAAAGAGAGTCCTTATGCAAATTATCAAAAGTCTTTCCTGCAGGCAAACACACTCCCTCCCCAGGCCACAAACAACCTTATAAGAGGAGCAGAGACTTAAGCATCCACTTAGCAAGATGCCCTTGTTTGGTTAACAATCTTCCAAACTAGGCAGCAGCAGCCCCAAAGCCTGGAGCAAAAATCATAATTTCATGGTTCCTTGAAGGAACACCTGTGTCAAAGAGACCTGCAAACAATTCCCCACCCACCCCATCCTCCGCAAGGGCTCATGGTTTGCCAGTTCTCACCTCGGCCCAGAGAGCAGAACTCCCCTCTTGGCCACTACTCAGCAGCCCTGACTCATTAAGGAAACATAAAAACCCAGAGCAACCAGACACAATATAAAAAGGGAACCCTCACCTGAGGAGGCACAGAGGGAGGGGATTCCCATTCCCTGGAAAAGGCAGATCTCACTGAAGTAGCAATTAAATGGAAGAGACTTTATCAGAAACAGTGAAAGCCCAGGCACTGGCCCAGAAAAAAAGCATGCTTCTCCATGGTGACCAAATTAGTAATGTGGGATATCAAGTAGAAGATATATCACCGAACAAAGAGGTAAAACTGAGAAATGGAAATAAGGGTGGCAAAGAGAGTTGAGAACACCTTCAGGAGAGCTAACATGAACAATGGAAGTCGCAGAAGGAGCAAAAGCAGGAGGGTAATAAAGGAGAACTTCCGTAATCTGAAGGAGACAGTACACCAAAAGAGCCCGCCAAATCCTAAGCAGCTTTGATTTTTAAAACAGATGCACAAATATGCTGTGAAATTCCTAAATTCAAAGTCAGAAGGGGGAGATTAAAGTATTCAGAAGGTCTCCTCTGGGGGCCGGACCTTGTGGCTCATACGTGTAATCCCAGCACTTTGGGAGGCCAAGGTAGGCAGATCACTTGAAGTCAGGAGTTTGAGACCAGCCTGGCCAACATCAAGAAACTCCGTCTCTACTAAACATACAAAAGTAAGCCGGGCGTGGTAGTGCATGCCTGTAATCCCAGCTACTTGGGAGGCTGAGGCAGAAGAATCACTTGAACCCAGGAGGCGGAGGTTGCAGTGAGCTGAGGTGGTGCCATTGCACTTCAGCCTGGACTACAGAGTGAGACTCCATCTCAAAACAAAAACAAACAAAAAGGCCTCCTCTGGGGCCAAGGGGAAGCTGGGCTGGGGGTAAAGCCGCAGGGTGACAAATAGACAAGTGATAGGCTGCAGTCTGGATTGTGAGGAACTGAAGGTAAACACTTCCAGGACTGAAAAGCGTGGGATTGCAATTAACAAAGAGGAAAGCAGGAAATAAAGAGAAACTTAAAAGGCTGCAAAAGTAAGAAAAAAGGAAAGAGTATAAAATGTGATAAATATAATAGAAGTAATACAAAAAGAATAAAATCAGAGTTACTTCAAAAAATATAAATAAACTGAATTTCCCTACCAAAACAGACTGTGAAATCAATGTATTAGAAAACAAAATCGGCCGGGCGCAGTGGCTCACACCTGTAATCCCAGTACTTTGGGAGGCCGAGGCGGGTGGATCACGAGGTCAGGAGATCGAGACCATCGTGGTCAACATGGTGAAACCCCGTCTCTACTAAAAATACAAAAAATCAGCTGGGCATGGTGGCGCATGCCTGTAATCCCAGCTACTCAGGAGGCTGAGGCAGGAGAATTGCCTGAACCCAGGACGCGGAGGTTGTGGTGAGCTGAGATTGCGCCATTGCACTCCAGCCTGGGTAACAAGAGTGAAACTCCATCTCAAAAAAAAAAAAAAAAAGAAAACAAAATCTATCTACATCTAAAAGTAACAAAGGCTAAAAATAAAAGGATGAACCATATATAGCAGGAGAACAAAAAGAAGGAAAGAGCAACACCAGAAATCCAGGCCAGGCCCAATATGACACTAAAAAGCATTAAACTGAACGAAGATGGGCATTTTAACAGGTTCACTCCATGAGATGATAGGCACCAAGCATTACAGTAGCCAGATACATAGAACAAAACCTTCCAGAAATACAAGACCTTTATTTAAAAACAAAACCAAACAAAACACCATGATAAAATTCTTCCAGAATTTTGAAAAATCAAATTAGCAAAAAAATAATAACATAGAACATTTGAATAAAGCAAACATTCACTTATGTTTTAGAACATTTACAAAAGTCAACTGTTTATTGGCCACTGATATCCATTTATTTATTTATTTATTTATTTATTTGAGACAGGGTCTTGCTCTGTCATCCAGGCTTGGAATGCAATGGCGTGATCACAGCTCACTGCAGCCTCAAACTCCTGGGCTTGAGGAACTCTCTGCCTCAGTCTCCCAAGTAGTTGGGACTACAGGCGTGTGCCACCACCCTTGGTGTTTTGTTTTTTTTGTTTCAGATGGAGCCTCACTCCGTTGCCCAGGCTGGAGTACAGTGGTGCAATCTTCACTCACTGGTTGCCTCCCAGGTTCAAGCGATTCTCCTGCCTTAGCCTCCCAAGTAGCTGTAATTACAGATGTGTGCCACCATGCCCGGCTCATTTTTGTATTTTTAGTAGAGACAGGATTTCACCATGTGGGCCAGGCTGGTCTTAAACTCCTGATCTCAGATGATCTGCCCACCTCGGCATCCCAAAGTACTAGGATTACAGACATGAGCCACCACATTTGTTTGTTTGCTTGTTTTAATGAGACAGGATCTTGCTATGTTGACCACTTTGGCCTCCCAAAACGCTGGGATTACAGGCATAAGCCACTGCACCCAGCAGAGAATTCCCTAATAAATTCCTTAATGTAGAGATTTAACAGCCTATGATTTTTTTTTTTTTTTTTTTTTTTGAGTCTCACTCTTGTTGCCCAGGCTGGAATGCAATGGCACAATGTTGGCTCATCACAACCTCTGGCTCTTGGGTTCAAGCGATTCTTCTGCCTCAGCCTCCCAAGTAGCTGAGATTACAGATATCTGCCACCGTGCCCGGCTAATTTTGTATTTTTAGTAGAGATGGGGTTTCTCCATGTTGTTCAGGCTGGTCTCGAACTCCTGACCTCAGGTGATCCACAGGCCTTAGCTTTCCAAAGTGCTGGGATTATAGGCGTGAGCCACCATGCCCGGCTGCCACTTTCTTTGATCATAATTAAATAACATGCATGTAAATAATAAAATTACTAAGGAGGGGTATCAACAACACTACTCGGAAATCAAGAGGCCCCTTCCTAAATAACCCCTAGATGAAAGAGGAAATTAAAATTGGTATTGCAAATTATCTAGAAAGTAATAAAAATTATACTTCATGTGAGTGTAATTTAGGTAATTTGTAGTCTTAAATGCTTAAATTTTTAAAAGATTGAAAATGAGTGAACTACATGATTCAGTTTGAGAAAATCAAAAATAGAAACCAATAGCAAGAGGGACTTAACAGAGATAAAGGATTAGATTAAATCAGTGAAACCAAAAAATAGTGGAAAGGATAACTTTTCTTTGAAAAATGAAATAAGCCAATATACAGCAAGTCTAATTCAGGAAAAGATAAAACAAAAGTGCAGTTATTGGGAGCATATGGATATATGACCACAAAAGTGAAAAAGGATGAAAAACAAAAAAGATTATATGGTTTGAGGTCAGGAGTTCAAGACCAGCCTTGGCAATATAGTGAACTAAATATACAAAAATTAGCCAGGGAGACGGAGGTGGGAAAATGGCTTGAGCATGGGAGGCAGAGGCTGCATTTTGCCACTACACTCCAGCCTGGGCGACAGAACCAGACCCTGTTCAAAAAAATAATAGAAAATAAGTATCGGTGAGGATGTGAAAAAATTGGAATCCTCTAGGCCGGGCGCGGTGGCTCAAGCCTGTAATCCCAGCACTTTGGGAGGCCGAGGCGGGTGGATCACGAGGTCAAGAGATCGAGACCATCCTGGTCAACATGGTGAAACCCCGTCTCTACTTCAAATACAAAAAATTAGCTGGGCATGGTGGTGCATGCCTGTAATCCCAGCTACTCAGGAGGCTGAGGCAGGAGAATTGCCTGAACCCAGGAGGCGGAGGTTGCAGTGAGCCGAGATCGTGCCATTGCACTCTAGCCTGGGTAACAAGAGTGAAACTCCGTCTAAAAAAAAAAAAAAAAAAAATTGGAATCCTCATACATCGTTGGTGGGAAAGGAAATGATGCCGCTGCTATGGAAAACCCTTTGATGATTCCTTAGTAATTTTAACAAGGATTTACCATATGACCCCGCAGTTCCACTCGTAGGTACAGATCCCATAGAACAGAAAACATTCAGACAAAACCTTGTAAATGAGTATTTATAGCAATATTATTCATAATATCCTCAAAGCAGAAAGAACTCAAATGTCTATCTATCAACTGGTGAATAAACAAAATACGGCATTTTATCATTAGTTATAAAAAGGAACAAAGTCCTGATGCATGCTAAAAGGCACATGAACTTCAACAGCATTTTTTTTTGTTTTTCATTTTTTGAGAAGGAGTTTTGCTCTTGTTGCCCAGGCTGGAGTGCAGTGGCAAAATCTGAGCTCACTGCAACCTCCGCCTCCTAGGCAGCGATTCTCCTGCCTCAACCTGCCAAATATCTGGGATTATAGGCACATGCCAGCACACCTGGCTAATTTTTGTATTTTTAGCAGAGATAGAGTTTCACCATGTTGGCCAGGCTGGTCTTGAACTCCTGACCTCAAGCAATCCATCCTCCTCGGCCTCCCAAAGTGCTGGGATTACAGGTGTGAGCCACCGCACCCGGCCTCAACAGCATTATGCTAAGTGCAAAAAGCCAGACACAGAAGCTCACCTATGTAGAATTCTATTCATATGAAATGTTTAAAATAGATGCATTTTGAGATGGAAAACAGATTAGTAGTTGCCAGAGGCTGGAGGGAGTGGGGAGTGGGGGTGGCTGCTAATGGTACAAGATTTCTTCCTTTTTTTTTTTGGAAACGGAGTTTCGCTCTTGTTACCCAGGCTGGAGTGCAATGGCGTGATCTCAGCTCACTGCAACCTCCGCCTCCTGGGTTCAAGCAATTCTCCTGCCTCAGCCTCCTGAGTAGCTGGGACTACAGGCACGCGCCACCATGCCCAGCTAATTTTTTGTAGTTTTAGTAGAGATGGTGTTTCACCATGTTGATCAAGATGGTCTCGATCTCTTGACCTCGTGATCCACCCGCCTCAGCCTCCCAAAGTGCTGGGATTACAGGCGTGAGCCACCGTGCCCGGCCTGATTTCTTCCTTTTAAAACAAATTTTATATATTGAAAATATTTTTAACATAGGGTCCTCCCTTGTCACCCAGGCTGGAGTACAGTGGTGTGATCATAGTTCACTGTAACCTAGAACTCCTAGGCTCAAGTGATCCTTCCACCTCAGCCTCCCAAGTAACTAGGACTACAGGAGTGTGCCATCACACCTGGCTATTTATTTATTTTGTCAGTCTCTGTAGCCCAGACTGGAGTGCAGTGGGTGATTTTGGATCACTGCAGCCTCCACCTCCTGGGTTCAAATGATTCTCCTGCCTCAGTCTCCCAGGTAGCTGGGATTACAAGACGCCTGCCACCACGCCCGGCTAATTTTTCTATTTTTAGTAGAGATGGGTTTTCACCATGTTGGCCAGGATGGTCTCGATCTCCTAACCTCATGATCCACTCTCCTTGGCCTCCCAAAGTGCTGAGAGTACAAGTGCCCAGGAGTGGTGGCTCAAGCCTGTAATCCCAGCACTTTGGGAGGCCGAGACAGGTGGATCACCTGAGGTCAGGATTTCGAGACCAGCCTGGCCAACATTGTGAAACCCTGTCTCTACTTAAAATACAAAAACAGCTGGGCATGGTGGCAGGCGCCTGTAGTCCCAGCTACTTGGGAGGCTAAGGCAGGAGAATCGCTTGAACTTGGGAGGTGGAGGTTTCAGAGATCATGCCATTGCACTCCAGCCTAGGCAACAAGAGAGAAATTCTGTTTCAAAAAATAAAATTAAATTAAAAATGCATATCCTTCAGCTCAGCAATCCCACTTCTGTATGCTCAAATAATACACATATGTATGTATAAAGAGGTATGTACAAGGTTGTTCACTTTCAACACTCTTGGTAATAGCAAAAAACTGGAAACAACCATAATTTCCATGAAAAAAAGAATAGCTAAATAAACTATACCCAACATTATGCTATTCTACGCAACAGTTAATAATGAGGATATGTATGTTTATATGAAAATATCAAGATGTAACTAAATAAAAAAATGCAACCGGCTACAGTGGCTCACACCTATAATCCCAGCAGTTAGGGAGGCTGAGGCAGAAGGCTCACTTGAGACCAGGAGTTTGAGACCAGCCTGGGCAACGTAGCATGACCCCATCTTTACAAAAAGTTAAAAAAACTAGCCAGGTGTGGTGGCACACACCTGTAGGCTGTGGTAGGATTGCTACCACAGTAAGAAGTTCAAGGTTACAGTGAGCTATGATCATGTATCTCTAAAAATATATATATTTTAGTATATATAATATACAATATATAAGTAAGAAGAAGTTCAAGGTTACAGTGAGCTATGATCGTGTATCTCTAAAAAAAAAATTTTCTTTTTGAGATGGAGTCTCACTCTGTCACCCAGCCTAGAGTGCAGTGGCGCGACCACGGCTCACTGCAGCCTCAACTTCCTGGGATCAGGTGATCCTCCCACCTCAGCCTCCTGAGTAACTGGGACTACAGGCAAGCACCAACACACCTGGCTAATTTTTTTTTTGAGACAGTCTTGCTCTGTCACCCAGACTGGATTGCTATGGCACAATCTTGGCTCACTGCAACCGTCGCTTCCCAGGTTCAAGCAATTATCTTGCCTCAGCCTCCTGAGTAGCTGGGACTAAGGGTGTGTGCCACCATGCCCAGCTAATTTTTGTATTTTTTGTAGCGACGGGGTTTCACCATGTTGGCTAGGCTGGTCTTGAACTCCTGACCTCAGGTAATCCACCTGCCTTGGCCTCCCAAAGTACTAGGATTACAGGCGTGAGCCACCATGCCCAGCCCCAGTTTTTGTATTTTTAGTAGATACAGGATTTTGCCATGTTCTCCCAAAGTGCTGGGAATACAGGTGTGAGCCACCCTGCCTGACCCCTGTATAATTTTAAAATTAAAAAAAATAGGCTGGGTGTGGTGGCACACACCTGTAGGCTGTGGTAGGATTGCTTGAAGTAAGAAGTTCAAGGTTACAGTGAGCTATGATCATGTATCTCTAAAAATATATATATTTTATTATATATAATATATAATACATAATATATATTTTATTATTTTATATAATATATATTATATATTTTTCATATATATGTTTTTTATATATATATATAAATAATACCTGGAGTTCTGGCCCTCAAAATCCCATCTTTTTGGGTGCGTCTTCCAGTCTTTGGAGTGAACTTGGCCATCAGTGATTCTGAAGAGGTAGTGACCACAGAGAACCTCAGCACAGCAAACTGAGAAACTGGCCATTTTTATTGTATTTTATTGTTTTTTGGAGGCAGGGGGTCTCACTATATTGCCCAGGCTGGTCTTGAACTCCTGGGCTCAAGTGATCCTCCTGCCTCAGCCTCCCATAGTGCTGTATTAACAGATATGAGCCACTATGCCTGCCTGGCCATCTATATTTGTTTTTTTGTTTTTGTTTTTGAGACGAAGTCTTGCTGTCACCCAGACTGGTGTGCAATGGCACCATCTCAGCTCACTGCAACCTCTGCTGCCTAGGCTCAAGCGATTCTCCTGCCTTAGACTTCCAAGTAGCTGGGATTACAGGTGCCTGCCACCACACCCAGCTAATTTTTGTATTTTTAGTAGAGACAGGATTTCACCATGTTGGACGGGCTGGTCTCGAACTCCTGACCTCAGGTGATCCACCCACCTCAGCCTCCCAGAGTGCTGGGATTACAGGTGTGAGCCACTGCACCTGGTCTTTTAATTTTTTTTTTTCCTCAGAGACCTTTATTATGAGATCTTTATTTCTTCTCCCTGTTGTTTTCCTAGTCTATCTCACAAATCATTTCATGATTAATTTTCCTAAAGAGAAAATATTTATTAAGCATTTGTCATTATTTGTACTCAGTATTTGGTAATGGCAAGAATGTTTGAGGAAAGTTAACATACCTTTCTGATCTCAACAGACCTTTCTGATTTCTTCATTACTTCTTCCCATTAAAAGCCTCCAATTTCA
>NW_016107538.1:1622885-1629374 GCF_001604975.1 Cebus imitator | reverse complement strand
TTTTGAGATGGAGTCTCACTCTGTAGCCAGGCTGGAGTGCAGAGGCGTGATCTCGGCTCACTGCAACTTCCGACTCCCAGGTTCATGGGCTTCTCCCACCTCAGCCTCCTGAGTAGCTAGGATTACAGGTGCTTGCCACCACACCCAACTAATTTTTGTATTTTTAGTAGAGATGGAGTTTTGACCATATTGGCCAGGATGGTCTTGATCTCGTGACCTCATGATCTGCCTGCCTCAGCCTTCCAAAGTGCTAGGATTACAGGCATAAGCCACCACACCCAGCCCTTTATTTTATTATTATTATTTTTTTAAATGAGATGGGGTCTGGCTGTGTCTCCCAGGGTGGAATGCATGACATCATTATAGCTCACTGCAGTCTCAAAACTTCTGGGCTCATGCGGTCCTCAGCTTCCTGAGTAGCTGGGACTACAGGTGCGTGCCGCCACATGCAGCTTCAGCATGGCTTGCATGTGTGTACGTCTGTTCAGTCACTCCTCCCCTCTGTCACCTTAAATCTTGCTTCCTTTAAAAATAGGATCAAAGTTGTTTCATGGGTACAGAATTTCAGTTTTGCAAGATGAAGAGTTCTGGAGATGGATGGCAGTGATGGTTGCACAACAATGTGATTGTACTTAACACTGCTGAATTGTATACTTCAAAATGGCTAAGGCTGAGTGCAGTGGCACATGTCTATAATCACAACACTTTGGGAGGCCGAGGCACGAGGACCGCTTGAGCCCAGGAGTTTGAGACCAGTCTGAACATGGAGTGACCTTGTCTCTATGAAAAATATTAGCCAGGTGTGGTGGCACACATCTGTAGTCCCAGCTACTCCAGAAGCTAAGGTGGGGGATCTCAAGTCCAAGTCAAGGCTACAGTGAGCCATGTTCATGGACTGCATTCCAGCCTGGGTGACACAGCAAGGCCGTCTCAAAATAAGTAGGGAGACTCTATCTCTAAATAAATTAGCAGTTGATGGTAAATTTTATGTCTACTTTACAACTTAAAAGAAATTAGGGCCGGGCGTGGTGGCTCACGCCTGTAATCCAAGCACTTTGGAGGCCAAGGCAGGTGGATCAACTGAGGTTGGGAGTTCACAACCAGCCTGACCAACATGGTGAAATCCTGTCTTTATAAAATATTAAAATTTAAAAAAATAAATTAGAAGCTGATTTCACTTTTTAAAGATAGATAGATTCAACTCATACTCTCAAGGCTTCCGCATTCTCTGAACTCCTAGAGCTCTTATTATCTTTAAAGCTCACATGGATTGTAACATTCACAATCAAATATATATGTATATATGTGTATATATACATATATATGTATATATATGTATGTGTGTGTATATATATATATATATATATATATATATATTTTTTTTTTTTTTTTTTTTTTTTTTTGAGATGGAGTCTCTGTGACCCAGGCCAGAGTGCACTGGTGCAACCTCAGCTCACTGCAACCTCTGCCTCTCGGGTTTAAGTGATTCTCCTGCCTCAGCCTCCCAAGTAGCTGGGACTATAGGCACGCACCACCATGCCCAGCTAAGTTTTGCAATTTTATTTTATTTTAATTTATTTATTTTTTGAGACGGAGTTTCACTCTTGTTACCCAGGTTGGAATGCAATGGCACGATCTCAGCTCACTGCAACCTCTGCCTCCTGGGTTCAGGCACTTCTCCTGCCTCATCCTCCTGCGTAGCTGGGATTACAGGCACACGCCACCGTGCCCAGCTAATGTTTTGTATTTTTAGTAGAGACGGGGTTTCACCATGTTGACCAGGATGGTCTCGATCTATTGACCTCGTGATCCACCCCCCTCAGCCTCCCAAAGTGCTGGGATTACAGGCTTGAGCCACCACGTCTGGCGGTTTTGCAATTTTAGAAGAGGCGGGGTCTCACCACATTGGCCAGGCTGATCTTGAACTCCTGACCTCAAGTAAACCACCCGCCTCAGCCTCCCAAAATGCTGGAATTAGAGTGAACCACCATGCATGGCCATAACCTTTCATTTTTTTTTTTTTTAAGACAGTCTCACTCTGTCACCAGGCACCAGGCTGGAGTGCAGTGGTGCAATCTCGGCTCACTGCAACCTCCACCTCCCGGGTTCAAGCAATTTTCCTGCCTCAGCCTCCCAAGTAGCTGGGACATGCCAGCTACAGGCACATGCCACCGTGCCCAGCTAATTTTTGTATTTTTAGTAGAGACGGGGTTTCACCACGTTCGCCAGGATGGTCTCGATCTCTTGACCTCGTGATCTGCCCACCTTGGCTTCCCAAAGTGCTGGGATTACAGGCGTGAGCCACTGTGCCTGGCCAACCTTCCATTTTTAATTGTTTGTCTTATGTCTTCTTTCCAATTTGGCTACAAATTTTTTTTTCTTTTTTTTGAGATAGTCTCATTCTGTCACCCAGACTGGAGTGCAGTAATGCAAACACAGTTCACTGCAACCTCAACCTCCTGGGCCCAATCAACCCTCCAGAATAGCTGGGACTATAGGCTTAAGCCAAGATGCCTGGTTGCAAAAATCTTGATAGCGCTGAGTACATATCTGCTATTAATTGACTGGTCTCAGAAGCAAATCACAGTACAAAAGAAATGATAAACCACAGTAACTGCTTTGATGTTAAAAATATTTTATTTTTTTTCCTAAAAGATCACACAAAAGTTGAGAAGAGAAGGATGTCAACTAGACTACATCAAAATTCGGGCAGAGGGAGGACAAAGAGCTGCCTAAAGAAACTGGTAGCTGGAGCAAACTGCAGAGATCAAGATGGCCCTGGTGAACGGAACCAGCATTCCAGGTCAGCGACATTCAGGAGCACCACCGAGGTGCGGCAGGAAAAGCAAAGTTGCTGGCCCCAATCATTCCTCCTTTTCAGGACAGGAGAGGCAGAAGCTCACTCTTTAGACATGTTCTTGATGGTCTTGTGCTCCTTCATGGCCTTCTCCCAATCGCTGCCATTGAATTCCTCTGTGACCATACTCTGCACAGTGCCCTCATCCAGGCAGTGGGGGGCGATTCCTAGGAGAAAGTGGCACAGACAAAGGGGGATCCCCAGTATGAGTGAGACCAGATGCAATACTAGCTCTTGGATGAGCCCCCACCTGCAGGCATCATCATGCTACACATTAGGGCTTCCAAAGGATATGCCACAGCTTATGGCTTCAACGATGAGGCCCACAGGCTGCCGGCTGGCTCGGAATGCACTGGCTCCAGCCTGCAGCTTCAGTCCTCTAGCTCACTTTCCTCAACTGCCAGATGGGAATCACACTCCTTGAACCAGGGATGGCCAATGCTAGACATCATTCAATACCAAGTTGAGTGCAACGTGCAGAAAAGAGCAGCCCGAGCAATCTCTGACTGGCAGCCTAAAGAATTCATAGGCCTTTCTTGTGTTTAGATAGATAACTTTCTTTTTTGAGATGGCATTTCTTTGCTCTTATCGCCCAGGCTGGAGTGCAATGGCATGATCTTGGCTCACCACCTCCCGGATTCAAGCAGTTCTCCTGCCGCAGACTCCCAAGTTGGTGGGATTACAGCCATGTACCACCACGCCTGGCTGACTGTATTTTTAGATGTTTATTATTATTTGTTAAAAAGAACAGAGATGGGGTCTTGCTATGTTTCCCAGGCTGGTCTCAAACTCCTGAGCTCAATCTTCCCACCTTGGCCTCCCAAAGTGCTGGGATACAGGTGTGAGCCACTGTGACCAGCCAGTCCTGCTAGTTTTTTGAACAACTAAAAAGCTTTTAAATGGCATTATCAATGCTCCCCGATCTTGCCTCCTTCACTCCCTTAACCCCTGTCATTATTAAAGTTGCCTTCCCTGGCCCCACCAGCCCATCTGCCCACCCCTCTACTCCCTACCTTCAACACCATCCCCAGCAACACCAGCTCTGGCAGCACTGGTGAATGAGAATCACAACCTGGATGGCCTCCGAGTCCAGCTTCACCACATTAAGATGGGAATTCAGACAGGCTTCACCAGAGCCCAACTCACACTCCATCATGTGGAAAGTGTTCTGCTGAGGAGCCCTGTTCCTCTAAGAAACGCATGTGACAGGGTCTAGTCAGTGTCCCACCTGTCCAACCAAGACTTTAAGTGAGAGCACCATGGGCCTCTCTGTCTCTCTGTGTCCCCGTGAGCTTGCAGTCCATCCCCTTTACTCACCGAAGCCTCCGGGGTTGGAGCGTGGAGTATAGAAGCTCTGAACGCCACATCTCTTACAGAAGGTGTGCTGGGCTTTGTGCGTATTGAATGTGTAAGTTGTTATGTGCTCAGCTCCCTATGTGAAAACAGACAAACAGGTGTTCTCTTTTTACAAAGAGATTTATTTATTTATTTATTTTGAGATGGAGTCTCCCACTGTCGCCCAGGCTGGAGTGCAGTGGTGCAATCTCAGCTCACTGCAACCTCCTCCTCCCAAGTTCAAGTGATTCTCTTGCCTCAGCATCCTGAGTAGCTGGGATTACAGGCGCCCACCACCACAACCTGCTAATTTTTTGTATTTTTAGTAGAGATGGGGTTTCACCATGTTGGCCAGGCTGGTTTTGAACTCCTGACCTTATGATTTGCCTGCATTGGCCTCCTAAAGTGCTGGGATTATAGGTGTGAGCCACCACATCCAGCCACAAAGAGATTTCTCAACACATTGAGAGGCTGAGGCGGGCAGATCACTTGAGCCCAGGAGTTCAAGACCAACCTGGGCAACCCTGTTTCTACAAAAAATACAAAAATTAACCAGGTGCACTGGCACACATCTGTAGTCCCAGCTATTCAGGAGGCTGAGGTAGGAGGATCAGTTGAGCCTGGAGAGGTGGAGGCTGCAGTGAGCTGAGATCATACCATCTAAAAAAAATCTTTAAAAAACTTAACGGGGGGAGGAACCCTTTTGTAGGGCTCTTTATATTATGAGGCCATTTCCTATCTCCTGTAAAAGACTGGGACCTTCTTGAAGACAGAGACCCATCTACACTATCCAGAGACATGTCAGTCTGGAGGTGACAGCTCACAACTTCCCTTAGGTCAACTGCACACAGAATTCAGCCTTGAGTCTTCCCTGATCCATCACATCAGGGAGGGAAAATGCTTGCTTCCCGGGGCCTACATGGAGAGACAGTTCACCCAAGGGACTGGCTCTCCATGTCCCCGAACAGCACGGCTCAAGGTCTTAAGAAAACTGCTGGCTGTTCTTAATTTATCCACAAAGGACAAACCTGGAAAAAAATATTTGCCAGACATCATAGACAGGCTAATTTCCTTAATGGATAATACAAACAGGAGACTGGACAAAGGACATGAACAGACAGCTCGGATAAAAAGAAAAATAAATCAGTTTTTAGCCTATGAAATGCTCACCCATATGAACTGCAATGAGATGTATTTCACTATCAGGTGGGCAAAATCAAAACTGTTAACACGGTATTGACAAGTATGTAGAGAAATGTGTTCACATATATCAGTCACAGGAATAGGAATTGGCAAAATTTAGCAACATCTAACAAAATTTTAAAGTGTAGTGTACCTATCCTTTAGCACACAATTCCATTCCTGAAATTTATCTTACAGATATATTCCAAATGCCTCAATGACATAGGTATATAGATACTACAGCACTGTTTATAAAGGCTAAAGATTGGAAAAATTGAAAATGTCCATCAGTAGAGGACAGGTTAGGCATTATGAACACTCATAAAATGGAATATTCTCCAACTTTTGAGAAGAATGAGAAAGCTCTACAAATACTAACATGGAACAATTGCCAAGGTTACAAAGTTAAGCAAGGTATAGGCCAGGTGCAGTGGCTCATGCCTGTAATCCCGCCACTTTGGGAGGCCGAGGGGGGCAGATTACTTGAGGTCAGGAGTTTGAGACCAGCTTGGCCAACGTGGTGAAACCTCATCTCTACTAAAAATATAAAAACTAGCCAGGTGTGGTGACGGGCACCTGTAGTCCCAGCTACTAGGGAGGCTGAGGCAGGAGAATCGCTTGAGCCTGGGTGGCAGAGGTTGCAGTGAACTGAGATCACACCACTGCACTCCAGCCTGGGTGACAAAGTGAGACCCTATCTCAAACAAAAAGTTAAGCAAGGTGTAAAACAACATATGTAGTGTATACTACCATTTCTTTTTTTTTTTCACTATTTTTTTTTTTTCATAGACGGGGTTTCACCATGTTAGACAGGATGGTCTTGATCGCTTGACCTCGTGATCTGCCCACCTCAGCCTCCCAAAGTGCTAGGATTACAGGCGTGAGCTACAGCGCCTGGCTCTTTTTTTTCTGAGACGGAGTTTTGCTTTTGTTACCCAGGCTGGAGTGCAATGGCATGATCTCGGCTCACCGCAACCTCCGCCTCCTGGGTTCAGGCAATTCTCCTGCCTCAGCCTTCTGAGTAGCTGGGATTACAGGTACGCACCACCACGCCCAGCTAATTTTTTGTATTTTTAGTAGAGACAAGGTTTCACCATGTTGACCAGGATGGTCTC
>NW_016107538.1:1612648-1622735 GCF_001604975.1 Cebus imitator | reverse complement strand
TAAGGCAACATACTGTTATGTGTGTTTTGTTTTTTTTTTTGAGACAAGGTCTCACTCTGTTACTGGAGTCCGATGGTATAATCACACCTTACTGCAGCCTTGAGTTCCCAGGTTCCAGTGATCTCCCACCTCAGCCCTGCACACCCCCCCACCACCACCAGTAGCTGGGAATATAGGCATGCAACACCACACCTAGCTGATTTTTTTTTTTTTCCCCAAAAAATGATCATGAAAGGAATAGGTAGAGCTGTAGGCCCAAATAATTTTGCACCTCACTGATTGGAAATGCTGGGGAACTTTCCCTGCAGCCCTGCAGGAAAAACCTCATACTGAAACCCAAAAAGCACAAAACATGGGTCTTCCAAAAACTCTTTTATCTAACAGGACTTTCACCTTACACATTAGTGGAGATAAGATGACCCAAGCCCCCATCTTAACATAAACTGCTGAAGCAAAGGCTCTTTCCTTTAATATTCTGTTTAGTTCACAGCTGGGTTTGAGCATGTTGGATCCCAGGTGGCAGCAGGGTAGGTGGGAGCAATCATCCAAGACATGGGGAGAAACCTAATTTTTTAATTTTTGTAGACATGGTGTCTCACTATGTGGCCCAGGCTGGTGCTGAACTCCTGGACTCAAGCGATCTGCCTGCCTTGGCCTTCCAAAGTGCTGGGACTACAGGCATGGGCCACCGTGCCTGGCCTGTATGTGCTTTTATATGCGTATGTATCTTTGAAGAGGGATCCAAGAAACAGTGGCTTACCTTTAGGGAGAGAAATTAGACAGCTGAAGGGGTAGGGGTGGAGGTTTCTTATTGTTAAACTTCTTTACACTTTCCCAGCCACTAGCATACCATCCAGAATTGTGCTTCCTATAGAAATAGCTCCCTGAGGAGCCTTGCTCATGCCACAGCCACTGCAGTACAGAGGGGCAGCAAAGGACTGCCAAGTGGTCCCAAGCCATCCAGCAATATTTGGATGGAATTAAAACCCTGCCCAACCTCACATTACCCATAATGTGCTAAAAGTCTTTTTAATAAATCTGTAATCTTTAACTCAGAGATTTTCTTTCCTTTTTTTTTTTTTTGTGAGGGAGTCTTGCTCTGTTGCCCAGGCTGGAGTGCAGTGGCATGATCTTGGCTTACTGCAACCTCCGCCTCCCAGGTTCAAGCTCTTCTCCTGCCTTAGTCTCCTGAGTAGCTGGGATTACAAGCACGAACCACCACACGTGACTAATTTTTATATTATTAGTTGAGACGGGGTTTCACCATATTGGCCAGGCTGATCTTGAGTCCTGAACTCCTGACCTCATGATCCACCGGTCTCGGCCTCCCAAAGTGTTGGGATTATAGGCGTGAACCACCATGCCCGGCCCTTTTTTTTTCACTGCTCCTTGTGGAGCAGGGTATAAGAAGTGTGCCCAGAGTTGCCAGAGAACTTATTTCTAACAGAATTGTTCCTAAGGAAGAAATTTCCAAATTGTCAAAAATCTATACCAAGGAGGTTCACCACAATGTTGTTTATAATCAGAAAAAAGCTGGACTCACCCGAGAAGTGCAATGATGCAGACAGTGATGGGTTAAGTAAACCAGGAAATCGGCTGTGGGGAAGAGGAAGACTGGGGCATGGGGACAGTGGGGAAAGACTTTTCACTGTGTATATACACATTGTCTTCTACTTTCGAATTTTTTATCAAGTACAAAAAATTCCCCAAAATAATAAAATTCAAGTTAAAAATAAGTATATAGGCCAGGCACAGTGGCTCATGTCTGTAATCCCAGCACTTTGGGAGGCCAGGGCAGGCGGATCACCTGAGATCAGGAGTTCAAGACCAGCCTGACCAACTCAATCTGTACTAAAAATTCAAAAATTAGCCAGGCATGGTTGCACATGCCTGTAATCCCAGCTACTTGGGAGACTGAAGCAGAAGAATTGCTTGATCCCGGGAGGTGGAGGTTGCAGTGAGTTGAGATCACGCCATTGCACTCCAGCCTGGGCAATAAGAGCGAAACTCCATCTCAAAAAAAAAAAAAAAAGTATGCAAGCTTTTCATTGGGAAATGAGATAAGTAGGTTATCAACAGAAAAAATGGTAAAATCCTACTTAACAAACATAAGACAATAGGTTTAGATGTATTTATCCGAGTAGAAAATAATACACAAGGACAGACACCAAAATATTAGCCGAGGTTACCTTTGGTTGATAGGATTTGGGTGATTTGTTTCCACAACGTCAAATAGGTCTCCAAAAAATAAAGGTGAAAAATAACACAACCTTTTATTTTTTTTGAGATGGAGTTTTGTTCTTGTCACTCAGGCTGAAGTGCAACGGCGCGATCTCGGCTCACTGCAACCTCCGCCTTCCAGGTTCAAGTGACTCTCCTGCCTTGGCCTCCCAAGTAGCTGGGATTACAGGCATGTGCCACCACGCCCAGCTAATTTCTATATTTTTAAGTAGAGACAGGGTTTCATTACGTTGGCCAGGATAGTCTCAATCTCTTGACCTCATGATCCATCTGCCTCAGCCTCCCAAAGTGCTGCGATTACAGGCATTAGCCACTGTGCCTAGCCCACAACCTTTTAAAAGTCAACCCGAAAGGGTCTGTAGCATGTAAGGGGAGCATATTGGGGCTTCTCAAGGGCTTTGGTTTGTTCCTTACAGCCCATGGCCAATGCCATAAATCTCACCAATCGGTTCTGCACTCCTTGACTCTGCTCTTAAGCACTGACCTTCAGGAGCTTGAAGCGAGAAGCTGGAACAATGAAGTGTCTATTCTGCTTCTTCTTGCAAATGCTGCAGCTACAGAAAGACAGAGCAAATTCCAGATTGTAAGCAGCCACCTGCGTCCTCTTTGCCTGAGCAGCCCAGCCTGATATGTTTTCAGAGCCAGCTGCGAAGCCCCTTTCAGCTCCCTCCAGGGCCGAGGAGCTGCCTCTGGTTTGCAGGTACAGCAGAGCCCAGGGGGGTCCCAAGTCGGCAGTCGAGGACCTGCAATGCTCAGAATACAGGACCAACAGACACGTCTGTGCTGCCACCTCCCAGTTCTTTACAGTGAAGAAAAGCGCTGGACTTCAGAGACACTTAGAAAACAAATTTCAGACACTGCTACAACCTGATGTCTCCGAGACATCCACACCAAAAATGGACAAGGAAGTTTAGGTTTCCCTCTTTCTTCATGACCACGTCACAGAAAGTCCAGCTCCAAGTAAAACATGTCCCCAGAATTACCATCTCTGGAATTAAACTGAAGTCCCCTCTTTTCAGGTCACCTTTGAAAAAGTTCTAATTTAGTATAGAATTCTCTCACAAGTTATTCCACAGTGCTTCTTTTCCAATCTGGATTCTATTGTTAGTAGCCTGCTCAGTTCTCCATTCGAGTAATTCCATCGTAAATGTTTATTATTCATATATAATTCCAGTACCTAGGGGCAAAAAGGACTGGATGCTGTTAAATAATTAGCTGCATGCCAACTCAGGGTCCCAAAGCCAGAGCCTGTCATCCCTGCTCCATCATAATGCCAGGGAAGGTGGTACAAATCAGGCCCTCGACAGCCGGCAGCACCATCTGCCCCAACGGAAGAGCAGATCGAGAGCATGGAGCCTAGGGAGCCTCCAGATGTACATATCCTTCACTAAAGCACCCTTCAACTCTCCCCAACTCTGGACTCCAAGGCCTTCCACTCAGTACCCAGCCAGGCACTGCTGCAGCTAACCACCCCCAGCTCCTTAGCAGTGTCAGTCTGAGGGTGAAGGTGCCAGCCACGAGCCCTGAGGACCCTGCTCTGTGTCACCTGGGCTGTGCTGTTGAAGCTCTGTTGTGAGCCACACAAAAGGAGAAAGAATAGAACAATGATCCTTTCTGTCCCCCTTACCTGACTTCAGCAGTTACCAGCCCATGGCCAATGTTTCTCTGTACCCAACTCCCAGATTATCTTGAAGTATTGCATTTTAATTCTGAAATTCTTTTAAGCCAAGTTAAGGAAAAAAAAACTCACTTGCAGTCAAATATATGCAAGTCTGCTGAGGCCCAAACTTCAAAACGAACTGCTCCACAGTGGCAGCCTCCCGTGTGCTTCACCAGGCCCTGGTATTCACTAAATGAAACAAAAATCAGAAAGATAAGAATTTCTGAATAGCTACCCCCGGCTCTTTGTTGTTGAAAGAAAGACGTAAGATTGGACAAAAGTCTTTTCTATGTGACAACCAAATGCATTTCTGCTTTAAAGGAGGCACTGCCAATTTTCTAAGCAAAGAATGGTTTCAGCACGTTCTTTGTCCATGAGCTCTCTTTTCTCCAATTTCTTTTTTTTCCCCTCCAATTTCTTAAATTGTATTAAGTTGCAAAATAAAACATTCCAAATATTTTGAAAATGTGAGGGATCTTAATCCCATCACCAAACGTTTTTATTTATACGTCAAATACTAAAAAATTTTATGAGCTAGGCATGAAGGAGACAGTAAACAAGATACAACAGACATGATTGCTGCTCTAACTGACCTTAACAAATTACTCAAATAATATTTAATTATGATTGTGATAAAGGAGGTATAGGATGCTATGAAAAATATGACTGGGTCTCAATCAAGTCCAAGGGTTCAGAAGAGCCTTTTGAGAAAGTTAATAAAGGCTCTTATATTTTTGCTCTATTTATTTCCAGTATCTTCAAACACATTTGTAATATATAGCTATAATACACATTACTTTCAATTTTTTTTTTTTTTTTTGAGATGGGGTTTTGCTTTTGTTGCCCAGGCTGGAGTGCAGAGGTGCAACTTCAGCTCATGCCAACCTCTGCTTCCCAGGTTCAAGCAATTCTCCTGCCTCAGCTTTCCAAGTAGTTTGGGATTACAGGCATGCGCCACCATGCCTGGCTAATCTTGTATTTTTAGTAGAGATGGGGTCTCAAACTCCAGACCTCAGGTGATCCACCCACCTCAGCCTCCCAAAGTGCTGGGATTACAGGCCTGAGCCACTGTGCCCAGCCTACATGCAATTGTAATCCTTTTAAAACTTATATATAAGCCAAACTCAGAAATGAACATTAAGATCTGATGTCATAAAATCGCTTTCCAAAAAGACTGAACACTCTTATCCCATGAGTGTAAATAAGAAAACATTTCACTGTACAGTCTCAGGCAATAATTACGGGAAAAATAGCTCACTGCAGTTTCAATTTGCATGATTAAGACTGATCATTTTTTCATATTTCTTTACAAGTTTATGTATTTTATTTTTTTCTGCATATATGTTTATTGTAAAAAATTCAAACATTACCATACTTGAGAGTGCTCAAAGTGAAAGCCTCCTGTAATCTTCACACCCACAAGGATCTACAGTTATTTCCTACATATTAACCCAAACTATTTTTCCATACAATATTTTCAAAAAATGGTAGTTACTACTTTTTGAATATAATTTAGTGGAGTTAATAAGTATAAAATCATGGCAATTTAGTGGGAGAAAAACATCTTTTTTAAATGTCAATATTTTAAATCTTTTTCTTGACCGTTTATCAGTTTGTCTTAAAAATTTACCTCAAATTTGAGTTTTACATTCCTCTTTTCTCTTTTTATATGCCTTGAAGACACTATGAGTTTTACATTCCGAAGGAACTTCATACTCCTTCTGCCCAGAGGCAGCCGTCACCCCATAGGTGCTCAAAAAATATTTGATGGATGAACGTGTTTTAAAAATTCAGTGTGCAGTCCAAGAAGAAAAACCAAAAAGTGAAGCACAGAGAAAACCAAATGTGTCTTCCGTCTGGGAAGACCCATCCTAACTAAGAGAATTTCTTCTGCAAGAAGCTCAAAGGAACACGTTCAAGAAAAGAAGTTTCTCAGGTTATGCAATTGCTAGGTAATTCTTGAGCTTTTTTCCCCTAGTGTTCTAATTGTTCTTTTTAATTCGTAAAATTGACACTGAAATATATTATCAGGGCGTTAAAATCTCTCTCTGTAGCACAACTGTTCCCCGAGGCAAGAATCCAGATCACATTTGGAGAAAAGAAGGCAGCCCTTTAACAGCTCTTTCCTAAACCACGGACACTCGGAGATGGTCCTCGGGCCATCTAAGTGACCGCGAAGCGGCCAGGAGGGCGAGCGGCCGGGAGCAAGAGTTGGCGGAGCACACAAAAGCCTCCCCAGTAGGTATCCCCGCCGCCGCGCGAGGCCTGAGCATCTCTTTGCGCGCGCTTCTCTCCCGGATCAATAACCCCCGCCCTCTGCTCCCTCCCTGGCAGCGTCTGCAACAATAACGGGATTTCGCTTCCCACTTAGTTCAAAACTACTCATGCTTCGCTCAACGCTTCTACCCTTCCCTTCCCCCCACCCTCAAAAACACGTGTGCAAACATAAAAAAACGGGATTCGGGTAAGAGAAAGCCATGGGATGTCTTCTTTTCACTGGAAAATGCCCCCACCCCCTTCGCGCACCAGGACAAAAGACAACGTCTCGGAGAACGATACTTGTGGCCAGGAGAGACCTTTCGTATCCCAAGACGGCCGCGGGCGCCTTCCGGACAAAGCCCACTTTCCATTCCCAGGCTACACAGCCCTAGAAGCGCAGCCCTGCCGCCCTTAGAATTTAGGGAACAACCCCAGTGCTAACGGAGAAGCGTGTCGGCTCCGTTATGTGGAAGGCGCAGAGCTGAAAGGCGCCCGAGGCCTGCGAGCAGGCAGCGGGAGCGGGCTGCCAGCCGGACTACCGACGCGGGGTGTCCGCGTGGCGCCGACTCCCCCGCGCCCCGGCCCGCTGCACTCACAAGGTGTCCAGCAGGAGCTTGGCAGCGCCCTCGGAGGTGAGCTTCTGCCGCTTCTGGAACGTTTCCCAGCGCTCCCGCTGCTCGCCCAGGTCCAGGGTGGACGCCGAGGATGTCGGGGTCGCGGGAGTCGGCGGCGGTGGTGGCGGGAGCAACGCCAGCTCCGGCGGCGGCGGCTCCCCCTGGCTCTCCTCTTGGGCCCGCGGCGACGAGCGCCTCAGCCGCCGCTTCTCCGACAGCGGCTTCGCCTCCGCCTGGCTCTTGCTCCCGGCCTGGCTCGTAGAGCGCAGTGCCCGGGTGGCGCTAGGGGTCGAAGCATCGGCCGTTGGGGCCGCCGGGGCCGCCGAAGCCTCGGAACGCTTCTGAGTGCGCACCTTGGCGGCGGCGGCACTCCTCGACCGCCGCATGGCTCCCGCAGCCTGGCGCGCAGGCCTCACAGCGCCGCGCGCAGGCCTCACAACACCGCGCGCCCCCGCCGTCCCGCGCGCGCCCCCGCCACCCGCCAGTCTTCAGGACCAGGGGTCACTGCGCCCGCTGCCCCGCTCAGCCCGCCGTGGCAGGCAACCCGGCGCCGGCCCTCAGGAGGGAAACCCGGCCCGCCCCGCCGCTGGGGCGCACCTGCAGGTTCAGTGCCCAGAGGGGTTACGCCGGGCCTACGCTCGCGATACCCAGAATCCACTCGCACCTGCGAAGGCGCCTCTGCCCTGTGTGAATCCAGCGGGCTCTTCGTACCTTTCCGACCTGGAGGGGCCTGGGTCGGGTCTCAATTCGCAGGCGCATCTGAGCGGGCAGACTGGGTAACTTCATCTCCAAAAACGAGCTAATTTGTGTAAACGGCCTGCCACCTGCTACGTCCTGGGTAACAGCGGCCGAAACCATAGTTCTTCAACTTCGTCTTTTCTGTCACGTACGGAACAGTGTCATGAGGACACTGAGGCAACCGATTTGGGGTTTCATTTTAATTAAATGAAAGACCCGCGCGTCGAATTTCATTAGTATGATTTGGCTGAACGCCGCACCAAAGTTTAAAGACAAAAGGCATGAGAATCATTGATGGAACCCAGATAGTCCCAAACCTATTAACTGCTCCATTTTATTCATATCTGCAAAGAAGGCGCGTTTTCTTTGACTCATTTTTCTTTTTCTACGTCTTTAATTTCTTCTTTCTTTATTATTATTATTTTTTGGAAACGGAGTTTCTCTCTTGTTGTCCAGGCTGAAATGCAATAGCGGGATCTCGGCTCACTGCAACCTCTGCCTCCCGAGTTCAAGAGATTCTCCTACCTCAGCCTCCGGAGTAGCTGGGATTACGGGTGTGCGCCACCACGCTCAGCTATTTTGTTTGTTTGTTTGTTTGTTTTTGAGGGGGGAGACGGAGTTTCTTTCTCTCTTGTTGCCCAGGCTGGAGTACAACGGCGCAATCTTGGCTCATCGAAACCTCCGCCTCCTGGGTTCAAGCGATTCTCCTGCCTCAGCCTTCCGAGTAGCTGGGATTACAGGCAGGCGCCACCATGCCTAGCTAATTTTGTATTTTTAGTAAAGATGGGATTCCAACATATTGGTCAGGCTGGTCTCGAACTCCCGACCTCAGGTGATCTGCCCAACTCGGCCTTCCAAAGTGCTGGGATTACAGGCATGAGCCACCACGCACAGCTTATCTTTCTTCTTTATTCTGATTTTCTTCATGGTATTGTTAGTTTATAGTTTATTGAATTAAAGGCATAGTTTAACTATTTTGTCTTTTTTTTTTTTTCTTCAGACAGGATCTGGCAGACTGGAGTTCAGTGTCGTGATCTCAGCCCATTGCAGCCATGAACTCCTGGCCTCAAGCAGTCCTCCCACCTCGGCCTCAGGAGTGGCTGGGAAAACAGGCGGAGGGTCCCACCACACTGGCTAATGGTTGCTGTTGTCTTGTAGAGACCGAATCTCCCTATGTTGCCCAGGCTGGTCTCTTAACTCCTGGCCTCAAGCGATCCTCTCGCCTAGTCCTCCTCAAGTGTTGGGATTACAGGTGTGAGTCACCGCACCCTACCTTGCTATTTTTGTTGTCGCTGTTGGAGTTAAGGTTTACACACAGCGACGTGCAAATATCTTTAATGTACATCTTGTTTTTATTTTTGAGACAAGGTCTCCCCCTGTCGCCCACTCTGGACTGCAGTAACATGATCCCATGCACTGCAACCTCCACCTCCCTGTCTCAACCAATTCTCCCACCTTAGCCTCTTGAGTAGCTAGGACCACAGGTGCCCACCAACACACACCACACAAACCACCAGCATTCCAGCAGGGTTAGGGGGTTGCAACAATATCATAGCAGCCTATTCAAGTAGCCAAGACTGGAAACACTAAATGTTCTTCAACCATAGATTAAATAAAGTGGTGGTTTACTTTATTAAAAGTGGTGGTTATCTAAAGTGGTGGTTAAGTAAAGGGCCGGGCGTGGTGCTTTACACCTGTAATCCCAGCACTTTGGGAGGCCGAGGCAGGCAGATCACTTGAGGTCAAGAGATCGAGACCAGCCTGGCCAACCTGTTGAAACTCCGTCTCTATTAAAGATACAAAATTAGCCGGGCGTGGTGGTGGACACCTATAATCCCAGCTACTCCGGAGGCTGAGGCAAGAGAATCGCTTGAACCCAGGAGGCGGAGGTTTCAGTGAGCCGAGATTGTGCTACTGCACCCCAGCCTGGTCGACAGAGTGAGACTTTTTTTTTTCTTAAAAAAAAAAAAAAAAGAGGCATAATCACATAACGGAATACTACACCATAATCAAAATGAGTGAACCACAGATATGTACAACAATATGGATTAATCTCACAGACATATTGAATAAAATAAGTCATACACAAGAGTATATGTTGTGTAAATACACTTAAATTCTAAATCAACTAAAACTATTTCATGGTGATGATATAAGAGAAGTGGCAGCTGGATGTAGTGGCTCATGCCTGTAATCTCAGTACTTGGGGAGGTCAAGGCAAGCAGATCACTTGAGCCCAGGAGTTCGAGACCAGCCTGGGCAACATAGTCAGGCCCCATCTCTATGAAAAATACACAAATTAGGTGGATGTCATGGCACGTACCTGTAGTCTCAGCTACTCAGGAGGCTGAGGTGGGAAGGAGGATTGCTTGAGCCCAAGAGATGGAAGCTGCAGTGAGCCGCAATTGCACCACCATACTCTACCCTGGGTGGCAGAGTGAGACCCTGTCTCAACAAAACAAAAGAAAACAAAAAAGTCCTGGGTGTAGGGAGTGGTTATCTTTTTTTTTTTTGAGAGGGAGTCCCACTCTCTCACCCAGGCTGGAGTGCAATGGCATAATCTCGGCTCACTGCA
>NW_016107538.1:1611015-1612493 GCF_001604975.1 Cebus imitator | reverse complement strand
AGACGGGGTTTCACCATGTTGGTCAGGCTGGTCTTGAACTCCTGACCTCAGGTGATCCGCCCACCTTGGCCTCCAAAGTGCTTGGATTACAGGCGTGAGCCACCACGCCCGGCCTATTTTTGTATTTTTAATAGAGATGGGGTCTCTTCATGTTGGACAGGTTGGTCTCAAACTCCTGACCTCAGGTGATCCACCCGACTTGGCCTCCCTAAATGCTGGGATTACAGGCATCAGCAATCGAACTCAGCCAGGGAGTGGTTATCTTTGAGAACTGACTGGGAAAGAGAACAAAGGACTCTTCTAAAATGCTTGATATGGCCAGGCGTAGTGGCTCATGCATGTAATCCCAGCACTTTGGGAGGCGGAGGTGGGCGTATCACCTGAGTTCAGGAGTTTGAAACTAGCCTGGCCAACATGGCAAAGCCCCATCTCTACTAAAAATACAAAAAATAGCTGGGTGTGCTGGCAGGCACCTGTAATCCCAGCTACTGGGGAGGCTGAGGCATGAGAATTACTTGAACCCAGGAGGCGGCGGTTGCAGTGGGCTGGAGGTTGCACCATTGCATTCCAGTTTGGGCGACAGAGCAAGACTCCATCTCAAAGAAAAAAAAAGATGGATATGTTCTCTACAGTATCTTGATCTGGGGGGTAGTTACACATAAAAACACTTCAGTGTATGTAAGACTTAGCTCAATTTAAAAATGAAGAACGTGGGCAGGCACGGTGGCTCACACCTGTAATCCCAGAACTTTGGTAGGCTGAGGCAGGCAGATCACCTGAGGTCGGGAATTTGAGACCAGTCTGACCAACATGGAGAAACCCCGTTTCTACTAAAAATACAAAATTAGCCGGGCATGATGGTGCATACCTGTAACCTCAGCTACTCGGGAGCCTGAGGCAGGAGAATCGCTTGAACCTCGGAGGCGGAGTTTGCGGTGAGCCGAGATTGCGCCATTGCACTCCAGCCTAGGCAACAAGAGTGAAACTCCATCTGTATTTTTAGTAGAGACAGTGTTTTGCCATGTTGGCCAGGCTGGTCTCAAACTCCTGACTTCAGGTGATCTACTGCCTTGGCCTCCCAAAGTGCTGGGATTACAGGCATGAGCCACCGTGCCCAGCCATATTCTTTTTATTTATATAATTGGCTTGGAAAAGTTTTCTTCGTTCCCTTTTTGCCTTCTTGTTGATTTGAAAATTCTGTCATTTGTCTCTATAATGGTCATGGTTTCCCTTCTCATATCTAGTAGTTATGATAAAACCTGCGTTCCTCTAGTAATGTTGCAAAATTGATCAACAAATATGTTTCCCAAAATATTTTATCCACTCACTCCCCAACGCTTCACCTAGAGGAAAATTTTGGAAATTATTTTCAGTTCCTCACTTGCCCACTAACCCTATGCCCAGCCTCTCTGAAGTATACTTTCTTCTGAAGGCTCCTTTGTGAACATTTACACTAGGTATTTCTTTTTTTTTTTTTT
>NW_016107538.1:1607695-1610675 GCF_001604975.1 Cebus imitator | reverse complement strand
GGGTTTCACCATGTTGACCAGGATGGTCTCGATCTCTTGACCTCGTGATCCACCCACCTCGGCCTCCCAAAGTGCTGGGATTACAGGCTTGAGCCACCGCGCCCGGCCTACGCTAGGTATTTCTTATGTGGTATCACAACTGTAAGGGCAGCTCCAAGAATTGCTAAAGACTTTCATTGTTCTTTTGTGTCCACAGAGCTGAGAACTGAGCCCAGCACTCAAAATATTTGTTGAATGAATAAACTATCCATTTAGATATAACTATATTTATTACAAGATCAATCATTCACAACAAGCATTGTGCTCACCATCTACCCAATATTGAGGTCTCTTTTTATTTTATTTTATTTATTTTTTTGAGATGGTATCTCGCTCTGTTACCCAGGCTGGAGTGCAGTAGCATGATCTTGGCTCACTGCAACCTCTGCCTCCCAGGTTCAAGCAATTCTCCTGCCTCAGCATCTCAAGTAGCTGGGACTAGAGGCATTAACCACTATACCAGCTAGTTTTTGTATTTTTAGAAGAGACGGAGTTTCGTCACCATGTTGGCCAGGATCATCTTGAACTCCTGACCTCAAGTGTTCCACCTGCCTCAGCCTTCCAAAATTCTGGGATTACAGGTGTGAGCCACTGCACTAGGCCTGAGGTCTCTTTTTAAATGTGATTAACAATTGATTAGAGAACTTTTTTTTTTTTTTGAGATGGAGTTTCACTCTTGTCTCGCAGGCTGGAGTGCAATGGCACAATCTCAGCTCACTGCAACCTCTGCCTCCTGGGCTCAAGCAATTCTCCTGCTTCAGCCTCCTGAGGAGCTGGGATTACAGGAGCCCACCACCATGCCTGGCTACTAAAATCCCATCTCTACTAAAAATGCCAAAAAATTAGGTAGGCATTGTGGCAGTCACCTGTAATCCCAGCTACTCAGGAAGCTGAGGCAAGAGAATTGTTTAAACCCAGCAGTGCGGAGGTTGCAGAGAGCCAAGATTGTGCCATTGCTCTCCAGCCTGGGCAAGAGAGTGGGGACTCCCTTTCAAAAAGCAAGAAGAAAAAAAAGAAAAGATAACCACTCCCTATGCCCAGGCCTTTTGTATTTTTAGTAGAGATGGGGTTTCGCCATGTTGGCCAGGCTGGTCTCGAACTCCTGACCTCAGGTGATCTGCTGCCCTCAGCCTCCCAAAGTGCTGAAATTACAGGCGCGAGCCACCGCACCTGACCTAGAAAACTTTTAAGTATTTTCCTCAGGTGGGGTGCATGGGCGATACTGTGTACTTAAGTGCTTAAATTGTCTTCCTTTGCCCCAAAAGATGAATGACATTTTGTCTGGGGGTAGAATTTTTTATTTTTTATTTTTTATTTTTTTTTGCGACATGGTCTCACTTTATCACCCAGGCTGTTGTTCAGCAGCTTCATCATGGCTCACAGCAGCTTTGAATTCCTTGGCTTAAGGGATTTTCCCACCTCAGCCACCCCTGGGACTACCATGCTCAGCTATTTTTTCATTTTATTTGTTTATTTTTGTAGAGACAGGGATCTTGCTATTTTGCTTAGGCTGGTCTCAAACTCGTGGGCTAGAGTGATTCTCTTGCCTCAGCCTCTCAAAGTGCTGGGGTTATGGATTTGAGCCTTTTTTTTGTCTTCCAGGCAGAGTCTCGCTCTTGCAGTGGCATGATCTCTGCTTGCTGCAACCTTCGCTTGCTTGGTTCAAGCGATTCTCGCGCCTCAGCCTCTCAAGTAGCTAGGACCACAGGCATGTGTCATCATGCCCGGCTAATTTTTGTATTTTTTGTAGAGATGGGGTTTCACCATGTTGGCCAGGCTGGTCTCGAACTCCTGGGCTGAAGCAATCTGCCCACCTCAGCCTCCCAAAGTGTTGAGATTACAGGCATGAGCCACTGTGCTGCCTGGAAATAAAAATTCTAATGCTACTTTTGCTTTCCTTTTATAAAACAGCCTCTTCCTGCCATGTAAAAACTTATACATGTCTCTGTTTTTCCATGGAATTTAAGACTTTTGCCAGGATGCATGTATAGGTGTATATATTTTTATTACTCCTGTCTAGGTGGCCTGATAAAGAAGAAAAAATAAAACAAATTACATTTATATATTATAAATGAAAAAGAAAATATAACCAGTGAAGCAGAATAAACTCAAAACACTTATCACAGGAGCTTATATGCTTTTTTGGGTCCTTTGGAAAATATTTTCATCATCTCTATTTTACCCTCTTAGTAGCATATGTGAGTTTGGGTAGGTTTGGGTAGGTTTTGATAAGACTTGCTAAATCATAACATCTATTTTTATTTTTATTTTTTTCTGAAACAGGGTCTAACTCTGTTGCCCAGGCTGGAGTGCAGTGGCACAATCATAGCTCACTGCAGCCTTGAACTCCTGGGCTCAATGCATCCTCCCACCTCAGCCTCCCAAAGTGCCAGAAGCCACCACTCCTGGCTTATAACTTTTATTTAATATATACTGTTTTCTGAACTAAAATGTCATATGTAGACAATGAGAAATCCATTCTGTATCCAGTCTAACATGAGCAAATTTCCCTATTAGAAATGACATTAAATTATTCCTGAATTTAATTAGCCAGGTGTTGTGGTGGGCACCTGTAATCCCAGCTACTCAGGAGGCTGAGGCAGGAAAATTGTTCGAACCCGGGAGGTGGACCTTGCAGTGAGCCAAGATTGCGCCATTGCACTCCAGCCTGGACAACAAGAGGGAAACATCACCTTAAGTAAATAAATAAATAATTCCTGAATTCAAATTCATAAAGACTGAAAGTAGAATAGGGATTGCCAGGGCCTGAGGGAGTGGGGAGTTATTGTTAATAGGTTTCTGTTTGGGGTGATGAAAAAGTTCTGGGATGCCGGGCGCGGTGGCTCAAGCCTGTAATCCCAGCACTTTGGGAGGCCGAGGCGGGTGGATCACGAGGTCAAGAGATCGAGACCATCCTGGTCAACATGGTGAAACCCCGTCT
>NW_016107538.1:1597196-1607125 GCF_001604975.1 Cebus imitator | reverse complement strand
CTCTGTCGCCCAGGCTGGAGTGCAGTGACGCAATCTTGGCTCACTGCAACCTCTGCCTACTGGGTTCGAGTGATTCTCATGCCTCAGCCTCCTGAGTAACTGGGATATGGGGACATGTCACCACATCTAGCTAATTTTTTTGTGTTTTTAATAGAGACGGGGTTTTGCCACGTTGGCCAGGCTGGTCTCGGACTTCTGATCTCAGGTGATCCACCCGCCTTGGCCTCCCAAAGTGCTGAGATTACAGGCATGAGCCACTGTGCCCAGCTGGGAGTTTTTTAGTGGGTATAGTGTTATGGAAGAAGAAAAGAATTCTGGAGAGGTATGCTGGTGATGGATGGGTGCCCAAAAATGTGAATATACTTAACGCCACTGAACTGTATACTTAAAAAGAGTTAAAATGGTAACTTTTGTGTTGTTTGCTTCTTTTTCTTTTATTTTTTTTTATTTTTTTTAGATGGACTCTTGCTCTGTTGCCCAGGCTGGAGTGCAGTGGCACAATCTTAGCTCACTGCTGTTTTCAAGCGATTCTCCTGCCTCAGTTTCCCAAGTAGCTGAGACTACAGGAGTGCACCACCACACTCAGCTAATTTTTGTATTTTTCAGTAGAGATGGAGTTTCACTATATGTTGGCCAGGCTGGTCTTGAACTCCTGACCTCAGGTGATTAGCCCACCTTGGCCTCCCAAAGTGCTGAGATTACAGGCGTGAGCCACTGCACCCTGCCTTGTCATAGTTCTAATTTATATATTCCTGATTAGTAGTCTGGTTGATCAACTTTTTATGTTTCTTCCATATTTATTTCCTCTTTATGTTCTTTATATATTCTAGATTTGCACTGTGCAATATGGTAGCCATGTGTGGCTATTTAGGCTGGGTGCAGTGGTTCACATCTGTAATCCCTGCACTTTGGGAGGATGAGACAGGTGGATCACCTGAGGTAAGTAGTTCAAGATCACCCTGGTCAACATGATGAAACCCTGTCTCTACTAAAAATACAAAAAATTAGCTGGGCATGGTGGTGTGTACCTGCAATCCCAGATACTCGGGAGGCTGAGGCAGTAGAATCGCTTGAATCTGGGAGGCAGAGGTTGCAGTGAGCTGATATCATGCCACTGCACTCCAGCCTGGGCAACACAGTGAGACTCAGTCTCAAAAACAAACAAACAAACAAACAAACAAATAAATAAATAAATACAGTGTAAAATTCAGTTCCTCAATCTTTCTTAAAATGTTCAATAGCTACATGTGACTAGTGGCTATTGGACAGTACAAATATAGAACGCTTCCATCATTGCAGCATGTTCATGGAATTGGACAAATCTATTAATGTTCATAAAATTGAACAAATCCATTCTCACTTCTGATCCCGGTTAATTCTATGTGTTGTAAGTATCTTCACCAAGTTTACAGCCAGTCATCAGTTTTTTTTTCTTTCTAGAAAGGTTTTTGCTCTGTCACTCATGCTGAAGTGCAATGGTCCAATCAGAGCTCACTATAGCCTCAACTTCCCAGCTCAAATGATCCTCCCACCTCTGCCTCTGGAATAGCTGGGACTACAGGTGTGCACCTCCATTCCTGCCTAATTTTTTTTTTTTTTTGAGCTGGGAGTTTTGCTCTTGTTGCCTAGGCTAGAGAGCAATGACACAATCTTGGCTCGCTGCAACCTCTACAACCTGGGTTCAAGAGGTACTCCTGCCTCAGCCTCCTGAGTAGCTGGGATTACAGGCATATGCCACCACACCCAGCCATTTTCTGTAATTTTAGTAGAGACAGGGTTTCACCATGTTGGCCAGGCTGGTCTCGAACTCCTGACCTCAGGTGATCTGCCCACCTTAGCCTCCCAAAGTGCTGGGATTACAGGCGTGAGCCAGCGTGCTTGGCCTAATTTTTAAATTTTTTGTAGACACAGGGTCCCACTATGTTGCCCAAGCTGGCCTCAAACTCCTAGGCCCAAACAGTCCTCCTGCCTCAGCTTCCCCAAGTATATAGCCAGTATTTTCATTATCTTTAATGAGTATGTTGATAAACAGAAATCCCTAATTTCAATCTGGTTATTTTACCAAGGATTTACCAAATCTCTTTTCTTTGGGCATAAAGATATTTGTTTTTATTTCCTTCTAAGCAGTATTTAGGGTTACACTTTCACATTCAAGTTCTGAGTCCATCCAGAATTTAGTATAGGGTCTTACTCTGTCATCCAGGCTGTAGTGCAGTGGCATGATTATGGCTCATTGCATCTTCAAACTCCTAGGCTCAAGGGATCCTCCTGTCTCAGCCTCCCAAAGTGCTGGGATTACAGGCTTAAGCCAGCATGCATGGCCTCCCCATTCTTTTTTTTTTTTTCAGACAGAGTCTTGCTCTGTTGCCCAGGCTGGAGTGCAGTGGCTTAATTTTGGCTCACCACAACCTTCACCTTCTGGGTTCAGCGGACTCTCGAGCCTCAGCCTCCCAAGTAGCTGGGACTACAGGCACAGGCCAACATACCCAGCTAATTTTTTATTTTTAGTAGAGAGAGGATTTCACCATGATGGCCAGGCTGGTTTCAAACTCCTAACCTTAGGTGATCTGCTTGCCTTGGCCTCCCTAAGTGCTGGGATTATAGGCATGAGCCACCACACCTGGCCCCTATTCTTTTTGTATTAGGTTTTTATATACCCATGGCTCATTCGCTGAATTCTCTATTCTGTTCCATTAGTCCTGAGTCAAGCACATTGTCTTAACTATTGTAACTTATATAATGTTACAAAGGCTTGATATTGTGAACCCCAAAATCTGAGACAGGTCTCAGTCAATTTAGGAAGTTTATTTTGCCAAACTTAAGGATGTAAGCCTGTGACAGCCTCAGGAGATCCTGACATGTGCCCAAGGTGGTCAGAGCACAGGTTGGTTTTATACATTTTATGGGGGCATGAGACATCAATCAGCATATGCAAGATGAACATTGGTTCAGTCCAGAAAGGCGGGGCAACTCTAAGCAAAAGCCCAGCAACTCCAAGCGGGACTTCCAGATCATAAGTAAGTTAAGAGACAAATGGTTGCATTATTTTGAGTTTCTGACTAGCCTTTCCAAAGGAGGCAATCGGATATGCATTTATCTCAGTGAGTGGAGGGATGATTTTGAATAGAATGGGAGGCAGGTTTGCCCTAAGCAGTTCCCAGATTGACTTTTCCCTTTAGCTTAGTGATTTTGGGGCCCCAAGGTTAATTTTCCTTTCACTGTACAGTGATTCTTCAGGAGTGTCTGGACTGTTCTTGGTCCTTTGCACTTTCAGATAAATTTAAGATTCGTTTTTCAAGTTCCCCATAATATCATGCTGCAATATTAGAAAAGCACTAAATCTATAAATCAATTTACAAAAAACCCTGGTATCTATGTGACAGGTACTGTTCATAGTCCTGGAGAAGCAATGGTAAACAAGAAAGACAAGGAGGCTTCTCATCACAATTGGGATAAAATCCAAACTCTTTATTACTGCCTAGAAATCAATTTGCACAAAATCTCCACTTCCATCCACCCCTAACTCATCTTTCATTTTTCTCTCTTCCTCTGTGCTCCAGCCACACAGCCCTCTGCCATTCCTTGAACTCACCATTCTTCTACCGTGCTGGAAACCCCTTCTCCTCTACCCTGATATTTGCATGACAGGTTCCCTCAGTTTAAGCAGGTCTTTACTCAGTCACCTTTTCAGAGAGGCCATTATGCTGTCTAAAATAGCTGTAGGCCGGGCGCGGGGACTCACTCCTGAAATCTCAGTGCTTTCTGAGGCCAAGGTGGGAGGATCACTTGAGGTCAGGAGTTTCAGACCAGCCTGGCCAACATGGTGAAACCCCATCTCTACTGAAAATACAAAAAATTAGCCAGGCGTGGCCAGGCATGGTGGTTCATACCTGTAATCCCAGCACTGTAGGAGGCCGAGGCAGGCTGATCACCTGAGGTCAGGCATTTGAGACCAGCCTGGCCAACATGGCGAAACCCCTCCTCTGCTAAAACTACAAAAATTGGCTGGGTGCAGTGGCTCACACCTGTAATCTCAGCATTTTGGGAAGCTGAGGTGGGTGGATCACCTAAGCTCAGGAGTTCAAGACCCGTCTGGCCAAAATGGTGAAATCCTGTCTCTACTAAAAATACAAAAAAATTAGCCAGGCATGTTGGTGAACTCCTGTAATCCCAGCTACTCAGGAGGCTGAGGTAGGAGAATCACTTGAACTCAAGAGGCAGAGGTTACAGTGAGCCGAGAAGACTCCATTGCACTCCAGCCTGGGGGACAAGAGTGAAACTCTGTCTCAAAAAAATTAGCGGGCCATGGTGGCACATGCCTGTAATCCCAGCTACTTGGGAGGCTGAGAAAGGAGAGTTGCTTCAACCTGGGAGGTAGAGGTTGCAGTGAGCCAAGATTGCCCCACTGCACACCAGCTTTGGCGACAGAGAGAGACTCTGTCTAAAGTAATAAAATAAAATAACTAAAATAAAATAGCTGCAGCTGGCTGGCAACATGGCTCATGTCTGTAATCCCAGCACTCTGGGAAGCCAAGAGGGGTGGATCACTTGAGGCCAGTGGTTCGAGATCAGCCTGGCCAACTTGATGAAACCCTGGACTCTAATAAAAATACAAAAATTCGCCCGGCGTGATGGTGTAATCCCAGCTACTCAGGTGGCTGAGGCATGGGAATTGCTTGATTGCGGGAAGTGCAGGCTGTATGTAGCAAGCTAAGATCACATCACTGCACTCCAGCTTGGGCAACAGAGCAAGACTCTGTCTCAACCAATCAATAAATAAAATAAAATAGCTGCAACTTATCTATCTAGCCCTTGCTTTATTTTTCTCCCCCCATCAACACCTAACACATTAAATATGGACTTGGGTTTTAAATGCCTCTCCTACTAAAAAGGTAGCTCCATGAACCAGGAACTCTTATTTGCCATCATGTCCTTGGAACTTTGACCTATGCCTGGAACACAGTAGGCAGTAAGTTTGTTGGATGAATAAAAGAAACAAGATCACATAAATTACTAAGAGGCTGTGAAATCCCATCTCTACTAAAAATACAAAAATTAGCTGGATACGATGGCGCGCGCCTGTAGTGCCAGCTACTCAGGAGGCTGAGGCAGGAGAATCACTAGAACCTGGGAGACGGAGGTTGCAGTCAGCTGAGATTGGGCCACTGTGCTCCAGCCTAGCCTAGGCAACACAGTGAGTAAGACTTTGTCTCAAACAAAAAAAAAAAAAAAAAAAAAAAAAAAAAAAAAAAAAAAAAAAAAAAAAAAAAAAAAAGACTAATCAAGATAAGGTGGTGCTGGTATAAAGAAGCACATATAGATAAATGTAACAGAATAGAGTCCAGAAATAGACTTTCCCATTTATGGACAACTGATTTTCACCAAAGGTGCCAAGGAAATTAAATGGGAAAAGGACAGCTTTAAATGAATAGCACTGGAGCAATAATTGAAAACAGATAAATAATAAAAACAAAATAAACTTAGACCTTACCTCACATCATACATAAAAATCAACTCAAGATAGATAATAGACCTAAATGCAAGAAAAATTTATAAAACTTCTGAAAGAAAATATATAGGAAAAAAATTGCACCCTGAGTTAGGTAAAGATTCTTAGTTATAACACTATACATGTAATCCCTAAAAGAAAATATTAATTGGAATAGTTAAAATCAATATGCCCAAGCCTTCATATAGAAATGTGGGTTGGGTATGGTGGCTCAGGCCTGTAATCCTACCACTTTGGGAGGCTGAGGCAAGTGGATCACCTGAGGTCAGGAGTTGAAAACCAGCCTGACCAACATGGCCAAACCCTGTCTCTACTAAAAATACAAAACTTAGCTGGGTGTGGTGGTGAATCCCTGTAATCCCAGCACTTTGGGAGGCTGAGGCAGGCGGCTCACCTGAGGTCAAGAGCTCGAGACCAGACTGATCAAAATGGTGAAACCCCGTCTCTTAAAAAAAAAAAAACTACTTCATGTTGACTAGGTCTGAAAAAATTTAAAAAAGAAAAAAATAATAAAAGTAAATCTTTTACTTTCTGAGATACCTTTGTATATGTTCCCCATCCACTTATCTTTATATTGTTTTGTTATATATATGTAATTCAGTCATCTTGAATCTTTTCTGGAACAAGAAACAAGGCCAGGCGTGGTGGCTCACATTTGTAATCCCAACACTCTGGGAGGCCAAGGCAGGCGGATCACTTGCAGTTAGGAGTTCAAGATCAGCCTGGTCAGGAGCTAAAGACCTCACTGGTGGAGGTTGCAGTGAGCTGAGATCTCACCACTGCACTCCAGTCTGGGCTACTGAGTGAGACTCCATCTCAAAATAATAATAACAAACAAACAAACAAACATAAATATAAGTAAACAATGGTTTATTTGGATTTGACTGTATCAGTTCCTTCCTCCTGCCTTCTTTAGGGATACTGGCTTTTGTAGATTTAGTGTACTTATAGATGCTCATCGCATCCTGCTTGGACCAATGCCACAATCTCTGAAGTGCTGTAATCTAACCTCCCTTCTTCTAATCACCTGCTATGATGTCACCAAGTTATCAATCTAAAATATAAATCTGATAATGTCATTCTCATGCAAGACACAGGAAAAAGTCCTAAGTCCTTAATATAGCAAGATGGGCCCTTCATTTGTCACTCATTCATTCAATAAATATTTACTGGTTGGACACAGTGGCTCATGCCTATAATCCCAACACTTTGGGAAGCCAAGTGGGGTGGATCACTTGAGTCCAGCAGTTCCAGACCCATCCGGACAAGGACAATATGGCAAAACTCCATCCATAATATATATATATGTATGTATGAAAAATTAGCTGAGCATGGTGCTGTGTGTCTGTAGTCCCAGCTACTTGGAAGGCTGAGGTAGGTGGTTCCCTTGAGCCTGGGAGGTTGAAGCTGCAGTGATTGTGCCACTGCACTCCAGCCTGGATGACAGAGTGAGACCCCTGTCTCAAAAAAAAAATGATTAATTAAAAATAAACGTTTACTAAGTGCTGCTTATGTAGAAGGCATTATGCCAGCTGGCTATGTGTGGAGATACGGTGAAAAACTAGACAAAGAAAGCCTGTACCCTTATGGAGTTTACATTCTAGTTGAGGGAAAACAAAGAGAAAAGCAACCAATCAAGCAATAAAGTTACAGACTGGACAAATAAAAAATTGTTTTTTCTTTTCTTTCTTTTTTTTTTTTTTTTGAGTTGGAGTCTTGCTCTGTCACTCAGGCTGGAGTGCAGTGGTGCGATCTTGGGTCATTTCAACCTCCGCCTCCTGGGTTCAAGTGATTCTTCTGCCTCAACCTCCAAAGTAGCTGAAATTACAGGGGCCCACCACCATGCTCAGCTAATTTTTGTATTTTTACTAGGGACAGGGTCCACCACCACTCCCATACTAAAAATACTTTTTGTATTTTTAGTAGGGACAGGGTTTCACCATGTTGGCCGGGTTGGCTGCCTCAGCCTCCCAAAGTGCTGGGATTACAGGCGTGAGTCACTGGCACCCAGCCTAAAAGGAAATTGTTAAGAAAGAAATAACCAGGGTGTTGTGACTGAGTCATAGGAGCAGAGGTGGATGCCAGGGAAGGCCTTTCTGATGTGGCAACATTTACTCTGCCTAAAACATAAAACAGAAATGACCATGAGAAGAATTCTAGGCAAAGGAAACATTGGTTGCAAAGGTCCAGAAGTGGAAAAAACCTGGTGTTTCCTAAGAATTACAGATGGCCAGGATGGCTGGAGATGACGAGGTTGCTGGAGAGTTGAGCCCTGGCTGCTTTTCCCGTGGAAAACGACAGGCTCACAAGCAGCCACCCTAAATTCCAGCTGTAAATTGCTCCCCACTATTTCCTCAATACTCTATGCTTTCTCATCTTTCACCTATTCCCTCCTGCCTCGTGACCGGGTTTCTAAATAACGCATTCTCTGAAATGTTCTGATTCCCCTCCTGCCCTGTTGCGGGTAGCTAAATGACTCCTTCCTCTTCTGTGCCTCCACAGAAGTTTATATGTACCTCTGATTGGTCTGTCTCAGTCAGCAATCAGTTAGCTTTTTACTAGCTAACATTTATTGAGTGCTTTCAATGTTCAGGACCTGTTCTAAGCACTTAAGCTGTATTAATGCAACCATACCATTAAATGAGACAGGTTCATTTAATCCTCAAAAACTTGGCCCGGTGGCTCACGCCTGTAATCCCAGCACTTTGGGAGGCTGAGGTGGGCAGATCACCTGAGGTTAGGAGTTTGAGACCAGCCTGGCCAACATGGTGAAACCCTGTCTCTACCAAAAATACAAAAATCAGCTAGGTGTGGTGTTGCACGCCTGTAGTCCTAGCTACTCAGGAGGCTGAGGCATAAGAATCACTCCCAGAAGAATCTGGAAGGCGGAGGCTGTAGTAAGCCGAGATTGTGCCACTGTACTCCAGCCTGGGCGAGACAGAAAGAGACTCTATCTCAAAAATTAATTAATTAATTAATTAAAAAAATAAACTCTTGACAGGAGTTAACTCACTGAATTCTCCAACAACTCTTTGAGGGGAATACTCTTAGTCCCCACAATGACCCCCTTATTGGCACTAAGATCATGGTTCTCTTGAGTGGAGTCCATATCCTGTCTTAGTCAGCAATGCAGATGTCTTCCACACCCAGAGTTTACTCAACAAATGTCTGCTGGATGGATGAATGACCTAGTATCTTTCTCTTGGCCCAGGATTCAAACTTCAAGAGCATACAGCACCCAGGAATAGCTGGCTGGAGGAATTTACGATAATGGTTGTAAATGTGTTGCAGTATATATGCATCAATAAGAACATAATATAAAGACTGATTTAATATGTATATTCATTGCATTTTAAATGTGAGATAAACAAATTTCTCTATGTATCAGAGATTGTAATATATACACATATTAGGTCCCATAAGTGTAATCTATGTTTAAATGCAACACAGCCGGCCATAAATCTAATCTATGTTTCTGGGTTTTTTTTTTTGACAAAGTCTCACTCTGTCACCCAGGTCCGAGTGCAGTGGCGCAATCTTGACTCACTGAAACCTCCACCTCCCAGGCTCAAGGGATTCTCCTGCCTCAGCCTCCTGAGTAGCTGGGATTGCAGGCCCCTGCCACCATGTCTGGCTAATTTTTTGTATTTTTGGTAGAGACCAGGTTTCACCATGTTGGCCAGACTGGTCTCAACTCCTGGTGTCAAGTCATCTGCCCACCTTGGTCTCTCAAAGTGCTGGGATTACAGATATGAGCCACCATGCCCGGCCTAATTTATGTTTAAATGTGCTACCTCAGCTGACTACAACCTCTACCTCCTGGGCTCAAGCGATCCTCCCACCTCAGCATCCCAAGTAGCTAGGACTACAGGTACATGCCACCACACCCAGCTAATTTTTTTGTATTTTTGTAGAGAAGGTGTTTTACCATGTTGCCCAGACTGGTCCCAAACTGCAGAGCTCAAGGAATTCACCCGCCTCAGCCTCCCAAAATGCTGGGATTACAAGCGTGAGCCATTGCACCCAGCCATAACATAACTTTCTCACAGCTTGGGAAATTGCTACAGCAAGCCTTAATTTCTTGGTTTGTTGACTAGGCTTGAGAATTCCCTAGTAGGAAAGTACAGGAAAAAAGAAAATCTCAGTCTCCCAAAGGGCAGCTCTGCAAAGAGCAATGGAAACTAAGCAAAAAGGCAAAGATTTAAGACTCACCTTAGGCCAGGCGCGGTGGCTCAAGCCTGTAATCCCAGCACTTTGGGAGGCCGAGGCGGGTGGATCACAAGGTCAAGAGATCGAGACCAGCCTGGTCAACATGGTGAAACCCCATCTCTACTAAAAATACAAAAAATTAGCTGGGCATGGTGGCGCGTGCCTGTAATCCCAGCTACTCAGGAGGCTGAGGCAGGAGAATTGCCTGAAC
>NW_016107538.1:1590342-1596631 GCF_001604975.1 Cebus imitator | reverse complement strand
GGGAGGCAGAGGTTGCGGTGAGCCGAGATCGCGCCATTGCACTCCAGCCTGGGTAACAAGAGCGAAACTCCGTTTCAAAAAAAAAAAAGCAAGTTGGGAATTTGATACAGTTGTGTCTGATTTCAAATTTTAGGATCCTTTCCTTGCAACACTGCTTTAGATTCCTAAAAGCGTTTGTTGATAAACTTGACATAATTGCCAAATTTTAAAATTAAAAACAAATTACCAAAATTTTAAAAGATAATTTGTTTATAGGAACTAAAAACATTTATTTCTACTCTCACACTTTGGCATTAACAGGTATGTCATATTTCATTGCTCTGATACTTCTTCCCAAGAGACTCCTTAGAGACTCATACCAACAGACCTCTGATGTCCAGACTTACCAAACTGTCAGACCTGCCCCAATAGTGTCTGCCTCCCTATTGTCAAATCTTATCTGAAAACAAATAAAACTCATATATACATAAGTAAACTGAAGGGGATTTTTATAAATCTTTTTTTTTTTTTTTTTCCAGATGGTGTCTTGCTTTGTAGTCCAGGCTGAAGTGCAGTAGTGCCATCTTGGCTCATTGCAACCTTCGACTCCTGGGCTCAAGCAATTCTCCTGCCTCAGTATCTTAAGTAGGTGAAATTACAGGTGCCTGCCATCATGCCCGGCTACTTTTTGTATTTTTAGTAGAGATGGGGTTTCACTATGTTGGCCAGACTGGTCTTGAACTCCTGACCTCAGGTGATTTGCCCACCTCAGCCTCCCAAAGTGCTGGAATTACAGGCATGAGCCACCACACCTAGCTCCCCCCAACTTTTTTTTTTTTTTAATTTAAAGACGGGGTCTTACTCTTTTGCCCAGGCTGGAGTGCAATGGCATGCTCATGGCTCACTACAGCCTCAATCTCCTGGACTGAAACAACCCTCACTCCTCAGCCTCCTGTATAGCTGAGACTACGAGTGTGTGTGACCATGCCTGCCTAATTTTTAATATTTTTGTAGAGACAATCCCAGGCTGTTCTCAAATTCTGGAGCTCAAGTGATCCTCTGCCTCAGTCTCCCAATGTGCTGGGATTACAGGTGTCAACGAGCATGGTGGCCTTCTTTTTTTAAAGTCAATTTCTGTGATCACTGGTAATAAATCAATCTTTCTTTCTTCTCTTCCCTTCTCTTTCTTTTCTTTTCCTTCCTTCCCTCCCTCCCTTCCTTCCTCCCTCTCTCCTTCCTTCCTTCCTCTTTCTTTCTTTGTTTCTTTCTTCTTTCTTTTTTTGAGACGAGGTCTTGCTCCGTTGCCCATGCTGGAGTGCAGTGGCTATTCACAGGTGCGATCCCACTACTCATCAGCACGGGAGTTTTGACCTGCTCCATTTCCAACCTGGGCTGGTTCACCCTTCTTTAGGAAACCTGGTGGTCCCCCGCTCCCAGGAGGTCACCATATTGATGCCAAACTTAGTGCGGACACCCTATAGGCATAGAGCACTACAGTCCAGAACTCCTGGGCTCAAGCGATCCTCCCACCTCAGCCTCCTGAGTAGCTGACACTACAGGCACGCACTACTGCACTGGGCTTGCTTGCTGTTTTTTTTCTCTTTTTTTTCTTTTCTTTTTTCTTCTTTCTCTTTCTCTCTCTCTCTTCTCCCTCCCTCCCTTCTTTTCTTTTTTCCTTCTTTCTCTCTCTCTTCTCTTTCTCTCTCTCTTTCTCTTTCTTTTTCTCTCTCCTCTCTCCCTCCCTTCTTTTCTTTCTCTCTCTTTTTTCTTTTTTTTTTTTTTTGGGATGGAGTTTCGCTCTTATTACCCAGGCTGGAGTGCAATGGCGTGATCTCAGCTCACTGCAACCTCCGCCTCCCAGGTTCAGGCAATTCTCCTGCCCCAGCCTCCTGAGTCGCTGGGATTACAGGCACGCGCCACCATGCCCAGCTAACTTTTTGTATTTTTTATTAGTAGAGACGGGGTTTCACCATGTTGACCAGGATGGTCTCGATCTCTTGACCTCGTGATCCACCCGCCTCGGCCTCCCACAGTGCTGGGATTACAGGCTTGAGCCACCACGCCCGGCCTATAAATCTTATTTTCTAAAAGATAAATCTCCCATCAGATGGGCAAAAAGTAAAAAGCCTGACAGTATTAGTTAGCACTGCAATGTGTGCCTATAATCCCAGTTACCTGGGAGGTTGAGTCAGGAGAACTGCCTGAGCCCAGGACTTTGAGGCCAGCCTGGGCATCACAGGGAGACTTGTCTCTAAAATAAAAATTTTAAAAGGTCTTACAATACTAAGTGCTGCTAAAGACACAGAACTGTGGGAACTGCCCCACATGCTGGTGAGAGTGTTAAGTTAGTACAATGACTCTGGGGAACCACAGTATTTGGCAAAGTTTAGTAAATGGAAGATATATCTCACAATTCTGTTCCTAGGTATATTTCCCAGAGATGTTCTCACACTCATATATATGAAGATATAGATACAAGAACACTTTCACTGTTGGTAGAAATGTAAAATGGTGCAACTGCAACTGGGCATGGTGGCTCATGCCTGTAATCCCAGCACTTTGGGAGGCTGAAGTGGGTGGATTGCCTGAGGATAAGAATTCCAGACCAGCCTGACCAACATGGTGAAACCCTGTCTGTACTAAAAATACAAAAATTACCCCGGCATGGTGGCACATGGCTGTAATTTCAGCTACTCGGGAGGCTGAGGCAGGAGAATTGCTTGAACCTGGGAGGCAGAGGTTGCAGTGAGCCAAGATTGCGTCACTGCACTCAAGCCTGGGGGACACAGCAAGACTTTGTCTCAAAAAAAAAAAAAATCTGTTGCACAATAATATGAATATAGTTAACACTAGCAAACTGTACAGTCAAAATTGGTTATGACAGTAAATGTCAGGTTGTGTATCATTTAATCAAAATTTAAAATTTAAAAATAAAGGTTTTTATTTGTTAGTATTTATTTATTTTTTGAGACAGAGTTTCAATCTTGTTACCCAGGCTGGAGTGAAGTGGCGTGATCTCAACTCACTGCAGCCTCCGCCTCTCAGGTTCAAGCAATTCTCCTGCCTCAGCCTCCCAAGTAGCTGGAATTACAGGCATGCGCCACCACACCTGACTAATTTTGTATTTTTAGTAAAGACAGGGTTTCACCATGTTGGCCAGGCTGGTTTCAAACCCCTGACCTCAGGTGATCCACCGGCCTCGGCCTCCCAAAATGCTGGGATTATAGGCGTAACCCATGGCACCTGGTCAAAAATAAAGTGTTTTTTTTTTTTTTTTTAAAGATGGGGTTTCACCGTGATGGCCAGGCTGGTCTTGAACTCCTGACCTCAGGTGATCCACCGGCCTCGGCCTCCCAAAATGCTGGGATTATAGGCGTAACCCATGGCACCTGGTCAAAAATAAAGTGTTTTTTTTTTTTTTTTTAAAGATGGGGTTTCACCGTGATGGCCAGGCTGGTCTTGAACTCCTGACCTCAGGTGATCCACCCACCTCGGCCTCCCAAAGTGCTAGGATTACAGGCGTGAGCCACCGCGCCCGGCCCATTTTTTTTTTAGACGGAGTTTCGCTCTTGTTACCCAGGCTGGAGTGCAATGGCGTGATCTCGGCTCACCGCAACCTCCGTCTCCTGGGTTCAAGCAATTCTCCTGCCTCAGCCTCCCAAGTAGCTGGGACTACAGGTGTGCGCCACCATGCCCAGCTAATTTTTGTATTTTTAGTAGAGACGGGGTTTCACCATGCTGACCGGGATGGTCTCGATCTCTTGACCTCGTGATCCACCCGCCTCGGCCTCCCAAAGTGCTGGGATTACAGGCTTGAGCCACCGCGCCCGGCAAAAATAAAGGTTTTTAAATGCTTAAGCAAATTGGAGATCATATGGTATTTGCTATATTATCTCCAACTTTTATGTATTTATGTAATATTTCATGATAAAAATATTTTAGCCAGGCACAGCAGTTTATGTGTGTAATCCCACCTACTTGGGAGGCTGACACAGGGGAATCGCTTGAGCCCAGGAGTTGGAGCCTGAAGTAAGCCATGACTGCACCACAGCACTCCAGTCTGGGCAATAGATACTCCAAAATAGATAAAGAAAGTAGCTATTTTTTGTTTGTATTTGAGATGTAGTCTCGCTGTGTTGTCCAGGTTGGAGTTCAGTGGTGCAATCTCTGCTTACTGCAACCTCCACCTCCTGGGTTCAAGGGATTCTTATGCCTCAGCCTCCCAAGTAGTTAGGATTACAGATGCATGTCACCAGGCCCGGCTAATTTTTGTATTTTTAGTAGATCTGGGGTTTTGCCATGTTGGCCAGGCTGATCTTAAATTCCTGGGCTCAAATGTTACACTTGCCTCAGCCTCCCAAAGTAATGAAATTACAGGCGTGAGCGACTGCAACCTACCTAAAGTAGCTTTTTTTTTTTCTTTGAGACAGAGTCTCACTCTGTTGTCCAGGCTGGAGTGCAGTGGCGAGATCTCAGCTCACTGCAACCTCTGCCTCCTGGGTTCAAGCAATTCTCTGCCTCAGCCTCCAGGGTAGCTGGGATTACAGGTACCCTCCACCACACTTGGCTAAGTTTTCGTATTTTTAGTAGAGATGGGGTTTCACCATCTTGGACAGGCTGGTCTTAAACTCCTGACCTCCTGATCCACCCCCCTCAACCTCCCAAAGTGCTGGGATTACAGGCGTGAACCACCACATCCGGCCGAAGTAGCTATTTTTTAATGGATAGATTTCTGTACTTTTGAGACCTAACATGAAGACAGTACAAAATTTTGCTCTGTGTGCATTTGAGCATTCAATATCAAAGTTTCTAACTTGCTTGTAATAAATAAATTAGGAGTTCATTACATAATTGTATTGAGATAAATAGCCAAATGTGAAATATAAAGTAAAGGAACTGACAATCCAGAGACTAAGTCCGCATTTTAAACATCACCTAACAATGTCAAGAAAACAACTGCGAACTTTTAACTGGAACTATAGCTTTCTCACAGATTTTTATTAAATGACATCTAGCCAAGTAAAATCACTTAGAATCTCAGAATCAGCCGGGCGCGGTGGCTCACGCTTGTAATCCCAACACTTCGGGAGGCTGAGGCAGGCAGATCACCTGAGGTCAGGAGTTCAAGATCAGCATGGAGAAACCCCATCTCTACTAAAAAATACAAAATTAGCCAGGCATGGTACACGCCTCTAATCCCAGCTACTTGGGAGGCTGAGGCAGGAGAATTGCTTGAACCCAGGAGGCGGAGGTTGCAGTGAACCAAGATCGTGCCATTGCACTCCAGCCTAGGCAACAAGAGTGAGACTCTGTCTCAAAAAAAAACAGAAAAACAATCTCAGAATCAATCCTCCTTTGTTTCTTGTGAAGGAACTGCCAAGGCAAATCGCATTTGCCTATGGAGATGAAATACAGTACTGCACTGTCTTTTTGCTTTTTGTTTTAAGGCTGTCACAAAGTTTCTTTTCTCCAGTTGAACAAGAGAAGATTGCATTTTAGTCACTGAACAAACATTTATTGAGCACAGTGCCAAGTATTGTGGCAGATTGCCAAATTCCTGATCTTAGGTTACAAATGACCTACTTTGGGAAAACACTGAACCAGGAGCCTGTATGACTAACATATAGTTCTGGCAACTGCTAGAACTTCCCAGTGAAGTCATTACACCAGTCATGAGATCTGCCTTCTAGCTCAATCTGTGATCAACATGTATGATTCAGGAGGAGCTGCTGGCTGGTAACACAAATGCAGAATCACTGTTAGGCTAACAAAAAGGAAAATCCATACTTTGTATAATAAAATAAATGTTTTATAAACTACCTCTCAAGTCGTTCAAAATCACTTCCAACTTATTGTAAACTGTTTCTTTCTATCCATGTCAGTAGACAGTAGATCCCGGTTTTAGTTAATTTAACTGAACTCATATACCAGCTCATCTGTCAACAGTTTCTTAATGTTATGCTCAGATATGCTGAAATTTAGCAATTAGTGACCTTTCTAAGTGATGTTTACTTAATTGTATTAATACCCACACTTCAAGACTACTTCTTACATATGAAGGATGGTATCACATGAAAAACAGCCAATTTCTTATTTACTTCAACCCCACCTGGGTGACTCTGCCAGGCACCAGGATCCAAACACGTCTGCCTTACTCACCTTCCATGGGTTATCTCCTTGCAGGACGAGTGGCCACACCCAGGGTGTAGGGAAACCAGTCGCTTGGTCCTAGCTGGTAAACCCCACCCTGGCACAACAAACACGTCAATGGGAGCAGTAACAGCAAATTCTTCTTCTTCTTTTTTTTTTT
>NW_016107538.1:1587276-1588797 GCF_001604975.1 Cebus imitator | reverse complement strand
AAAAAAAAAAAGTTAAGCAAAAAAAGTAGGCCGGGCAAGGTGGCTCACACCTGTAATCCCAGCACTTTGGGAGGCTAGGGTAGGCAGATCACTTGAGGTGAGGAGTTCGAGACCAGCCTGGCCAACATGGCGAACCTGTCTCTATTAAAAATACAAAAATTAGGCTGGGCAAGGTGGCTCATGCTTGTAATCCCCGCACTTTGGGATCCCCCTTGTGAGGCAGGCGGATGACAAGGTCAGGAGTTCGAGACCAGCGTGACCAACATGGTGAAAACCTGTCTCTACTAAAAAATATAAAAATTAGCCTGGTGGCACATGCCTGTAATCCCAGCCACTCAGGAAGCTGAGACAGGACAATCGCTTGAACCCAGGAGGCAAAGGTTGCAGTGAGAGTGACCCACTGCACTCCAGTCTGGGTGACGGAGAGAGATTCCCTCTCAAAAACAAAAACAAGCCAGGTGGTGCCAGCTACTTGGCAGGCCAAGGTGGGAGGATCACTTGGGCATGGGAGGTCGAGGCTGCAGTGAGCGGTGGTCGTGCCACTGCACTCCAGCCTGGGGAACAGAGCCAGACCTTGTCTCAAAAAAACAAAAACAATTGACCAGTGCGTGAGAGGCACGCGTATTTTTTTTTTTTTTCTGACAGAGTCTCACTTCTTCTCCCAGGTTGGAGTGCAGTGGCACGATCTCGGCTCAGTGCAACCTCTGACTCTCGGGTTCAAGCACTTCTCTACCTCAGCCTCCCGAGCAGCGGGGATTATAGGTGCCCACCACCACGTCTGGCTAATTTTTTTGGTATTTTTTGTGGAGACGGGGGTTTTGTGGAGACCACCATTTTGGCCAGGCTGGTCTTGAACTCCTGACGCAGTGACACCCGCCTCGACCTCCCAAAGTACTAGGATTACAGCCGCGAGCACCAGGACCAACCAGGGGTTATAAGACGTGGGAAGGGAAATTGTGCTTCACAGTCACCACCAGGTGTCGCGACATCGGGTCCCGCTTCTGATGCGCGGCGGCCCACTTTGGGAGGTCGAGGCAGGTGGCTCACCTGAGGTCAGGAGTTCGAGCCTGGCCAAAATGGTGAAACCCCGTCTCTACTAAAAATACAAAAAATTAGTTGGGTGTGGTGGCTTATGCCTGTAATCCCAGCTGCTCCGGAGGCTGAGGCAGGAGAATGGCTTGAACCCAGGAGGCAGAGGTTGCGATGAGCTGAGATTGAGCCATTGCACTCCAGCCTGGGCAACAAGAGCCAACTATGAGGGAATTCATGCGCCTGATAATTTTCTTTCCGTCTGGAAAAATAAAAAAATTAAAATAAAAATAGCTGGGCGCGGTGGCTCACGCCTGTAATCCCAGCACTTTGAGAGGCCGAGGCGGGTGGATCACGAGGTCAAGAAATCGAGACCATTCTGGTCAACATGGTGAAGCCCCGTCTCTACCAAAAATACAAAAAATAAGCTGGGCATGGTGGCGCGTGCCTGTAATCCCAGCTACTCAGGAGGCTGAGGCAGGAGAATTGCCT
>NW_016107538.1:1575041-1584921 GCF_001604975.1 Cebus imitator | reverse complement strand
CTCATCTTTGCAGGCAAGCAGCTGGAAGATGGCCGCACTCTTTCTGATTACAACATCCAGAAAGAGTCGACCCTGCACCTGGTCCTGCGTCTGAGGGGTGGCTGTTAATTCTTCAGTCTTGCATTCGCAGTGCCCAGTGATGGCAATACTCTGCACTATAGCCATTTGCCCCAACTTAAGTTTAGAAGTTACAAGTTTCAGTAATAGCTGAACCTGTTCAGAATGTTAATAAAGGTTTTGTTGCATGGTAGCATACTTGGTGTCTTGTCATGAAATTCTGTAGTGACGTCTGGGTACTCTTAAAACTGGTGAAAATGATGTCGAGGGAGGGATTTAATTTTGAGATTGGTAATGTGCCCAGAGTTAAGTCTGGTATACACTTGGGTGTGCTGAGGAGTGAGAGCTTTCTTTTCTGTAAGTCATTACAAATTAGGATCCTCGATTAATGGCAGAGTTTCTGAAGCTCGAACTTAAAGTCTATTGGATATGCGGGCTTTTTAAGACGGTCTTTCTCTGTAGTCCAGGCTTGTGTACAGTGGCACAATCATAGTTCCCTTTATCATTCCTGGGCTCAAGTGATTGCAGGCATGTTTTTACATTGAAGGAAAGCAAATGTGCTTGCCTAGATCTAAACTAATGAAAGATTATTGGAGAAAAAGTTTTGGCTGAGGCTGCTTAAATAGTGGTAACTGCTTTCAGTTCTGCAGTTATTGGGTGACTATCAGCTGTGTGTTTATTGCTTTCTAGTGTATTAACACCAAAGTGTTCAACCCGGGTAATAATAATGGGACCATAATCCTGTCTGTACTGTACATGTTTTAACCCCTGAGCCAAGAAGCAGCTAATCACTGAGTATGAATGACAACCGGCTGAGGAGAAAGATTGCTTGAAGGTACTTAATGTTTAAAATGGTATACTGATCTAAGACAACTTCCTAATCTTGGTGAGTTAGCAGCAAATTAAAGTTGGTTCTTTATGACTGTTGGTTCTTAATGACTAACAGCTTAACATTATTGTGAAAAAGATTGCAGCAAAAAATGCTTAGCCTTTTGTAAGTCTGGCAACATAAGCGGTTCTTGGGCCTCTGTGCCAACGGACGCTAGGCAATACAGGCACAGTGCTAATAGAAAACATTTGAAGGAGTAAGGGTATACTAAGAAAGTTTTCAGTCTTTTTCACTGTCTTCTGTAGTAAGTAAATGATTCTCATCTTGGCACAAAATTGGGAGTGGTTTGGGGACCCCTGTTTTTTTTTTTAGGTTTTTAATAGAGAAATGTTTTCTGGCACTAGAACTGGTGTAAGTGCATACTTAGGGTAAGGAGTTTAAATCACTGGCCAGTTAATCTCTAGTGAGTGGTTTGGCATGCAGGAACCACCCATGAGTATATTAACAAAAATGCAGGAATAGCATATCTAGAAATACGCCTTTGATATTCGTAGTGTACCTGAGGATGGTTTCACGCATAATTTTAGGTAATCTGCCTTAGTCACTTTGATGTTGCAGTTCTTTGCCCACAGTTTTGGCTCATAACTCCTATAGCCCTTGTTGTATTGAGTATGTTAGGCCACAGGAAACTCCCTTCTGCCCTTTCACCTTCCCTAATTTGAGACTTAGTCTCTCACCCAAGCTGGAGTGCAGTGGTGCAATCGCAGCTCGCTGCAACCTCTGCCTCCCGGGTTCAAGCTATTCTGCCTCAGCCTCCCTAGTAGCTGGGGTTGCAGGCTTGCATCACCATGCCCAGCGATTTTTTTTTTTTTTTTTTTTTAAGTAGAGACTGTTTAACCACGTTGGCCAGGCTGGGCTCGAACTCCTGACCTCAGGTGATCCACCCGCCTCAGCCTCCCAAAGTACTGAGATTACAGGTGTAAGCCACAGCACCTGGCCAGGGAAAGGCTCTTTAAATATGTGTTGGAGACCTGGTCTATGGCCTGATGCCAGTCCAAAATAGTTTTTGTCAGTTCTCAAGTAAATAAAAATGAGAACAGCTCTGTGTATTTTACATAAAATTAAACATATTCAATTTAAAGGATATGTTCTCTGTAAAAATGTGGTCTAATGGTTTAGTGTGGCTCTGGATACAAGACTTCTTGAGTCAAATCTGGCTCAACTACTTGCTTGTGATGTTGGGCAACTCATTTATCCTGTCAGTACATGAAATTCCACACCTATAAAAATTGGGTTAATTACACCTACCTCAGAGTAGTTGTGAAGTACTTAAAAACAATATAAAAACTTGGCCAGGTGAGGTGGCTCGTGCCTGTAGGCCCAACTACTTGGGAAATAAGCAGAATGGCTTGAGCCCAGGAGTTCAAGGCTGCAGTTAGTTACAGGTAATCCCACTGCTCTGCACTCCAGCCTGGGCAGCAGAGTGAAACCCTGTCTCTAAAAATCAAAAACCCCACACTTTCGTAGTGCTTACTATGCTATTTTTTTGTAATAAAATTACCAATCAAAAGAGATTATGGGCTGGGTGTGGTGGCTCACAACTGTGCAATCTCAGCACTTTAAGAGGCTGAGGTGGGAGGATCACTTGAACCTAGTAGTTTGAGATCAGCCTGGGCAACATAGTAAGAACTCATTTCTACAAAAAATAAAAAAATGGGGTGGTAGGATCACTTAAGCCTGGGAGGTAAAGGCTGCAATGAGTTGTTGATCTTGCCACTGCACTCCAGCTTGGGTGATGCAAGTAAGACCCTATCTCAAAAAAAAAAAAAAAAAAAAGGCAATAAGTAATAAGTACAATGAATGAATGAAGGTGATAGGAACTGTCATAGGAAAAAAATATACCTAATCACAAAGAAGGGTGGGCGACTGTTAACAATGGTTGCTTCAGGAGAATAGAGGAGTACTTGTAAAGAGGGGCATACTTCAGCTCCTCTCTAGATATTCTTAAATCTGCCACCCACATAGCATCAGCATTGTTCACAACAAGTACCCCCGTGTTTAAGAGGCAGCAATGTAACTCAGCCCTGAAGTCAGACTTTCTAAATTGGATAGAATAAACATTTTGCACAGTCTTTGGTTCAATCTCTATCACTCCCATAGGGCCTCTAGAAACTTTATCTTGTGACTTCCTGGACCTTGACACACTTCATTTTAGCTATACTTTATTCATTCCTCAAATAATCTGAGGGGGCAAGCCATGACTCCATTTTAATCAGGCCTAGCTAACTCTAAATGGAAGCTTTACATACATGTTGAGTTCTGAGAAAGGATCTTGTGTATAGTGCAGCAATAATTAGATTTATGAGTAGTTTCTTTAGTGCAACAATAAAGTAGATTTTGAGGTTTTTCCTTTTTTCATACTATTTTTTTTTCAGACAGAATTTTGCTCTTGTTGCCCAGGCTGGAGTGTGATGGCACGATCTTGGCTCACCACAACCTCCCCGTCCTGGGTTCAAGCGATTCTCCTGCCTCAGCCTCCCAAGTAGCTGGGATTACAGGCATGTGCCACCACACCCGGCTAATTTTGTATTTTTGGTAGAGACGGTTTCTCCATGTTGGTCAGGCTGGTCTTGAACTCCTGTTCTCAGGTGATCCACCCTCCTCGGCTTCCCAAAGTGCTGGGATTACAGGCGTGAGCCACCGTACCCGGCTGGAATTTTTAAAAAAATTATCTGATTGGGGCCAGGCTTGGTGACTCATGCCTGTAAATCTCAGCACTCTGTGAGGCCAAGGCACGTGGATCACCTAATGTCGGGAGTTCAAGACCAGCCTGACCAACATAGTGAAACCCCGTCTCTACTAAAAACATAAAAATTAGCCGGGCATGGGGGCAATTCCCTGTAATCCTAACTACTAAGGCGGCTGTGGCAGGAGAATCTGACCCCAAGAGGTGGAGGTTGCGGTGAGCCAAAATCGCGCTACTGCCCTCCAGCCTAGGTGACAGATGGTATCTAAAAAAAAAAATTATCTGATTGTTTGTTTTCTTTTTTTTTTGAGACAGCGTCTCACTCTGTTGCCCAGGCTGGAGTGCAGTGGTGCAATCTTGGCTCACTGTAACCTCTGTCTTTTTTTGAGACAAGAGTCTCTTGTCACCCACACTGAAGTGCAGTGGCATGATCTCATCTCAATGCACCCTCTGCTTCCCAGGTTCAAGTTACTCTTGTGCCACAGCCTCCTGAGTAGCTGGGATTACAGGCATGCATTATCATGCCCAGCTAATTTTATTTTGTTTTTTTTTAGATGGGGTCTCGCTCTGTAGCCCAGGCTGGAGTGCTATGGCATGATCTCAGCTCACTGCAACCTCCACCTCCCAGGTTCAAGTGATTCTCTTGCCTCAACTTCCCAAGTAGCTGGAATTACAGGCACACAGCACCATGCCCAGCTAATTTTTTGTATATGTTTTCATATATTTATTCACTCAACAAATATTAGGTGTTTACTGTGCTGCTTTTTTAAAAAATTAATTTTTTAGAGACATGATCTCACTCTGTGGCCCCTTCTGGAGTGCCCTGGCACAATCATAGCTCACTACAGCATTAAAACTCCTGGGCTCAAGCGATCCTCACACCTTAGCCTCCCAAGTAGCTAGGGCTACAGGCACCTGCCTCTTCGCCAGGCTAATTTAAAAACTTTTTTTTCTTTTTTTTTTTTTAAGATGGGGTTTTACCATGATGGCCAGGCTGGTCTTGAACTCCTGACCTCAGGTGATCCACCCACCTCCGCCTCCCAAAGTGCTAGGATTACAGGCCTGAGCCACCCAGCCAGCCAAAACTTTTTTTTTCTTTTAAAGAGATGGGGTCTCACTGGGCACTGTGGCTCAAGCCTGTAATCCCCAGGATTTTGGGAGGTGGAGGCGCGGGGATCGCTGGAGCCCAGGAGTCAAGACTAGCCTGGGCGACATAGTGAGACTTCCTCTCTACAAAAAATGCAAACGTTAGCCGGGCATGGTGGTGCAGGCCTGTGGTCCCAGCTGCTGGTGAGGCTGAGGTGGGAGGATCCCTTGAGCCCGGGAGATCGAGATTGCAGTGAGTGGTGATTTCGCGACTATACTCCAGCCTGGGGGACAGAGCGACACCTTGTCTCAAAAAAACAAAAAACAAAACACCGGCCAGTATGTCAGGAGCGCGCGATTTTTAAGATGTAGGAGAGGGAATTGCGCTTCACAGTCACCACCAGGTGTCGCGACCACGGGTACCAGGGCGTCCAGCTACTGAGGCGCGGCGGCCTGCCTGGGAAACTGGCGGCAGAGTCCTCTCTTCCTAGCCTACTGGGGAATTGGAGCTTTGGAGGAGGGAGCGAAAGACCCCTCTTCCTTCTCCCGCCGGAAATACCCCTCTATGGGGAAGCATGCTCCTGCCTACTGGAAAGGATGAGCAATGATCGCGCCAGGGCACTCAAGCTTCTGGGTGATAGAGCAGACCCTGTCTCCAAAACACAAACAAACAAACAAAGGTAATGGGGGGCCGGGCGCGGTGGGTCACGCTGTGATCCCAGCACTTCGGGAGGCCGAGGCAGGTGGATCATCTGAGGTCAAGTGTTCGAGACCAGCCTGGCAACACGGTGAGACCCGGTCTCTACTAAAACCAGGCGTGGTGGCAGGCGCCTGTAATCCCAGCTACTCGGGAGCCTGAGGCAAGAGAATCGCTTGAACCTGGGAGGTAGGGGTTGCAGGGAGGCGAGATTGCATTATTGCCCTTCAGCTTGGGCAACAGGAATTAAATTCCGAATTAAAAAAAAAACCAAAAAAAGTAATAGGAACACTGCTGGTAATTGCTGTGTGAGGACGCTGTAATGCCACATTTATACCTGTCTTTCTTAACTTCTATGCCAATGTAAACATGCATATGTGTATAGATATCTCCACATAGAGACTCTCACCTTGTTCACAGCTGCACAGTAACTCACACTAGATATACCATTTTCTCCTTTAAATAATGTTATTGCTAACTATGAAGGTAAGACAGAGCAGTGTAGGAAATGTAGGAAATATAGAAAAAGAAAGTACTCATTATCCCCATGATCCAAGTATATTCAGTTTCGCATGTTTCCTCTTTTCCCAGTATTAATTTTTTATGAATACAATGCAGTTGTAAGGACTCAACCAGCAGATATATAGAGAGTGAGTAAAAACATTAAGTCCTTTTTTCACTGTCCCTTCCCAGCTGTCCTCTTCCCACGCATCTTTTTCTGTGCCACTTGCTAGAAGTTTGGTGTATTTACCACCAGATTGTTTTCAATATGTCACATATGTTTGTGTTATATAAAAACATACTTTAAAATTATATATAAATGGAATTACACAGTATATACCCATCATTCTTGGAGCTATTTCCATGCTAGTACATATAGATGTGCCTTATTCTTTCAAACTGCTGCAAAATATTTCATGGTACATGAAATACACCATATTTTACCCATCTCCTTACTGATGGTATTTAGATTGTTTCTCATTTTTTACTATTAAAACAATACTGCAATTAATATCCTTGTAAATGTCTCTTGTCACAAATGTGCAAGTATTTCTTCAGGATGTACTAAAAGTAGAATTGCTGTATCAAAGATAATGGCATTTAAAAATTGGAGATTATTACAAAATTACCATTCAAAAGATTGTACAACATACAATGGAATATTATTCAGCCTTAAAAGAAAGAAAATTCATTTAGCAGAACAGAAACTGAAAAATAAAAAAGGAACTTCTGCTGGGCACGGTGACTCACATCTGTAGTCCCAGCATTTTGGGAGGCCAAGGCGGGCATTCAAGACCAGCCCGGCCAACATGAAGAAACCCCGTCTCTACTAAAAATACAAAAATTAGCTGGGTGTGGCACATGCCTGTAACTCCAAGCTACTCGGGAGGCTGAGGCAGGAGAATCACTTGAAACAGAGAGGCAGAGATTGCAGTCAGCTGAGATTGGACCACTGCACTCTAGCTTGGGCCACAGAGTGAGACTCCCTCTCAAAAGAAGAAGACCAGCCTGGCCAACATGGTGAAACTCCATCTTTACTAAAAATACAAAAATTAGCTGGGTGTCTTTGCAGATGCCTGTAATCCCAGCTACTCAGGAGGCTGAGGCAAGAGAGTCACTTGAGCCTAGGAGGCAGAGGTTGCAGTGAGCTGAGATTACATCACTTTACTCCAGCCTGGGTGACAACAATGAGACTTCGTCTCGAAAAAAGAAAAAAAAAAAAAAAAAAAAAAAAAAAAAAAAAAAAACGAAAAAAAAAAAAAAAAAAAAAAAAAAAAAGGAACTTCTGACACATATTACCACATGGATGAATCTTAAAGACATTACACTAAACAAAACAAGACAGACACAAAAGGACAAATACTATATGATTCCACTATATGAGGTAGCTAGAATAGTCAAATTCATAAAGACAGAAAGTAGAAAGGTAGAAGCAACGGGCTGTGAAAGGAGGAAATGGGGAGTTAGCGTTTGTTTACTGGGGACAGAGTTTCAGTTTTGCAAGATGAAAACAGTTCTGGAGATGGATGGTGGTGATGGTCACACACAATAAATGTTAATTAATGCTACCAAACTGTACTCTTAAAAATTTTTTTCCCATCCCTGCCCCCTTAAAAATGGTTTAAATGGGCCAGACATGGTGGCTCACACCTGTAATTCCAGCACTTTGGGAGGCCGGGGCGGGCCTATCACCTTAGGTCAGAAGTTTGAGACCAGCCTGACCAACATGGAGAAACCCTGTCTCTACTAAAAATACATAATTAGCTGGGCCTGGTAGCACATGCCTGTAATCCCAGCTACTTGGGAGGCTGAGGCAGGAGAATGGCTTGAGCCCAGGAGGCGGAGGTTGCAGTGAGCCGAGATTCTGCCATTGCACTCCAGCCTGGGCAACAAGAGTGAAACTCTATCTCAAAAACAAAATCTATCATAACACACATTTGAAATCTACAGTGCGTTGCCTGAAGTTAGCATGTTGGGTTCTGGCTCTGTCTCTTGCTTCAACTGTTTGGATGGAACAGACCAGGGGGCTCCCGGTTCCAGCCTCTGACTGCCTCCCCTCTCCACTTGCAGCCTCTGAGACCATCTACTCGGCCACCTCCTGCTTCTGGGCCCAGCCAACACTGTTTTTGTGGTTATCTCCTTCCTGTCCCCAAGCATGAATTCCCAGATGTGTCGGAATGATTCCACCCAGGTGGGGGCAGCCACCAACGGCCCGGTCAATGTGCATCTTTCTGGGCTTCTACTTTCACTGTGATGACGTGGCTCTGGAAGGTGAACTGGCCATGCTTCTCTGGACGATGCAAAGCCAGTGTGGCAGCTGCGCTCTTTTGCAGGACTTGCAGAGTGGGATGAAACCCTGGACACCGTGGGGGGAGCCTTGTCCCTGAAGAGGAGCCTGAACCAGCCTCTGCTGGGTCTTCACGCCCCGGGTTCTGCCAGCACAGACGTCATCTCTGGGACTTCCTAGAGAGGCCCTTCCTAGATAAGGGAGTGAAACTGGTCAAGAGGATGGATGACTGCCTCACCAACCTCTGAGGGCTGGATGAGTGTCTTTTCAAAAGTCCTGCCACCCTCAAGTAGGACTAGGAGCCTAGGGGGCCCAGTGACCTCTGAGAGGGTCCTCTCAAAGGATCAGGGCTTCTGCCCGCCTAAGCCTCACCCTCCAGCCACCAGGCAGCTTTTAAACCACCCTGGAGCCCTCTCCCAAGCCTGGGCCAAATTTTCAGGGACAAAAGGGGTCAGGGGTTGGGGTGGAGAAATCAAATTAATGACTTTGTTAGGGTAAGGAGGTTCCAGGAAGAGGAAACCTGCCATCCCACAACCCCTAGACCATAATAGCATGAATTTCTTCCAGGGATTGACAAACCAGTGACAGAGAGACTCTGGAGCCACTGAAATCTACTGATTAATGCCTATCTAACTCTAGTGTCAATAGTAGCTTTGACAAACGCCTTTTATATCACATGACTATACTTTGCCAAACATACTAAACACCATTATAATTGTTTCCTAATACCCCATGTGATACCCCCATGCTTCTTCATAAGTTTATAACACATTTAAAAATAGCATAACTCCAGGCGCAGTGACTCACGCCTTCAATCTCAGCACTTTGGGAGGCTGAGGTGGGTGGATTGCCTGAGATCAGGAGTTGGAGACCAGCCTGGCTAACATAGTGAAACTCAGTCTCTACTAAAAATACTAAAAAATTAGCTGGGCATGGTGGCAGGCACCTATAATCCCAGCTACCATCAATGTTGAGACAGGAGAATCACTGGAACCCGGGAGGCAGAGGTGGCAGTAAGCCGAGATCTCACCATTGCACTCCAGCCTACGCAACAAAAGTGAAACCCCATCTCAAAAAAAATAAAATAGCATGACTTTGAAACATTTATGACATTACAAACACTGAGGACAAGCTGGGCATGGTGGCTCATGCCTGTAATCCCAGCACTTTGGGAGGCTGAGGTGGATGGATCACTTGAAGCCAGGAGTTCAAGACCAGCATGGCCAATACGGTGAAAGCCCGTCTCTACTAAAAATACAAAATAAGCCAGGCATGGTGGGGCATGTCTGTAGCCCCAGCTACTTGGGAGGCTGAGACACAAGAGTAGCTTGAACCCGTGAGTTGGAGGTTGCAGTGAGCCAAGATCACGCCACTGCACTCCAGCCTGGGAAACAGTACAACACTCTCTCTCAAAAAAAAAACTTGAACAGGCTGGGCGCGGTGGCTCATTCCTGTAATCCCAACACTTTGGGAGGCTAGGGCCGGCAGATCACCTGAGGTTAGAAGTTTGAGACCAGCCTGACCAGCATGGAGAAACCCCGTCTTTACTAAAAATACAAAATTAGCCGGGCATGGTGGTACATGCCTGTAATCCCAGCTACTTGGGAGGCTGAGGCAGGAGAATTGCTTGAATCCAGGAGGCAGAGGTTGCAGTGAGCCAAGATTGTGCCATTGCAC
>NW_016107538.1:1574044-1575020 GCF_001604975.1 Cebus imitator | reverse complement strand
AAAAAAAAAAAAACCCCAAAAACAAAAAACCAAAAACAAAACAACAATAACAACAAAAAACACTGAGGACACATGAAGATGCTACAGCCAATAAGTATATTGCTTTAGGAATTCATCTCCACATTTCAGAGGGAAAAGTAGAGTCAGTTGTTGATGAAACTGATAAATTTTATCTTCTTCTTATTAATGTTTTGGCACATGCCTGTAGTCCCAGGTACTCAGGAGGCTGAGGCAGGGGAATTGCTTGAATCCGGGAGGCAGAGGTTGCAGTGAGCTGAGACAGCACCACTGCATTCCAGCCTGGCGACAGAGCAAGACTCAGTCTCAAAAACAAAACAAAACAACAACAAAAAAATGGGTTATCATGTAATGCTTTCTATTTTTTATCTTCTTAAACTGAATTTTTCTACTTACATGGTTTTGTGTTAGTAAATATATATCTTCATTTGAATAGCTGCATAGTTTTCTCTTGTATATATTATAATTTAACACATACTAATGGGGCATTTGTAAACAACTCTATGATCTAAATGCATCTCTTCGTGTGTGTGTGTGTGTGTGTGTGTGTGTGTGTGTGTGTTTGGAGACAGCTCGCACTCTGCTGCCCAGGCTGTGTGCATTGGTGCAATCATAGCTAACTGTAACCTCAAATTCCAGGGTCAAGTGATCTTCCCACCTCGGCCTCCTAAGTAGCTGGGACCACAGGCACGTGCCACCATGCCTGGTTAATTTATTTTGATTTTAATTTTTTTTGTAGGGCTGAAGTGTCACCATATTGCCCAGGCTGGTCTCAAACTCATTGCCTCAAGTGATCCTCCTACCTCAGTCTCCTAAAGCATTGGGATTAGAGGCATGAGTCACTGTGCCCAGTCTCTTCACGTATTTTGTAAATAAACTAGGAAGAAGTATTTACAACACATATAAAAGACTAATTTCTCAAACACTTTTTTTTTTTCTTTCTTTTTTTTTTTTTTTT
>NW_016107538.1:1564687-1569093 GCF_001604975.1 Cebus imitator | reverse complement strand
CCCCTGTGAAAGCTGTTTTTCTGAGCATCAGGCCTGAGCATAACCTGCTTTAGATGCTGAAGTGGCCTGCTCTTGTTTTACTGACAACACTTTAATACAGAAATTCTCGCGGCCTTTTAGGTTTACATATGCTTTTCCCTCCCCTCTGGGCTTTTCCTGGAAGTAGGTTGGCAAGGCTTACTGGAACAGTATGGCTCCTACCCCCACACCAGCCAAGACCTTGAGAAGGGAGAAGGTGCTGTGCCACTCAAGGACATGGCCAGGGGAGCTTAGAAAAACAGGGACTTCCAGACACAAGGCGGGAGAGGCTGAAGAAGTGGGTGCTAGAAGAGTCTGCAGGTGCGTAGGTGGCAGCCTGTCTGCTGCTCTGGGCCTTGGCCATCGTCCATGCTGCTGATGCTCCTGCTGTCTCTTCTTTCATAAAGCCATAAAAACTCAGGTTGGGGCTGCTCAGAAGCTTCCCGCAATGTGCTGATTTACTCTAAGTGCCTACTCCTCTGCAGACTGACTTCATGCACTTAAAATAATTCACTTGTTTCATTTTCAGCTCTGTTCCTCTCAACTTGCATTTCAGGCCAGAGCAGCAGAGTGGGGCCCCAAGCTCTGTCCTATAAACCACTAATAAAATTCTAAGGTCCCTCCACAACCAACTGAATGGCATCCTCTTCTTGGCCAAGGACATTCCAAAGTAAATCTGAAAATCTAGTTCAGGCCATGATAGAAGAGCAGATCCCACAAGCATCATTATACCCTCCTCCCTTTTGGAATTCAGGAAAAGCCAAGCAGCACTAATATCAACACAGATCTTAAGTCTGACAAGAAACATTTACAACCTATTTTCTCTGAAGCTTGCTACCTAGAAGCTTCATCTGCCTGATAAAACCTTGGTCTCTAAAACCCCTTATCATAACCCATGCATTCCTTTCTACTGATAATAACTCTTTCTTTCTTTTTTCTTTTTTTTTTGAGACAGAGTCTTGCTCTGTCACCCAGGCTGGAGTGCAGTGGCATGATCTCGGCTTACTGCAACCTCCACCTCCTGGGTTCAAGTGATTCTTCTGCCTCAGTCTCCTGAGTAGTTGGGATTACGGGCATGTGCCACCATGCCCGGCTAATTTCTTTTTTCTTTTTGAGACAGAGTTTCGCTCAGAGTTGCTCAGGCTGGAGTGCAATGGCGAGATTTCGGCTCACTACAACCTCCGCCTCCTGGGTTCAAGCAGTTCTCCTGCTTCAGCCTCCAGAGCAGCTGGGATTACAGGCATGTGCCACCATGCACAGCTTATTTTGTATTTTCAGTAGAGACAGGGTTTCTTCATGTTGGTCAGGCTGGTCTTGAACTCGAAACCTCAGGTGATCCACCCACCTTGGCCTCCCAAAGTGCTGGGATTACGGGCATGAGCCAGCCAACCGTTTCAACCAATTGCCAATCAGAAAAAATTTAAAATGTGCATCTGACCTGGACACGCTCCTCCCAACCGCTTCAAGTTGTCCTGCCCTTCCATATGGATCCAATGTAAGTCCGACATGTATTTGACTGATGTCTCATGTCTCCCTAGAATGTATAAACTAAGCTGTGCCCCAACAACCTTGGGCACATGTTCTCAGAATCTACTGAGGGCTGTGTCGTGGGCCATTGATCACTCATATTTGGCTCAGATTAAATCTCTTCAAATACTTTTTTTGTCAACAGTCCACTGGGCTCAGGTGAGCAGGGCCTGAGACAGATCTCCTAACATGGAAATTTATAATAAAATAAGGGGCCGTGCCTAAAGACATACCACAAAGTAAATATAACACCGCACAAGCTCTCTCAGGTGACCCTGAATTACTGAATGTGGGATTTGGGGGGAGGGAGAGACGTAGACTGCCTGTGGGTCATGGCTTGGGTGCAGCCAGAAACGGGCAAATACCACCCCTTCTCTTCCGGAAAGGTGGGGCCTGACAGCTTTGAGTGGGCAGCCAGTTCCCTGATAGAGTCCAGGTCTAAAGTGCCTGCTGGGTAAATAAGCATGTTCTCAACCTAACCCTAAAAGCCTGATATTTGTAGGAATAAAATTGATCTTTCTTACCCAGGGCAATGTGCTCCCCTGACAAATATACTCATACATGGAGTGGAGACAGATAAGTAAACAGATGCTGGGAATATGGTGTGACATGGTGTGACACTGTGCCAGGCCAGAGCCAAGCAAGGTGCTGCACTGGCATACTGCCCCCTTAACAGCAGGAAAAGGTGTGGAAAAGCTCTTGGGGTGATGGGAAGAGGTGTGCTGTTTTGAAATGCAAAGATAAAATGGAGCCATGGGGGTTCTGCACCATCACCTTGGAACAAATGGTAGCTGCCTCCACAGCTGCAATGACTCAGATCTCTGTTCTGGGCATACTTGCAGTCAAATCAGGGCCGCACAGACATCCTGTGTTTATGAGATGCTGAGAAAAACAGATGGGGACTAACTGGCGTCCAGCAGTTGCCTACTCATCCACCCCCTTCCAAACACCCAGCCTGGGGAATGACATTTTGGGGATGAGTCCTCCTAATGCTGCTTCTTTCTGGAGAGCAATGTGTGAAAATTGACCCAAGGAGTTGTCTCATGGGGTGAGGCATGATTGACTGTCTTTTTTCAGAGCCTCCCTGGGGCTCATCTACCCCGATGCCTCTGAGATCACTGGGGCCTGCCTGGCCAAACAGAATATACCCATCAAGGGAAATGAATTTCCAGGCCACAATAGCAAGCATCACCACTTTCAAAAGAAAAAACTGACTGGGCGTGGTGGCTCACGCCTGTAATCCTAGCACTTTGGGAGGCTGAGGCAGGAGAATTGCCTGAGCTCAGTTCGAGACCAGCATGGGCAACACGATAAAACCCCGTTTCTACTAAAATACAAAAAAAATTAGCTGGGTGTGGCAGCATCTGCCTGTAATCCCAGTTTACTTGGGAGGCTGAGGCAGGAGAATTGCTTGAACCCGGGAGGCGGAGGTTGCGGTGAGCCGAGATCGCGCCATTGCCCTCCAGCCTGGGTAACAAGAGCGAAACTCCGACTCAAAAAAAAAAAAAAAAATTTCAGATTGACAAAGATAAAACAAGACTATTAATACTTTGTTTCCAAGAGTGCAGAGAAATTCATCCTCATGCATTTTTGGTCAGTGTAAACTGGTACAACTTCTTTGGAAGGCGGTTGGGTAAGTAGCTATGAAAATCTCATATGCAGCTGGGTGCAGTGGATCATGCCTGTTATCCCAGCACTTTGGGAGACCAGGGTGGGCAGATCACCTGAGGTCAGGAGTTCAAGACCAGCCTAACTAACATGGCGAAACACCCCGTCTTTACTAAAAATACAAAAAGATTAGCTGGGCATAGTGGCAGGTGCCTGTAATCCCACCTTCGGGAGGCTGAGGCAGGGCGAATTGCTTAAACCCAGGAGGCAGAGGTTTCAGTGAGCCGAGATTGTGCCACTGCCCTCCAGTATGGGCAACAGAGCGAGACTCTCTCAAAAAAAAAAAAAAAAAAGAAAATCTCGAGTGCACATACCCTTTGAGCCAGCAATTCCACATCTAGGAATTTTACAGATACTCTCACAGATGTGAAAAAAGAAGTGTGAGCACAGATGTTCCCTGCAGTATCAGTATCATTAATAACAGAAGTACGTTCAAGGCTGGGTGTGGTGGCTCTTGTCTGTAACCGCAGCACTTTGGGAGGCTGAGACAGGAGGATCACTTGAGGATCAGGAGTTCAAGAGCAGTCTGACCAACATGATGAAAGAAAAGAAAGGAAGGAAGGGAAAGAAGGAAGGAAGGAAAGAAAGAAGAAAAAGAAAGAAAGGAAAAGAAAGAAAAGAAAGAAAGGAAGGCGAGTGTTAGCAGCAGCAAGGCAGCCGTCACCTTTGCTCTCTGAAGCCTGCTGTAGGGAGAGATTTGAACTAGCTGTGGTGGGAGGGGCTGAGTAAACTCTAGGACCTGGTGGCTCTACTGGACACAGCAGGGGGAACCAGCAGCCCAGGCTTCCCAAAAATTAGCCTTGAGGAATAAAGGTAATGCTCCCAATTTTCAGAACTGGTTTGCTGGCTCTGAGTCAGAGTGGAAAATACTGACTGCTGCATCTAGCGAAGGGGATGTTTCAGCACTGTTTTGGGAAAAAGGGCCTGTAGGGCTTATCTGACGAGGGCCTTACTGCCATCTCCCCATCATGCCAAGCAGCCTTTCCGAAAACCCTGGGCTCCCACCCCCACTGTCAGATTAGCTGCCAGCCTCCAACATTGCTGTTTTCCTTTCCGAGACGCAGCCCTGGCCGGGTGCAGTGGCTCACGCCTGTAATAATAGCACTTTGGGAGGCCGAGGCGGGTAGATCTCAAAGTCAGGCATTCGAGACCAGCCTGGTCAAGATGGTGAAACTCCCTCTATACTGAAAAAA
>NW_016107538.1:1561483-1563762 GCF_001604975.1 Cebus imitator | reverse complement strand
TAGCTGGGCATGGTGGCGTGTGCCTGTAATTCCAGCTACTCGGGAGGCTGAGGCAGGAGATTCTCTTGAACCCGGGAGGCGGAGGTTGCAGTGAGCCAAGATCATGCCACTGAACTCCAGCCTGGGCGACAGAGCCGGACTTCACCTCAAAAATAAAAATAAAAATTAGCCAGATGTGGTGGCGCTGCGCCTGTGGACCCAGCAATCCGGAGGCTGAGGCAGGAGAATCGCTTGAGCCCGCGAGATCGAGGCTGCAGTGAGCCGTGAAGGCGCCCCTGCACTCGAGCTTGGGCGACAGAGAAAGACCCTGCCTGGAAAGAAAGCGTCTCTAGGGCCTGGCTCCCGGCTCCAGCGCGCGCTCCCGGGTCGGCCAGCGCCCTCCAAGCGGGAGGGAGATGCTGTGGGCTCGCCGTCCGCCTGCATCCTCTGGTTCCTTTGGAGGGGACGGGAAGGAGGGAGGGGAGGAGAACCCACAGGCCCTGACACCCTCACAGTCCAGCTCTGTGACTTGGGGAGGGGAGTGTCGCCTGAAGAGCGCGAAGCAGGCGTCCATAAATTTCCTCCGCCCCGTCCCCCACCCGGGATCCGCCCAAGCGACTGTGCACGCGGGTTCCGGGCCTGTTCCCAGGAGGGCGTGGCCGGGAGGGGGACTGGCGGGATTCGCTGGGAGGCGTGAGGGGAAAGAGCCGGAACATGCGCGGGGGGACGCGGCCGAGGCGCTGTGGGAGGGGGCCCAGGATTCTGGGGAGTTGGGGGGACGCGCCTGAAGCTCGGTATCGAGAGGTACAGAGGTCGCGGTGGGGGTCGTAGCTGAACCGCGGTGGAAGGTGAGGGGTGGGAGGCGCGGCTGAAGTGGGTTGAGAGGAAAGTAGCGGGGTGAGGGGTAGGAGAAGCGGAGGCGAGGGTAGGAAGGAGGTGGGGGTTAGGGGTAGGGGGTGAGGGGGAGGCTGGGTGGGAGGCAGGTGGGGACATGGGGTAGTGGGGTGATGGGTAGAGGAGGCGGAGGCGGGGTGGGAGGCAGGTAGGGGTGAGGGGTGGGGGTGAGGGGTAGGGGGTGAGGGGTAGAGGAGGCAGAGGCGGGGTGGGAGGCAAGTGGGTGTGAGGGGTAAGGGGTGAGAGGCTGGTGCACCGGCGTGAGGGGTGGAGGAGTTGGAGGTTGGAGGGGTCGGGGTTGGGGAGGAGGAGGCGCGGTGGGAGGCAGGTGGAAGCATGAGGGGTGGGAGAGGCGGAGGCGTAGGCAGTTGGGAATGCATCCCATGTCTACTGAAATTGTGGAAATTCCCCAGAGTAATAGGGGCTTGGGGCTGGGCTTCCAGATTTGGCCCAGGAACTGGCTGTGGCCATTCTGGGTCCTGGGAGAGGGCGAACGTCCGGGCCTGGCTGATCTGTGGCCGCTGGGGCTCCCTGGGGCGGTGTGGGAATGGGCGGCGCTTTGCTTGAGAGCGGAAATTCTGCCAGGCCAGGCTGGCTGTGCCCAGCCAGCTGGTATTTGGTCCCCTTGCCCTCCAGGAGGGTGTCTGGTCCCCTCTGGCCCTGTTTGAGGACCAGCTAGCATTTTTTTCTCTCCGCAGCCTCAGTCTTCCTTGCTCCAGGAAGCCTGTGCTGCCTGCTAAACTAGCTTATTCCTATTTATTTTCTGCCAACTCAGATGCAATCCTCTCAGGGAAGCTTCATCTGTCCAGATAGACACAGCCCTAGCCGTGGCTGGGGGCCAAGTTTCGGAATTGGTACAAAGAGAAGCAAAGGCTGCAGGTCCAGGCCCTGGCTTGTGTACAACACGCCACCACACATCCCCAGCACCCTCAAATGTCCCATCTTTTTTCCTTCTAAGGCCAGGGTAGTTTCCACCTGCCAGACCATGAAATCCTCTCTCCCACCTCCTTTTGGAATTTATATTATGCACAGACTTTAGGCATCTCTTGCACATTTTAGTTGGATTTTTTTTTTTAATACCTAAAAGAGATGTCAAATTTATTTTTTAAAGCCAGTTGTAAAAATTTCAAATAGGCCAGGCACGATGGCTCACCCCTGTAATTCCAGCACTTTGGAAGCCTGAGGCAGGCGGATCATCTAAGGTTGGGAGCTCGAGACTAGCCTGGCCCACATTGAGAAACCCTGTCTCTACTAAAAATGCAAAATTAGCCAGGTGTGATAGTGCACACAGCTGTAATCCCAGCTACTCGGGAGGCTGAGGCAGGAGAATTGCTTGAACCTGGGAGGCGGAGGTTGCGGTGAGCTGAGATCACACCGTTGCACTCCAGCCTGGGCAACAAGAGGGA
>NW_016107538.1:1553608-1560663 GCF_001604975.1 Cebus imitator | reverse complement strand
TTGACCAGGATGGTCTCGATCTCTTGACCTCGTGATCCACCCGCCTCGGCCTCCCAAAGTGCTGGGATTACAGGCTTGAGCCACCGCGCCCGGCCGACTTTTTATTTTTTTAAGATGGAGTCTCACTCTGTCACCCATGCTGGAGTGCAATAGCACAGTCTCGGCTCACTGCAACGTCCGCCTCCCAGGTTCAAGCGATTCTCCTGCCTCAGCCTCCCGAGTAGCTGGGACTATAGGCACCCACCACCACACCTGGTTAATTTTTGTATTTTTAGTAGATATGGGGTTTCATTATGTTGGCCAGACTTGTCTTGAACTCCTGACCTCATGATCTGCCCACCTCAGCCTCCCAAAGTGATGGGATTACAGGTGTGAGTCAACTCGCCTGGCTACACAGAGGACTTAAAAAAAAAGATATAATTCACATACAATTCACCACTATAAAATGTACATTTCACTGGTCTTTTAGTATAATTCACAGAGTTACACAGCTGCCATCACAATCAAATTTAGAACATTTTATCACCCGCAAAAGAAGCTTCATACTGCTGGGCGTGGTGGCTCACTCCTGTAATCATAGCACTTTGGGAGGCTGAGGCAGGGGGATCACGAGGTCAGGAGATGGAGACCATCCTGGCTAACACAGTGAAACCCGTCTCTACTTAAAATACAAAAAATTAGCCTGGTGTAATTGGCGTGCACCTGTAGTCCCAGCTACTTGGGAGGCTGTGGCAGGAGAATTGCTTAAACCTGGGAGATGGAGATTGCAGTGAGCCAAGATCACCCCACTGTACTCCAGCCTGGGCAACAGAGCAAGACTCTGTCTAAAACAAAAAAAAGAAGCTTCATACCTGAGCTGGGCATAGTGACTCAAGCCTGTAATCCCAGCACTTTGGGAGGCTGAGATAAATGGCTTGAGCCTAGGATCTGAAACCAGCCTGGGCAACATGCAAAACCTGTCTCTACAAAAAATATGGAAAAAAAAAAAAAAAAAAAAGGCCGGGTGAGGTGGCTCATGCTTGTAGTCCAGCATTTTGGGAGGCCAGGGCGGGTGGATCACCTGAGATCAGGAGTTCATGAACAGCCTGGCCAACATGATGAAACCCATCTCTACTAAAAATACAAAAATTAGCCGAGTGCAGTGGCTCACGCCTGTAATCCCAGCTATTTTCGGGAGGCTGAGGCAGGAGACTCACTTGAACTCGGGAGGTAGAGATTGCAGTGAGCCAAGATCATGCCATTGCACTCCAGCCTGGGCAACAAGAGTGAAACTTAGTCTCAAAGCAGAACAAAACAAAAGGGCTGGGCATGGTGGCTCATGCCTGTAATCCCAGCACTTTGGGAGGCCAAGGTGGGTGGATCACCTGAGGTCAGGAGTTTGAGACCAGCCTGACCAACATGGAGAAACCCCATCTCTACTAAAAACACAAAATTATCAATGAGGATGTTTGATAAAGTATACAATAAAAAGAAAAAAAATACAAAATTAGCCAGACATGGGCAATGCCTGTAATCCCAGCTACACAGGAGGCTGAGGCAGGAGAATTGCTTGAACCTAGGAGGCAGAGGTTGGCGTCAACCAGGATCAAGCCATTGCACTCCAGTCTGGGCAACAAGAGTGAAACTCCGTCTCAAAAAAAAAAAAAAAAGAGAAAAAAAATTACTCAGGTGTGGTGGCATATGCCTGTAGTCCCAGCTACTTGGGAGGTTGAGGCAGGAGGATTCCCTGAGCCTGGGGAAGTCGAGGCTGCAGTGAGCTGTGATTGCGCGCCATGGTATTCCAGCCTGAGTGATGGAATGACACCCTGTCTCAAAAAAATAAAAAAGAAGCCTCATACCTTTAGCAGTCAGCTCTGTTTTCTACAACCACTCCCCAACATCTCCTTGTCCTAGGCAACCGCTATACAGTTCCCTATTTTGGATGTTTCATATAAATGGAATCATGTAGATCACTTCTCGATCTTTCGCCTATAATAAAGTGTAGTATCTGTTATCAGTTTGACATGTCCCCTATCTGAGGATGTAATAAAAATAAAATAAATAAAAGGAATCATGCAATATGTGATACTCTGTGACTTACTTCTTTCATTTAGCCTAAGTTTTCAAGTTTCTTCCATGCTGTAATGTATATCAGTATTTGATTTCTTTTTTTGTGGCCAAATATTATTCCATTAAATAGATATGCCACGTTTTATTTATCCATTCATCAGTTAATCATCATTTGGGTTATTTCTATTTGGTTATTATGAATAATGCTGCTGTAAACATTTATGTACAAGCGTGTGTGGACATATGTTTCCATTTCTTTGAGTACACACCTCGTAGTGGAATTGCTGGGTCATATAGTAACTCTGTTTAATTTTTTTTTTTTTTTTTTTGAGACAGAGTCTTACTCTGTCACTCAGGTTGCAGTGCAATGGCAGGATCTCGGCTCACTGCAAACTCCGCCTCCCAGCTTCAAGTGATTCTCCTGCCTCAGACTCCCGAGTACCTGGGATTATAGGCATGCATCAGCATGCCCTGCTAATTTTTGTATTTTTAATAGAGGAGGGGTTTCACCATGTTGGTCAGGCTGGTCTGAAACCCCTGACCTCAGGTGATCTGCCCACCTCAGCCTTCCCACAGTGCTGGGATTACAGGCATGAGCCACCGCCACCAGCCCTCTATGTTTAATCTTTTGAGGAGCAGCCAGACTGTTTTCCAAAGTAGTTGCACTATTTTACAATCTCCCAGGAGTGTAGGAGAGGTCCAATTTCTCCACATCCTTGCCAACACTTTGTTATTACATGTCTTTTTATCATAGCCATCCTAGCAGTGTGAAGTGGGATCACGTTGTGCTTTTGATTGCATTTCCCTGATGGCTATGATCCAAGGCCTTTTTGTAAACAGAATTTGCAATTAGGTTGTCCACTCAGTCATCATTTTCACCTGATGTAGTGATGGCTCTGGAGGATTTCAGGTTGTCCACTTTTCACTTTTTTCTCAATAGCACAGCAGTGCTTTCTGCACTGTGATTATACTTAGCCATCCTGTCATTCAAAGTCTTCTTGAGCACCACTTGGGTGCCAGGCATTGTGCTGGATGCTGAGGATATGGCAAAAAGGCAAGATTTCACCCCTTGGAAAATATGGTGGCAAGCATGTGGCCCTGGACTTGAATCCCTGACTTCTCACCTCCCAGTCTTGTGGCCTTGGCCTTACCCATGCTTGGTTTCCTTGTCTGTGAAATAAGGTTGCGCTGGGAGTTATACACTGAGCACTTAGCACAGTGTCTAGTACACAGTGAGTGCTTAATAAGTATTTGTTTTTGTTAAAAGTGAAGCCAGTCACAGTGGCTCATGTGTGTAATCTTAGCACTTTGGGAGGCCGAGGTGGGTGGATTACTTGAGGTCAGGAGTTTGAGACCAGTCTGACCACCATGGTGAAACCCTGTCTCTACTAAAAATACAAAAATTAGCCAGCGGTGGTGGCGCATGGCTGTAATCCTAGCTACTGGGGAGGCTGAGGCAGGAGAATCACTTTAATCTGGGAGGTGGAGATTGCAGTGAGCCAAGATCGTGCCACTGCACTCCAGCCTGGGCAACAGAGTAAGACTGTCACAAAAAAAAAAAAAAAAAAAAAAAAAAAAAAAAAAAAAAAAAAAAAAAAAAAAAAAAAAAAAAAGTGAAACCAGACAGTTAAACAAATATCAACAGTAATAGATAATGACATGTGATGGGGGAGGTACACAGTGTCATGGGGGCACATAGTGGCCATCCTAGCCCAGTCCAGGGTCTAGGAAAGACTATTCAGAGGAAGCAGTGCTTAAGTTGAGAGGTAATGGATGAGCAGGAGTTGGCCAGATAAAGAGGAGAGAGAGAGAGTTGTTTCTGGCAGGTTGAATGGGAGAGGCATGGCGTACTGGGGAGATTGAAATGTGTTCAGAATGTCTAGAGCAGTGCTGTCCAGTAGAACTCTATGTTTGTGAAAAGCTTCTCTATCTGTGTGCTGTCCAATATGGTAGCCACTAGCCACATTTGAAATGTGGCTAATGGCTGGGCACGGTGACTCACGCCTATAATCCGAGCATTTTGGGAGGCCAAGGTGGGGGAATCATGAGGTCAGGAGTTCCAGACCAGCCTGGCCAACATGGTGAAAACCCGTCTCTACTAAAAATACAAAAAATTATCTGGATGTGGGGGTGGATGCCTGTAATCCCAGCTACTTGGGAGGCTGAGGCAGGAGAATCTTTTGAACCCAGGAGGTAGAGGTTGCAGTGAGCTGAGATCATGCCACTTCACTCCAGCAGGGGTGACAGTGTGAGACTCTGTCTCAAAAAAAAAAAAAAGGAAATGTGGCTAAGGGGACAGTAGAATTGAATGTTTACTGTTATTTTACTATTTATTTATTTATTTTTGAGACAGAGTTTAGCTGTTGTCGCCCAGGCTGGAGTGCAGTGGCACAATCTTGGCTCACTGCAATCTCTGCCTCCTAGGTTTAAGCCATCCTCCTGCCTCAGCCTCGAGTAGCTGGGATTACAGGTGCGCATCACCTTGCCTGGCTAATTTTTGTATTTTTAGTGAGACGGGGTTTTACCATGTTAGCCAGGCTGGTCTTGAACTCCTGACCTCAAGTAATCCACCCGCCTTGGCCTCCCAAAGTGCTGGGATTACAGGTGTAAGCCACTGCAGCCCGCCTTGGTTTCCATTTTTTAAAAGATCACTTCAGTTACTGTAAGGAGGATGGATTTCACTTTTTCCTCAATAGCACAGCAGTGCTGTCTGCACTGATTATAGTTAGCCATCCTGTCATTCAAAGTCTTCTTGAACATCACTTGGTGTGGGGCAAGAATGAAGCAGGGAGACCAGTTTGGAGGTGGCTGCAGTGGCCCAGGGGAGCATGAGAGTGTCTTGGACCAGACAGAAAGACACATTTTGGAGGTAGAGCTGATGCCAGGGTTTGGGAGTGAGGAAGAGGAAGTCCTAAGGCTACTTTGGTGGTGGCTGGGTCCCCATCGCCAAGACTAAGTCCAGACCAGGTGGTGAGGTCTGATTTTAGCAGCGCCTGCCCAGCTCCTTGTCTCCACCTGCTGGCTGGTGGTGGAGCACCTTTAGGGGAACTTCAGCCATCACGGTCCTGGGTCACAAGGCTGGGGGAAGGTCCTGGGAGGTGGAAAAGTCCCCCAACTGCTGGGTGGATGGGTGGGCGGGACTGCGTTCCCAGGGGCGTCTGCTGGGCCGAGACTCTCCCTGGGGCTGTCCACATCAGCTCTCTCCCCTGCCCATAACTGGTTCAACTCAGGCCCTGTTATATGGGCCACACAGCTGCTGGAAGGCGTGTGGTCGTCGAAAAGGGGAGGGGATAGATGTCAGTGTAGTTGGGGAAGAATCCCCCATCCATGGCCACTCCCGTCGGAGGCAAGGCCCCACCACCCAAGGGCTGCCTCTGATTGTCCCCCACCCCCACCTGAGACCTCAGTGGCAAGATGGGGGAGGGGAGGGGCGGGGGCGGGGCGAGAGTCAAGCAGGGTGTGTCCAGATGGTCAGTCTCTGGTGGCCAGCCTGTCCTGACAGCAGAGAGTTAAGCTCCCACTCTCCACCCGTGCCGGCTGGCCAGGTGGGCTAAGGGTGACCGAGAGACCAGAACCTGCTTGCTCGAGCTCAGTGCTCAGAGCTGGGGAAGGAGGTTGCGCGGCTCCTCCGCTGTCAGCGCCCGCAGCCCCTCCCGGCTTCACTTCCTCCCGCAGCCCCTGCAACCGAGAAGCTCCGGGATCCCAGCAGCTGCCACGCCCTGGCCTCAGCCTGTGGGGTAAGTCGGTGGGCAATGCTGGGGACATCGGAGGGGGCCGGGTCCCCAAGCCTGACAGTGAATGATGGGGCCGAGAAGGCTGAGTGGGCTCCTGGCTTCTCCAGCCTGGAACCAGTGTCTGTATGGGGCTCCGGCTCCCTCTCCCTGGACCTCCACACCTCTTCCTCTGCTGCCAGGGTGGGTGGGGGTCCCAAGAGGTGGGGTAGGGGTTGGACAGCCAGCTGTTGCTTCTGGGGCTTGGGAATCTTGGGCTGGAGGAATGGGCCAGGGTTTGGTTGGGGACACAGACGGGCTAAATGGTATGAGATGGAAAGGACGTCCTCTTGCCCCAGCGTGGGCAGAAATGGTGGTGGATCACATCTGCAAATTGAGGCAGCTGCGCAGCTTCCCACTTCCCATGTTTCCATGGAAAAATGCCCCACCCGGGTACCCAGGGCTGTGGGAGCCTGAAGAGCTGGGTGGGAGTGGGCCCAGACGCGGCCTGGCCCACCCTCTCCACTTCCCTCTGCTGGTGCTGCTCGTCTCTGCTCTCTGCCCCCTGTCCCCTTCTTCACCCTTCTGTCTCCTTACCATTTTCTGACTTGTTTTCTTTCTTTCTGATCCTGCTTGCTGGGGCCACAGAGGCTCCCCAACCCAAACTGGGGCCCCACCCTCGCCAAGTGATGAAGGCTGTGGTTTCAGTTTTCCTGTGAGGGTAAGATTGTGCTGTTTGCTGAGCTTTCTAGACCGGCCTGGGGCCCAAGGCAGGGTGGTGGAGAGAACCTGGGCCACAGGCTAGGGTCTCCCTGCCCTCGTGAAGCACCAAGAGGCCCCGAGGCACAGAGAGGTGGCATTTGATGCCATCAGAGCTGAGTCAGACTGAAAATATAGACAGACCCTGAAAGGCTTTGAGAACTGAAGAATGTCACGGTAGATGCATGGTTTCAGATCTGGCTCTGCCAACAACTGGTGACGTTGAGAAAGCCACTTCTCCTAAGCCTTAGTAGTCTTGGCAGCAAAATGCAGGGTTTGATAGACACGTGCTTTTCCCAATGGTTTCTCCTTAGAGTTCCCCTTCTGTGGTGAGGGGTTGAGCGACGGGCCCCATCCCAGCCATCGCCCTTTTATTTGGTGGAATATTGGCCGCCAGGCAAGATGTTATGTAAAGAAAGGGTTGGCCGGGCGCGGTGGCTCAAGCCTGTAATCCCAGCACTTTGGGAGGCCGAGGCGGGTGGATCACGAGGTCAAGAGATCGAGACCATCCTGGTCAACACGGTGAAACCCCGTCTC
>NW_016107538.1:1541620-1552868 GCF_001604975.1 Cebus imitator | reverse complement strand
TTTTTTTAGTAGAGATGGGGTTTCACCATGTTGGCCAGGCTAGTCTCAAACTCCTGACCTCAGGTGATCCACCCACCTAGGCCTCCCAAAGTGTTTGTATTACAGGCATGAGCCACCCCACCTGGCCCGCAATTACTTTTGCACTAACCTAATACCTCCTTCTGCAGGCTCCAGTCAGGCCAACACTGACCCGCAGCTGGGAGGAAGGCAGGATCCTTGACACCTCTGTCTCCATAGAAGTCCTGGCTAGACAAGAGAGCAGCCTCCTCCCCCTAGAATGACCTCACCCTCCAGCCCTCCAGCTTTCCGGCTGGAGACTTTAGACGGAGGCCAGGAAGATGGCTCTGAGACAGATAAAGAAAAGCTGGACTTTGGGAGGGGGCCGCCTCCCATGGAGTCACAGTTCCAGAGCGAGGACCGGAACGTCTCCCCTCAGATCAAGGTGAACCTCAACTACCGAAAGGGAACAGGTGCCAGGTGAGGCAGCAAATGGGGGCAGGGCAAAGAGGGCCCCCTGGCCAGCTCCAGCTGAGCACCTGGAGTGAGACCCATTGGTCAGCCCAGCACCAGCGCCCCTTCCCGCAGTCTGTGGCATCCTCAGTCCGGCTCTGATGGCTTTTGGGCCTGACAGGCTGACCTCTGCTCTGCTGTCTGGCATTGCTGTTTCCAGAGGCTTCTTCTGTCCTCTGAGGTCATGTTCTTCGTGAGGATACATTCTTGAGCCCTAAGTACTCAACTGACCCTCAAATCCCCCTGTTCATGCCAACTCCCACCCCTGTCATGGTCTCTGTCCAGAAAGGCAGCAGGATCCACACTCCATCAGTGAGAGTCAAGGACACCTGGAGATGTCCCAGGCTCTTCTCAGTTCTGCAAGGCTGTGCCTGTCACGCAGGGTCCGTGGACTGGGGGATTGAGGATGATGGGCTTCTGCTTGGAGTCTTCTGCACTTTGATGTTCCTGTGGCCTCTTCACCAACGCAGATTGCGTGAGCCCCACATTCCTGAGAATCCCACTTTCAGTCCTGCTGCATCTGGCACCCCCCTCCCTCCCTGCCCAGGGGCCTGCCCAGTGAGGCTGGAGAATTCTCATGGGCCAGGCTAGACTCTGCCAGAGAAGACCCTTCTTTCCTTCTCGTGCTTGAGGTGCAGCCACCAGCTTTGGCCTCCCAGGCTAGAGCCGCTGTCCTGTTTGTGCTGGAGGATTGTGGTCAGATTCAGCACCAGGGTAGGGGAGGATGTGTGAGAAGCTTCTGGGAGCTGTGGAGCCTGCCCAACGTGGGCGGGACAGGCCCTTGATGCCTTCCATGCCTCAATCTGTGCTCTCATTGGGCTTCCCCACCCCAGGACCATGATGCCACCCTGGTGACAGAAAGTTCTTTGTCCAAATGGCAGCTTCTGCCAGCTGGACTGCCCATAGGGCTCCTGTCAGTTACAGACAGAGCCCTCATGGTCACGTGTGACTTTCTGGTGCTGATGAGGGAAGGCTGGCTGTAATTACCGTCATAGCCATTGGCTTAAAAAGTCAACTCTTGAAGGCTGGGTGCGGTGGCTCATGCCTGTAATCCCAGCACTTTGGGAGGCCGAAGCGGGCGGATCACCTGAGGTCAGGAGTTCAAGACCAGCCTGACCAACATGGAGAAACCCCATCTCTACTAAAGATACAAAATTAGCCGGACGTGGTAGCATATGCCTGTAATCCTGGCTACTTGGGAGGCTGAGGCAGGAGAATCACTTGAACACAGGAGGCAGAGGTTGCGGTGAGCCGAGATTGAGCCATTGCACTCCAGTCTGGGCAACAAGAGTGAAAACTCTGTCTCAAAAAAAAAAAGTCAACCCTTGGAATCCCCACCTGAGTCAAGGAGGCAGAGGTTGCAGATTGTGTCCCTGTACTCCAGCCTGGGTGCCAGTGAGACTCTGTCTCCAAAAAAAAACTGACTGATCCCAACAATCATCTTGTGCATCTGTCACCAACCTTTACTTGGTCTACCCATTCCACAGGAGATGTTAAGTTGGGACTTGAGGTCTACAAAGCATCAAATAGCCCCCCTTGTTTTTCGTCCCCTCATATCTGCTGGTCTTGTTGCCAGAAGTCCCAGCAAGCTGGCCCCTTTAAATAATAACACAGCCCAGGAGGAAATGACTCATGCCCTTCCCCCTTCCAGTCACCAGACACTGCTAGATTCTGATAAGCTACCAGACCCTTTGTGGGGTCTATGGGAGAGATTTCCCATAAATGTGCCTTCTCGGTGGTGTCTGATATGTTTCAGCGTTGGGCCCAGTGTTGGGCCCAGGTAATGCTCTGACTGTTTCTGGGAAATTTCCTACTGCCCAGCCTAGAATCTCTGTGGGGGTTCAGAGTCTAAAGTTAAACAGCTCTGCTGAGATTCCCAGTTTGGTGCTGTGTGACTTCAGCAAGTTACATGACCTCCTTGTTTATCTAATGGACAAATGAGTGGTTCCCGACCGGCCGGGCTGAAGTGAAGACGAAAGGTGCAGAATATTCTGTAGTTAATAGATGGCTTCAGAGAGGAGAAGGGAGCTTTTTTCCATTCTTTCTTGGAGGCCAGTGATGCATACAGCCACTGTGAGTCTGCAGGGACCTCCCACAGCCCTGTCCAAACCCAGGCTCAAGCTCAAGAGCCACCATAAGTTGTGTGTGCTGAAGGAGACCCTGTGGGATATCGAGGCTGTTGAGAGATGGGACATCAAGGCACCTGGCACATGACAAGCATGTGATGCTGAAAAGTGTCTGTGATGACGCGTCATGGGATGAAGCAGCTTAGTGCCCGGACAGGCCCCTTTTCCTCCTCGTGGGGCTGTGAGCACTTGGGGTCCCCTTGGTTGGTTCTGGGAGGGAAGAGGCCCTCAGAAGGGCTCCCATTGTGCATTCTGGTGAGCAGTGTGTACAGGACTCCCTGAAAGGGCTCCGTGGGATGAAGGGCTTTTGGGGGCCTGTGGTCCTTCTCCAGCAAGAGTCACAAGCCACATCCTCCACAGTCAGCCAGATGCAAACCGATTTGACCGAGACCGGCTCTTCAATGCGGTCTCCCGGGGTGTCCCCGAGGATCTGGCTGGACTTCCAGAGTACCTGCGCAAGACCAGCAAGTACCTCACTGACTCGGACTATACAGGTAGGCCCTGCCCTGTGCATCCAAGGCCTAGGCCTCCTGGAAGATGATAGTTAGGTGGGCTGTGTGGGCTTGATCTCTGGTCAGGAGCCAAGGAGTGAGTGTTGCCAGCAGCCCTCCCGCTGGAATGATTGCCAGGGGCCCTGTGGACAGAGCTAACCAGGGATGGCCTCTTGCTGGTCTCGGCTGTGCCTCCTGCTTCCACCCACCCCTCAGGGCTCCTCTGCCACCCCTAGCCCATTGCAGTGGCTGAATGGAAACCCAAAGTAATCTTTTTCTTTAATAACAGTGTTATTGAGATATAATATATAATGCACATATGATACACTTAACCCATCTCAGAGCACTCTTTGCCCAGAATCTAAATATCTGTATTGTTTGGGCTGATTAGAAAAGTAACATGAGGACTCCGGAAGATTCAAACAGTAAGGAAACAGAGAGAGCCAAGGGTAGACACAGTCTCTCATCCTGGGCCCCTATTAATGGTTTGAGAATGCATCTGCTCAGACTTTCTTTCTTTCTTCTTTTTTATTTTTGGAGAGAGGGGGTTTTGCCATGTTGCCCAGGCTGGCCTCAAACTCCTGGGCTCTGGTGATCCACCCGCCTTGGTCCCCCAAAGTGCTGGGATTACAGGTGTGAGCCATGGTGCGGGGCCTGTTCAGTCTTTCTCAAAGCATCAGTATGTATTTACATAGATGGGGCCTTGACATATATACTAATTTGTAATGTGCTTTTCCTCCACTTAATACATCTTGTAGCACTTTCCATTTCAGTACATGTCTAACTCAATCGCTTTGACAATTGTAGAGTGAGTTTTCCATTGTATCATTTATCATAATTTAGTTAACCAATTCCTTATTGATGGCCATTTAGGTTGTTTGTCGTTTTTGGCTACAACCAGCTGACTGCCAGGCCCTCTGTATGCTAAGTGCTTGTTTATATTATTCTCATTTTTTATTTTTTTTGAGACAGAGTCTTGCTGAAGTGCAGTGGCACGATCTCGGCTCACTGCAACCTCTGTCTCCTGGGTTCAAGAGATTCTCTTGCCTCAGCCTCCTGAGTAGCTGGGATTACAGATGCCCACCACTGCACCTGGCTAATTTTTGTATTTTTAGTAAAGATGAGGTTTCACCATGTTGGCCAGGCCAGTCTCGAATTCCTGACCTCATGATCCATTTGCCTTGGCCTCCCAAAGTGCTGTGATTACAGGCGTTAGCCACCACGCCTGGCCTTATATTATTCCCTTTGAACCTTACCATAACCCTGGAACATTCCCATTTTACAGTAAGAAAAATTGAGGTTAAGAGAGGCCACGCGACTTGCCAGAGGAGGCAGAGACATTAAATGGTGGAGTTATGTACAAATACTGGTCTGAATATTCTCGTGTAGATAGCATTTCACAAATGATGATGACTTATGTCTTAGAAACTTAATTTCTAGGACAAAAATTGTAGTCATACTTGTTGGTATGTCTTTTTTTTTTTTTTTTCTTGAGATGGAGTTTCACTCTTATTGCCCAGGCTGGAGTGCAACGGCGCCATCTCGGCTCACCGCAACCTCCGCCTCCTGGGTTCAAGCGATTCTCCTGCCTCGGCCTCCCGAGTAGCTGGGATTACAGGCATGTGCCACCACACCGGGCTAATTTTGTATTTTTTTGTAGAGATGGGGTTTCTACATGTTGGTCAGGCTGGTCTCGAACTCCAACCTCAGGTGATCTGCCCGCCTTGGCCTCCCAAAGTGCTGGGATTACAGACATGAGCCACCGTGCCCAGCCCAGTATTTCTTATCTGTTACTTGGAGCCTTAATATCTTATAACATGGTTGTGCTCCCACCAGTTGTGTGTAGCATCTCTTTTAATCTTCCCAAGGGGTACTTTGAGCTGGGTTTGCTATATTGAGCTATCGGGCAGCCCTGCTGCTCCTCGTCTCAGCACCACTGTGCCTCTGCCCCTCCCCTTCTTCCCACAGAGGGCTCCACAGGGAAGACATGCCTGATGAAGGCTGTGCTGAATCTTAAGGATGGGGTCAACGCCTGCATCCTGCCGCTGCTGCAGATCGACCAGCACTCCGGCAATCCTCAGCCCCTGGTAAGTGCCCAGTGTAAGGATGACTATTACCGAGGCCACAGCGCTCTGCACATCGCCATTGAGAAGAGGAGTCTGCAGTGTGTGAAGCTCCTGGTGGAGAATGGGGCCGACGTGCACGCCCGGGCCTGCGGCCGCTTCTTCCAGAAGGGCCAAGGGACTTGTTTTTATTTCGGTGAGTGAGCCTTTCTTAGATAAATTGAGGCAAAGAGAGGGTAAAGCTTTGTTCAAGGTCACACAGTTAGCGTATGACAGAGCTGGCAGTTAAACCTAAGTCTGTCTGACCCCAATGCCCTGCTTCTGACCACTAGGCTGCCTGCAAAAGCGGTTTGTCTTTTGCCCAGGCCAGCCTCAAACTCCTGGGCTCTAGCAATTCTCCTGCTTAGCCTCTTGAGCTGGGGCTACAAGTGTTTGCCATTGCATCCAGCATTAATTTGTCGTAAGAGATGTTTCATCATTGTCTGGCCAGAGGATGGCATGCACCCAAACCCAGACCCAGGGAAGGGAGCAGTGGGCTGCTAGCACTGGCGTGTGACTTGACCAGGCAGAGCCTGAATAAAGAGGCAGCGTGCCTGGGCTCTGGCAAAGGAGACAGCGAAAGTCAGGGGCGATGGGGACCTTGGGTGGCTGGTCCCTGTTCTGCTCCCTTCAGTGGTGAAGAAGCCTGACCTGCTTCAAGGAGCATGAGGAGTAGGCAGGTGGAAACCAGGAGGCCTGGGGCCCAAGCTGCTCTCTTGGCCTGCAGGTGAGCTACCCCTCTCTTTGGCTGCCTGCACCAAGCAGTGGGATGTGGTGAGCTACCTCTTGGAGAACCCGCACCAGCCTGCCAGCCTGCAGGCCACTGACTCCCAGGGCAACACGGTGCTGCATGCCCTGGTGGTGATCTCAGACAACTCAGCTGACAACATCGCACTGGTGACCAGCATGTATGATGGACTCCTCCAAGCTGGGGCCCGCCTCTGCCCCACTGTGCAGCTTGAGGACATCCCCAACCTGCAGGGTCTCACGCCTCTGAAGCTGGCCGCCAAGGAGGGCAAGATCGAGGTGAGTGGCTGTCCCCTTCCCATCTCCCCTGTCCAGGAAGCAGTAGGTCTCACCCCAAACTTTTTGCAGAAAGAGGCTGGGGGGTGATGAAGAGCAGAGGTTTCTCTGCTTTTCAATGGAACACTCCTGTTTGTAAGAAAATTTTCAGTATGTACCTCTAATATATGTGTGTTTATTCATAATTTGCATATGAACTACTGAATTAATATTTTACATTATAAAACATTGGGAATTTTTTAAAGTCATTTGGGTTTCTTTATTAAAAGACAGTCTTTTTATATCTGTTGCTTATTTTTCTATTAGATTTGGTCTTCTGTTTCTGCATATTTATTGATAACTACAATAAATTTAGTATTTTGTCTAATATGACACTTGTAAAATTTCTCCTAGTTCATAATTTTTTTGAATTTTATAGTTTTTTGCCATACAGAATTTAAAAATTGTTATAATCTGCAAGTGTAATTATCTTTTCCGTTAAAGTTCCTTGGTTTTGCTATTGTCTAATTCCTGCTACAAGATTATATATATAATATAAATTATATGTACATAATGTGTTATGACCATTGTACATTACAATATATAATTATATATAGTATATATAATTTTCATACACATTGTTTTCTTCCAAACTTTTGCAGTTGTATTTTCAATGCCTAGCTGGGAGTTATTCTGGTAGGAAGAGTTCACGTAACAGCCCCTACTTTGTTCCAAATAGCTTACCAATAGCTTACCAGGGCTGGCCTCATGGATGTACAGTGGAGATTTTCAGAATGTTAAGGAAACGATAAACATAAATAGAAGTTTTTTTTTTTTTGAGATGGAGTCTCACTCTGTTGCCCAGGCTGGAGTGCAATGGCGCGCTCTCAGCTCACAGCAACCTCTGCCTCCTGGGTTCAAGCAATTCTCCTGCCTTAGCCTCTCAGGTAGCTGGGATTACAGGTGTGCTCCACCATGCCTGGCTAATTTTTGTATTTTTAAGTAGAGACGGGGTTTCACCATGTTGGTCAGGCTGGTCTCGATCCCCTGACCTCATGATCCGCCCGCCTCAGCCTCTGAAAGTGCTGGGATTACAGGTGTGAGCCACTGCACCCAGCTCATACATAGAAGTTTTAATCCTTTTTCACTACCCTCCCAAGTATCTTGGAGTGCTTCCTGGGGCGTGTGAACCTCACTTTGTTGTCTAGAGGCACTGCTGTGTCGTGACCTATGACAGCAGTCCCCTGCTCTGTTCCTGCTTTCCCATTCCTCATGTGTGAAACCAGATTCCTTTCTAACCTGTTCCGATTGGGGACCCCTCTCTGGTCTGTTGAAAATTCTGGACTCTGACCACAAAAGTGCACACACAGATACAGCTGGTGGACTCTGATCTCAAGGGCCTCAACAACCCCAGGGCGAAGGATCTCTCTGTCATTTGAGGAGTTCAGGGAAGAGGGCCACGGGATTGGGGATGGGAAGGAAGAGCCAGGCTGGCTGGCAAGCTGGGGCATATGTGACTGGGTGTGTGTGTAAGAGTTTGGACACACAAGGACCTGCGTGTACAGGGGCACATGCACGTGTCAGCTGCAGCTCTGCAGATCGTGGGCAGCTGCAGGGTTCTGGGTGTTTGCCAGCCTTGGCCCAGGATCAGTGCCAGGAGGGGACTGTGAAGGCGAACTCACATGACCACCCTGCAGATTTTCAGCCACATCCTGCAGCGGGAGTTCTCAGGACCGAGCCAGCCCCTTTCCCGAAAGTTCACGGAGTGGTGCTATGGGCCTGTCCGGGTGTCGCTGTATGACCTGGCTTCTGTGGACAGCTGGGAAGAGAACTCGGTGCTGGAGATCATCGCCTTTCATTGCAAGAGCCCGGTGAGCCCACAGTGGCATGGGTGCACATAGAGGACCCAGCAGAGCTCCCAGCAAGGTCCACACATTGGGGCTGCCTGCTGGACCGTATCTGCCCCATTCCTGTGCCAGTGGGGGTGTGGCTGCATGTCCCAGCAGGCATGACCCTGACCATGGCCACCGGGCCCACACTCAATCCACACCCCAGTCCCATCCAGCACGGGGATCATGCCAAGGGCCTTGTGGCAGCCATCCAGGTCCCCTCTGTTAACCAGCATGTTCTTTGGAGGGCAAGGACCCTCAGTCACACTGTAGTTGGGAGGGTTGGGTGAGGTCCTTAGGGGCTCCTGAGGTGTGGAAGCCTGCTCCCTGTCCTCTCTTCTCCATTTTCTGGGCCCTTGCTCTGATCCTGACATGGAGTGGGCAGCCTATCTGCACTGCTGAATGTACTCCCGGCTCTCCCCTCCCCACCCAGCACCGACACCGAATGGTGGTTTTGGAGCCCCTGAACAAACTACTGCAGGAGAAATGGGATCTGCTCATCCCCAGGTTCTTCTTAAACTTCCTGTGTAATCTGATCTACATGTTAATCTTCACCACTGTTGCCTACCATCAGCCTGCCCTGAAGAAGGCAAGAACAGGGCCGGCGGGGGGCACATCTTGGGGGAGGCCTGCTTGAAACAACCCTGGGGGAAGATGGGATAGTGCTGAGGCATGGGCTGCTGGAGTGACATGCTCGCACTTTTGGGAGCCAGCATCCCGGTACTAATACCGATATAGTAAAGATTTGCTGAGTGCTCGCCGTATGTGAAAAAGGATTCCAGGTGATGGACATGTGTTAACTACTTAATGTTCCCAGCACCCCTGAGATGATGAACTATTATCACCCTGATTTATAGTAGAGGGAGGGGAGGCACAGAGAGGTTAAGTAACTTGCCCAGGGTCACACAGGCGGGAAGTGGTGTGGAGAGAGAAACTGAATCCAGACAGTCTGGCCTCAGACCCAATACTCAAATGCTACACAATGTGCCTCTCAGGATTCAGGGTCCTTCCCTGGAGCCCATGTTTCCCCGCCGTTCTGAGGGGCCTCTCCACAGCTCAGGCTCAGGGTGGGCCCTCAGCTTCAGCTCTCAATGGTGAGCTGTTTGAATGAGGACCCAAGGTCCTGGGTCTCATCTGAGTGTGTCTTCAGCAGGCTGACCCCCACCTGAAAGCGGAGGTTGGCAACTCCATGCTGCTGGCGGGCCACATCCTTATTCTGCTAGGGGGGCTCTACATCCTCGTGGGCCAGGTGAGTGCTCCTCCCCTTCTCCCACCAAGAAGCAAACCTAGAATTCTGCTTCAGGGGGCTTAGAGCAAGTTACCTGCATTCCCTCACCTAGAAAACCCAGTCCCACCCAGAGCAACCAGCCTCATTGCAACTGAGGGCCAGAGGTTCTGGCCTTGCCTTCTGAGGCCCCAAGACTCCTCTGCTGTGCTCTTGGGGTTCCTTCGGGTAGCAGATGGCTTCTCTGATTCCTTGGCAGTACAGGCTCTGCTCCCCAAGGAATGGAGCTGGAAGCCCCTGCCCCCAGCCAGGACCCTGGGCTGGGACATTCCCCTCTTGGGGAGCACAGAGACCAGGGATGGGTGGGGCTCAGGTTAATTTCCCCAGTAAGGCCTCTTCAGTGGGAAATGCTGTAAGCCTGCAGGACACAGGCTGGACACCAAGACATCGGGACCTCCTCAGAGTGGGCAGAACATGGGCACCAAAGCCAGGCTGGCTGGGGTATGGGTGGTCCCTGTGAGGCCAGGGAGAAGGGAAGGGAAAGGCGCTCTCCCCCTTCCTCCATGCAGTATACAGGCTCTTCATCTGCACCCCTTGGCCTAGGTGGCTGCTCTTTCTGGAAAGAGAGTCCCAAGCTATCTCAGCCATCAGAAGTATTTATGAGTCCTCCAAAACCAAAGCTGCTGACTTAGCCCTAGCCCGGGGGGCAGGTTCCCACTCAGCCAGGCCAGCAGGGAGCGTGCGGGAGAGCAGGTTTCACAGCCCTGTGTCCTTCCTTCCTCTGCAGCTGTGGTATTTCTGGCGGCGCCACCTGTTCGTCTGGATCTCGTTCATAGACAGCTACTTTGAAATCCTCTTGTACGTAGGTCTCACTCCTCCTCCCCTTAACTGTCTCTGAGGTCTGGAAGGGTCAGGTGTGGCAGAAGGCACCAGGTTGGCTTTAGAGGCAAGGACATGGGGCCCAGGAAGTCGGGACCTGTGTACAGGCCAGACCCAGTAGACTGCAGTGCTGTCCAGCCTGGGGCCGTTTGTGCTGCCATCATTGTAGATGGGGATAGTGACATTTACCAGGCCTCACCACACACCTGTTTCGCTTAGTCCTTGAAAACACTCTATGAGTCAGGCATTATTATTATTGGCCCATTTGACAGTGGGAGGCCCACAGAGGTCAAATGTCTTGCCTAAGAGGGAGGTCAGGGCAGGCCAGTGGGGGCTCAGGGAGCCAAGTACCAGCAAGCCCACCTGGATCCTGCTCCCATACAGCCTGCTCCAGGCCCTGCTCACAGTGCTGTCCCAGGTGCTGTGTTTCCTGGCCATCGAGTGGTACCTGCCCCTGCTTGTGTCTGCGCTGGTGCTGGGCTGGCTGAACCTGCTTTACTATACACGTGGCTTCCAGCACACAGGCATCTACAGTGTCATGATCCAGAAGGTGAGAGAAGGTGGGGCCCGGTGGGACTCTTTGGCTTCATCAGGCCAGAGCCTTCCTCCACAGCTAACCTAGGCAGAGGACAGCATGTGTACATCCGCCTGCACACCAGCACCCAGACACTTGCTGGATGGAAGCTTAAGTACAGGCATGCACATGCCTCTCTCAGGGCTCTGCATGCGCATGCAATCACGTGCACATATATGTGTTTGCAGGTGTCCACATGGGGCCATGCGCATCCTTCCACATGCAAGGAGCAGAGAATATATGCATAAGCTCATCTGAGTGTCTGTGTCCTGGGATGTGTGGGCATGTAACTGCATTCATCTATGTGTTCAGTGCATGTTTAGGGAATGCCTACTGTGGGCTGGGCCCTGTTCTAGGTGATGGGAATATGGCAGAGAACAAACATGTCCTTGCTCCCCTGAAGCTGAAGTTATAGTGGGAGGAAATGAAAACCTTAAGAAAACAACCAAA
>NW_016107538.1:1540073-1541411 GCF_001604975.1 Cebus imitator | reverse complement strand
TTGTTGCCCAGGCTGGAGTGCAATGGTGCGATCTTGGCTCATTGCAACCTCCGTCTCCCAGGTTCAAGCGATTCTCTGTCTCAGCCTCCCGAGTAGCTGGGATTACAGGCATGCGCCACCATGCCCAGCTAATTTTTGAATTTCTAGTAGAGACGGGTTTCACTGTGTTGGCCAAGTTGGTCTCAAACTCCTGACCTCAGGTTATCTGCCCACCTCAGCCTCCCATAGTGATGGGATTACAGGCGTGAGACACCACACCCGGCTTAAATTTTGTGAAGGAAATGCACAGGACAACGTGATGGAGAATGGCTGGGACCAAGTACCCTTCGGATGGGATGGTCTGGGAAGCCTTTCTAAAGAGGGGATATGGCCAGGTACAGTGGCTCAGGCCTACAATCCCAGCACTACAGGAGGCCGAGGCGGGCAGATAACGAGGTCAGCAGTTCGAGACCAGCCTAACATGGTGAAACCAAGTCTGTACTAAAAATACAAAAATTAGCCGGGTGTGGTGGCGCGCGCCTGTAATCCCAGCTACTCAGGAGGCTGAGGCAGGAGATTCACTTGAACCGGGGAGGCAGAGGTTGTAGTGAGCCGAGATCATGCCATTGCACTCCAGTCTGGGCGACAGAGCGAGACACCATCTCAAAAAGTAAATAAATAAATAAAAATGGATAAATAAATAAAGAGCGGATGTTTAAGTTGAGACCTGAAAGAATGATTGAGCCACTGTAGGGTGGAGGAGGAAATATTCTCAACAGAGGGCACAGCAATGGCTGTCGTGAGCCAGAAGCAGCTTTGGGTGCTTGGGATAAGGCGAGGAGGCTGGGTGGATGGGGAGATGGCAGGAGGGTGGAGGTAAGGAGGCTGGGAGGAAGGGAAGGGCCAAGTCTCTGTCCACGGGGAGGGGTTTGGAGTCCCCAGAGGCTTTTTTTTTTTTTAATTGTAGTAAAATACACTTAACACAGAACTTAACTTTTTTTTTTTTTGAGACGGAGTCTTACTCTTATTGCCCAGGCTGCTGGAGTGCAATGGCACCATCACGGCTCACTGCATCCTCCCCCTCCTGGGTTCAAGTGATTCTCCTGCCTCAGTCTCCTGAGTAGCTGGGACTGCAGACGCCCACCACCATGTCTGGCTAATTTTTGTATTTTTATTTATTTATTTATTTATTTTTGAGACGGAGTCTCGCTCTGTTGCCCAGGCTGGAGTGCAGTGGTGCGATCTCGGCTCATTGCAACCTCTGCCTCCCAGGTTCAAGCAGTTCTCCTGTCTCAGCCTCCTGAGCAACTGGGATTACAGGCATGCACCACCACATCCAGATAATTGTTATATTTTTAG
>NW_016107538.1:1536957-1539308 GCF_001604975.1 Cebus imitator | reverse complement strand
TTTTTATTGCATTTTAGGTTTTGGGGTACATGTGAAGAACATGCAAGATTGTTGCATAGGTACACACATGGCAGTGTGATTTGCTGCCTTCCTCCACATCACCTATATCTGGTATTTCTCCCCATGCTATCTCTCCCCAACCCCCGCATCCCTCCCCTTTTTTTTTTTTTTTTTCTTTTTTAGATGGAGTCTCACTCTGTCGCCCAGGCTGGAGTACAGTGGTGATCTCGGGTCACTGCAACCTCTGCCTCTCAGGTTCAAGTGATTCTTCTGCCTCAACCTCCTCAGTAGCTGGGACTACAGGCATGTACCACCACGCCTGGCTAATTTTTTGTATTTTTAGTAGAGATGGGGTTTTGCCATGTTGGCCAGGCTGGCCTTGAACTCCTGACCTCAGGTGATCCACCTCCCTCAGCCTCCCACAGTACTGGAATTATAGGCTGAGGCACTGCACCCACCCAGTTCCTTCCTTTTTAAGGCTGAATAGTATCCCACATTTTGTGTGTCCATTCATCTGTCGATTCAGTCACCTGTTGCCTCCATTGGGAATAATGCTATGATGAACAAGGGTGTACAAGTGCCCGTTAGAGTCCCTGTTTTCAATTCTTTGGGGCATATACATACATGGAACTGAAATTGCTGGGTTATATGGTAGTTTCTATATTTAAGTTTTTGACCCTGGAAGGTTTTTTTTTTTTTGAGTTGGGTCTCATTCCATCACCCAGGCTAGAGTGTGATGAAACGATCATAGCTCATTGTAGCCTTGACATCTTGGGTGCAAGCAATTCTCTTGCCTCAGCCTCCCAAGTAGCTGGCACTGTAGGTTTGTGCCACCATGCCCAGCTACCGGAGAGTCTGAAGCAGGAAAACAATGTGATCTGAGATATATTTTTAAAAGACTCCTCTGCTCAGTGTGTCTCTACAGGGCCCACATATGCACACTATGTGTGTGTATGTGCAGTGTACATGGGAACCAGGCTGCAGTGGATGAGGCAGGGGTCTGGGGTCATGCCTGGTGGCCCAGCTACCCACCCTGGTCCCTGGGCACATGTGTTTCAGGTCATCCTTCGGGACCTGCTGCGCTTCCTTCTGGTCTACTTAGTCTTCCTTTTTGGCTTCGCTGTAGGTAAAGGCTCCCTTCAGTCCCCTCCCCATTTCCCGAGTCCCCTGTCCACCCTGTATAACCTCAAGGCTGCCTGCAGGTCTCCTGGGCTGAGGACCCCTCTCTCTCCATCCCATAGCCCTGGTGAGCCTGAGCCAGGAGGCTTGGCACCCCGAAGCTCCTACAGGCTCCAATGCCACAGAGTCAGCGCAGCCTGTGGAGGGACAGAAGGACAAGGAGAACACGTCCCCATACGGGAACATCCTGGAAGCCTCCTTGGAGCTCTTCAAATTCACCATCGGCATGGGCGAGCTGGCCTTTGAGGAGCAGCTGCACTTCCGCGGCATGGTGCTGTTGCTGCTGCTGGCTTATGTGCTGCTCACCTACATCCTGCTGCTCAACATGCTCATCGCCCTCATGAATGAGACTGTCAACAGCGTCGCCACAGACAGCTGGAGCATCTGGAAGCTGCAGGTGCCACCAGGGAGGCTCCCTGCTCCCACCCCACCCCACACTCAGGTGGTGGGGAGTGCACAGGACCCTGTGGAGCTGGGCCTTCCCTAGACAGAGGCTGCCAGGTTAGGCAGCGCTACCTTGTTAGAGTCTTTCTACTCCTTTTTTTTTTTTTTTCCTTGAGACAAGGTCTTGCTCTGTCACCCAGGCTGGAATGCAGTGGTGTGTTCACAGCTCAGCGCAGCCTCGGCCTCCTGAGCTCCAGTGATCCTTCTTCCTCAGCTTCCTGAGTAGCTGGTATTACAGGCACATGCCGCCACACCTGGCTAATATTTTTATTTTTTGTAGAGAAGGGGGCCTCACTATGTTGGCCAGGCTGGTCTTGAACACCCAGCCTCAGGTGATCCTCCAACCTCATCCTCCTGAAGTGCTGGGATTACTCCCTCCTCCTCTAAGAAGCTCATAGATATACTCAGGACAGGCTGGGCATTGTGGCTCCCGCCTGTAATCCCAGCACTTTGGGAGGCCGAGGCAGGTGGATTGCCTGAGCTCAGGAGTTTGAGACCAGCCTGTGCCACACAATGAAACCCGTCTACTAAAATACAAAAAATTAGCCAAGCGTGGCAGCGTGCGCCTTTAGTCCCAGCTACTTGGGAGGCTGAGGCAGGCGAATTGCTTCAACCTGGGAGGCTGAGGCAGGCGAATTGCTTCAACCTGGGAGGCAGAGGTTGCAGTGAGCCCAGATCACGCCAGTGCACTCCAGCTTGGGCAAGAGTGAGACGCTGCCTCAAAAAAA
>NW_016107538.1:1524986-1536727 GCF_001604975.1 Cebus imitator | reverse complement strand
TTATTTTTTATTTTATTTATTTATTTTTTCTGAGATGGAGTTTCACTCTTCTTGCCCAGGCCAGAGTGCAATGGAGCAATCTTGGCTCACTGCAACCTCTGCCTCCTGGGTTCAAGCAATTCTCTGGCCTCAGTCTCCCAAGTAGCTGGGATTACAGACATGTGCCACCCTGCCCCACAATTTTTTTGAATTTAGTAGAGACAGGGTTTCACCAGGTTGGTCAGGCTACTCTTGAACTCCTGACCTCAGGTGATCCACCCGCCTTGGCCTCCTAAAGTGCTGGCGTTATAGGTGTGCGTCACTGCGCCCCACCCTGCTGTCAATTCATTGTTGATCTTGGGGAAGCCCCTTCTCTCCTCTGAGCCTTGGTGCCCTTCTCTGCAAAGTTCTGTGCCCCACCTGAGTCACTGGCATGCCTCTGGGAAGGCACATGTGTGGGGTAAGCAAATGAAATTCTGTTCCTGGTGGTGTGGCAATCTGGAGTCTGGAACAATGTCAGAGCAAGTAGCTGTCAAGTACTTGTGACGTACTGACTTCCCATCAGCTGTCTGAGGCACTTTGTCCTCAGTCTACAAATGGGGAAACTGAGATGCAGAGAGTCTGAGGGCCCAATGCCACGAATCCACGTGTTTAGTTGACTTCGGGTTATACTGTGAAGTGCTGCGAGGCACCTTCCTGCTCCCTTTGCCCTGTGCGCCTCTGCCCCCACGCAGGGTCCCAGCCGTTCTGTCTGATAGATCCTTTGTCCCCAGAAAGCCATCTCTGTCCTGGAAATGGAGAATGGCTACTGGTGGTACAGGAAGAAGCAGCAGCGAGCAGGCGTGATGCTGACCGTCGGCACTAAGGCAGATGGCAGTCCCGATGAGCGCTGGTGCTTCAGGTGAGTGAAGGGTGGGAGGGCCTCTGGGGGCAATCCCTCGGGCCCCCCTGCAGTGCAGGGCACAGCTGCCAGGAGCCAGGTCTGGTGGGAAGGGCAGGCACAAAGAGCACCAGGGACTGAGCCCAAGCAGGTGAGGTCAGGGGTCTGGGTCTTACAAGCCATGGCTGCCACTGTCTGTGGCTTTGCCCGCCTGGCCATCTGCCTGTCCCAGTGGCTTAAACTGAAGGTTCCCTCCTGGTGATCTCAGACTCCTCCTTTTGCCTGAAATGTGGTACAGTAAGGAGGCCAAGAAGTCAGAGGGACCTTGGGTTCCCAGCACTCTAGCCTTGCCCTGGCTGCTCTGTGTCTTCTCAGCCCCAATTCTGCCAGCCTGATCTCGGAGCTACAACTTGTTCCATGGAGAACATGCCCTTCTGTGTCCAGGAAAGGCTAGGACACCAGGAGAGGGAACCTAGTGACAAACACACAGCTGAAAACAGACACTGCTGTGAGGCAGGAGATGAGCCGAGAGACGGTCTTAGGCATGTGGAGCAGCCGTGAAAGGCCCTAGAACCCGGGAGCTCAGATACACCTGATCTGAATTCCTCTTCTCTGGTTGCTCTGGGCAACCTAGGCTGCTGTCAATAGTCAGAAGGGGTGGATGCTGATTTCTGCAAGGGGGCACCTGCCTCACAGGACAGGGCTCCAAGGGGGTGGCCCAGAACCCTGCAGAGAGGAAGCCTGTCCTCCGCAGGGTCTCTGTGTCCAGTAGAGCAGGTCCTTCTCGGGGGTGGGGGTGGGTGGTCCAAGCAGGCAAACCTCAGCTGCTCTGTTGCCCTCAGGGTGGAGGAGGTGAATTGGGCTTCATGGGAGCAGACGCTGCCTACGCTTTGTGAGGACCCGTCAGGGGCAGATGTCCCTCGTGAGTAGCGTGGTGACTGGAGCCTCTGCCCTGGGTGTGTGTGTGTCTCTGCTGCTTGGCCACAAAGCCTTGGAGAGTCTGGGGCGGGACCCAGAGACCTCCTGTTGGTCACTTTGCAGCTCCCACATGCCAGCTCCTCTTACAGGGACTGCCTCCTTAAAACAGTGTTGCTCTCCTGTCCCTTCCACCCCCATCTTGCTTTCAGGTAGGAACCAGGGAAAACCTCTGAGGCTGTTAGCGCTTCCACCAGCCGAGCCTCCGGTTGCCCTCTCTGATAAGTCAGTTGCACCCTTTGCCCATTCAATTGGTTATTACGGGTCTGCCCCGAGCAGGGGAATAAGCTAGGAAGGGCTGTGTCACAGCCCAGCCCACAATACAGGCAGCATCTCCCTGGGCCCTCAGAGGCACTGCCCTGCACAGGCCCCCAGCCCCTTCACACCCCAAGCCCCCCACCTCTGAGAAACCACTTCCCAAGCCTCCCCCACTTCCCATGGCCAGTGTCCTTTCCATTCTAGTGTAGTGGTGGCTCCTCCCGTCCCCACCCTGCTGCCTCCACCAAGACCAGTTCCTTCCTCTCACCCTCAGAGGTCTGTTCTGAGGATTAGCTCTCTCCACTGCATACCCTTTCTTTCTAGAACCTTCAATAGCTCCCACCTTCCATTGGTTCACTTCGTCTTTCTGCTCTTCCCTGACAAATTTCATCTGCTTGTGCCTTTCGCCTCCCACAACAGCCTCCTGAGTCGTCCATGGCCCCTGTTGTAGGGAGGCTCCTCTGGCCTCTTCTGCCCCAAAGCCTGCCGGTTTCCCAGGCTCCTGGGCTGTGACCATGCCCTCTCATACTGATAGGTTTTCCGTTCACTCTCTCTTTGCATCTCCCTCCCTTTACTACAATGCCAGGAGAGTCACCTTGTCCCTACCTCATCTTGCTCCAAGCACCCCACACCCCACTGCCTGCTGGGGCCTCCAATATGACATTCCCAACAGGTGCAGCCTTAGGGCTGCCCCAGCAGGTCACATGTATGTCACCCCACCCCCTCCTCACGCAGGTGGGAGGTCTTGAGAGTCTCGGCCTATCCTCCCCCATACCAGCTTTCCCACCTGGAGCCGAGTGTCCTTGACCTCTCAGGCGGCCACTCATCCCTCTGCCCTGCCTCTCACGTTTGCTTCTGCACCATTGCAGGGCAGCCCAGCCTGTACCCTTATCCCACTCCAGTCCTGCTAATGTGAACAAAAACTACACACAGCCTCCCACTGCCTGGAAGGACGCAGTCCTCAGAGTGGAGCTCAGGGCCTGAAGCTGTTGTCTAACCCACTCCCCACACTCCCATCCATGCGTCTGCAGTGCTCCTTGTTCTTTGCTTTCCTTAGTTCTTCTCCGGATTCATCTGTCAGAAGTGTTCTTCCTCCCATCTGGGTGTCCAAATCCGCCACCTCCCCTGCGGGATGGGCCCCCTCTCCTCTGAGCTCCTCCATGTCTCAGGTGTTCTGGTCTGTGACACACAAACCTGTCACCTCCAGGCGCTTTAAACTCCTAGGGGTGGCAGGGGGTGGAGGGGGGGAAGACCCAGGCAGGGGATTGGGAAATGCTTGTGGAATGAGGGAAGCAGGGAGAGGGATTGCTGGCCTCCAGGATCGCTGAGGCTGTCCCCACGGCATGACATGTTTTCATGACAGTGGCCCCTTCTGTTTCCCTGGTGCCTGCTTCCTGGGGACACACTCAAGGGTTAAGCCACAGTGCTTGCCATCTGTTTACAGGAACTCTCAAGAACCCTGTCCTGGCTTCCCCACCCAAGGATGAGGATGGTGCCGCTGAGGAAGACCATGTGTCCCTCCAGCTCCTCCAGTCCAGCTGATGGCCAGATGCAGCAGGCGCCTGAGGACAGAGCAGGGGGTCTTTCTAGCCACACCTGCTGGCTCTGAGATTCCAGTGAATTCTAGTGGCAAATATATTTTTTCCCAAACTAACTCTTCTGGAAACATTATTTGAGCAGAGTTGCTGGGACCCTTAAGGGGGTCCAGATGTCTCTGTGTGCACAGGTCGGTGTATGGGACTAGGTTGCTCCTGCCCTCGCCTGGGCACAGAGACCCTCAGCTGCTGTGTCCCCACCCTTACCCCCATGTCCCTAAGTCTGAGGACTCTCCTCTACCTGGTTACAGGCAGCTGGCCGAGGTGCTGTGCCCATTGTTGTGGCAGATATATAGTGGTGGACATGGGCAAACACAGCCACCTCTCCTTTCTCCACCATGACACTCTTTGCTTTCCACAATCACCCTGCTTTCAGGCAGGCACCTGGGAAGACCCAGTAAAGCCACCTCTCTTTCGTTCTCTTCCTACTGGGCTTCTTGCTCATCTTCCCCCACTTCCAAGCCATTCTCTGCAGGGAAGCCAGAGGGGCCTTCCTAAGACACAAGACAAACATGTCATCTTTGTGCTCTGAAGGCTTGAGAGGCTCCCCAGTACCACAGAATGCCCTAGCTGGCATCCCAAGACCCCCAAGGTTTTGCCCAAGCATTTCCGGACACCTCCTCCCCTCCACCTGTTGCCCCACCCTCTTTAGCCCTCTCCCCAAATTCATGCAAGCCAAGAGATCTCGTGCTTGATCCCTTGACCTGGCTCTTGCTGGAAGCTCCCCACCTACATTAAAACCCTATGCTTATTTCTGAGGTCAGCTCAAAAGGTCTTATGATTGCCTCCCGTTTTTTGCAGTCAAAATGAATTTCTCTCCCTTGGTATAACCGTCTGTGTGCAAAAGGTGTCTGCATGGATTATTTTCCAAGGAGAGCTGAGCATGTTCATAGGCTGAAAGGAAAGCCTCAGTAGAGAGAGCTTTCCATGGAAGGTGAGAAAGGGACATAGGTGAAAGAGGCCCCAGGGAACGAGAGAAGAAATGAGGTGAGCAGAGCTTTACCCCAGAGGCGAGGAGAGGATGGACTTGGATCCAGATAAGACGTCCGCTCGTTCCCTAAAGGTCGTGCTAAAGAGTGATAAGGGTGGTCAGTGCGCGGGGGGTTGAGAGACCCCGTGGACACAGTAAAATAGCTGTGGAGAGAGTATCTGGCGACTCTCAATAGACTCAGGAGGAGCTACTAGGATGAATGCTTGCCGTGTGCCAAGCCTCTATAGGGTTTCACGTGTGTTATCTCACAAGATCTTCCGGGGTGCGGGTGTCTGGGTTTTCCAGACTACCAATCGGAAGCTGTCAGAGGATGAGTGATTGGCCCAAGACCACCCAGCTAGGGAGTGGAGGAGGCGGGGCCCGAAAACCCCGCTCCAGTCCTCGCGCAGGCGCCCTGGAACTCGCCGCGCTTCTTGTGACCCAGAATTCCCGGGGCTGTGGAAGAGACCATAGGCTAAACAGGAGGGGGAGCCCTGAGTAGCACGGCCGTCTGTATCGTTAATTGGCGGAAAGTTCCCGTGAGTCTTTGCCAGCGTTCCCCTCCTTTTGTGAGGAATGTGATATTCCGACTCCTTAAGGGCCTGGGTTGCAGAAGGTGCGACCCTTTCGCTCCATTTGTCATGCAGGTATAAGGGAATGGTAGCTGAGGGCAAGAGCAAATAAAGAGCTCGAGCTTTAGTGGTTTGTGGGGAGATGTTCCCGGAAAGCCTGGCTAGAGGGCGGAGGGCAGCTGTTGAGATGGCGTGGCTCCCCAGCTCTGACGCCCACGTGGCCTTCGCGGCTGGCGCTGCGGCCAGGTGTTGGGCCGCCTGGCAGGGGCAGCGCGGGGCCGAATCCGGCTGCCGTGGCTGAGGCTCATGGATCACGCTTGTGGTAGGGCCACAGTTGCAAGAGCCTGAAGTCTGCGACCCGGTTCTTAGGCCCGTCATGGACAGTGTGCAAACCAGAGAGAACAGGGTAAGTTGGGGATGGCTTCCCGTTAGGGGTACTCCTAGGGTGGTCTACGACGGCAAGATTGAAATGCTATTAATTGAAGACTTACTCGACTGTCGTGATGATACTTGTAATAGGAAGTGCCGTCAGAAGCGATAACTGACGACGTTTAACGCCTATCTGACCGCAGTCACTCAAATCTCCACAATTTAGTTTACCATAACTTCCAGAGCCTACCCTGAATTCCTGTCCTTACTCCCTGTTTCAGATTGCATACCCTTTGCAGAGTGCTGAAGAGACGGGGTAGCCAGGAGGTAAGAGGCCCTCTGGGGTCGGGTTTACTATGTAAAGTAGTTTTGTCATCTTGGATGCACGGAAATTGGAGTTTTGATAGTTTTCTACGTTTAGGTGTAACTGTATATGTTTTTTTATAACGTGTCAAGGCATTGCATGTGTGGAACTTAAATAGAAACTGGAGATGGCGGCTTCAGCCACAGCCCTAACCTAGAAACTGCATTTAAAGCGAAGTTACATGCAGAAACAAACTCCTTCGTTAAGAAATGTCTCCAGAGGGTCTTGTAAGGCAGTGTTAGCTTAAGTTTCTGGTAGGGTTTAGATCTCCGATTGGAGCAGTACTGGAGAGTTGGGAGGTGCTTGACTGCTCTGATGAAATCACTAATAGGAAGTGCCGTCAGAAGCGATAACTGACGAAAGCTACTCTTGTCTGATTGCAGTCAAGTGTAAACCTCTTGCTGGTTCCCAGGAGTAAACTTGTCTGAATGGTGACCTAATTGCTATCTGTATTCACCTAGGTTGCAGATTCGTGAAGGATTCGTTGGCATGTTTGGCAGCTAAGTATTGGAGCCCGGAGCCTTCCATGAGGTAAGCCTTGGTATGCTGGGAGGCTAGTGGTTGATAATGCCTAGCTGTCAGGTCGAATATTGGCAGTTGGATTTGGCTAACCTAATACCTTGTGACAGTGTAGCCTATCCCAGAGATACTGATTTTGGTTTCTGTTGGCATTGGAGCCAGGGTGGAAGCTAGAAAGAGGAGTTGTTCTTTTTACCTCTTGGCTGTTTAGTCTTGAGCAAATTACCTGTCTGCTAAGATGCAGTTTTCCTCATAAGTGAAAAGGAAAAGTAATCTTAGGTTTGTGAAGTTTAAAGTGATACAACTAAACTGTAGATTACAACTCACCTGTGGCTGGGCGCGGTGGCCCATAATCCTAGCACTTTGAGATCTGGGAATAGTAGCTAAGGGCAAGAGCAAGTAAAGAGCTCGAGGTTTTATGGTTTCTGGGGAGATGATCCTGGAAAGCCTGGCTAGAGGGTGGAGGGCAGCTGTTGAGATGGCATGGCTCCCCATCTCTTGCCCACATGGCCTTCGCGGAGAGCACTGTGGCCCGGTGTTGGGCAGCCTGGCAGGGTAGTGCGGAGCCAAATCTGGCTGAGGCAGAGGTGAGTGGATCACCTGAGGTCAGGAGTTCAAGACCACCTTGGCCAACATGGTGAAAACCCGTCTCCACCAAAAATTAGCCAGGTGTGGTGGCGTGCACCTGTAATCCCAGCTACTTGGGAGGCTGAGCTAGGAGAATCGCTTGAACCTGGGAGGCAGAGGTTGCAGTGAGTTGAGATCCTGCGACTGTACTCCAGCCTGGGCAACAGCGAGACTCCGTCTCAAAAAAAAAAAAAAAATTACAGCCCCCCCCGAGAAGCTAATTAAGATTTGTAGTTCTTAATAATTTGCAAAAAATTACCTCTAATAAGGTCTTAAGGGGCTTTTGTTAGGATGGACCTTAATTTGTAAAGTCATAATTGATGCTGTCATCAGAAATGCCTTTCCTGCTCTGCATCTGCAGTCTCTAAGATGTGTGTGCTTTCTCCATTCCCCCAGGTTTTGAGAATGGAGTGCAATTTTAAGGCTGGTGGCAGCATCTCAGCCCAAGAGAAGGTAAGCCTTGAGCTAGCCAATGACCCCCCCCACCCCACAGTGGAATAAATAAACAGCTGATCTTGTTAAAACTCACTTGAAGAAAAAGATATCAAATGATGAAATCACCCAAAATAGCTGGAATTACCGGCAGATTGTGTAGTGGTGAACCTACGGTTTTCTGAAGATATCTCTTACCCTGTGAATGACTGTTAGTTGGTGCAGAAAGTGAGATTGAAATGTAGTTTCTTTGCAGGTTATAGTCCCAGACGATGTCAGTCCCAAGGACCAGTAGCTGCCATCAATTTGGATTCTGAAAACCTTATTAACGGGCTTCAACATTGGATGTAGAAACATGCTTGCCTTGCGTATCAGAGGACATGCTCAGCAGATCCAAGAGATATATTTGGCAAATTTTTCTAGAAAAGGCACATGGGTATCATTACATTCTTCATTTTTTTGGGTTTTGAGACAGTCTTGCTGTGTTGCCCAGGCTGGAGTGTGGTGGCACAATCACAGCTCATTGCAGCCTCAATCTCCCAGGCAAGCAAGCCTCCCGCCTCACAGCTGGGACTCCAGCTCACAGCACCACATCTGGCTAATTAAAAACAATTTTTTTTTGTTGAGACAATTCGCTATGTTGCCCAGGCCAGTCTCAAGCTCTTGGGCTCAGATGGTCCTCCTGCCTCAGCCTCCAAAGGCACAGGCCAAGTTCTAGCTTTGTCCCTTGCCATCCTGCCCAACAGGTTCTTTCCCTTTTTTTAATGAATGGACTTTCATAAATAGGTTATGTTGAGGGGGGCCAAGTCCTTTAAGCTGGAAATCGTAAATACCTCCTGAAATGTTTTCATGCAGTTACCATGAACTAATACTACAATAAAGGATGGTCTTTGGTATCGATTCTTAAAAATGTGTATTTGAAGAGAAAGTGAATTTTGCCTACTATTGTCAGATATTAGTAGTCCAGATATTAGCGCTCTAGCTTGTAAACTTCCCTGTGGTCAGCCTAAGCTCTTAACCCCTATTACACAGCTTTAGACTGAAGGCAACAACTCAGCATTTACGGCCTCGACAATTTTGGCCCCGGCTGCTCTCATCTCTGTCCCTTGGGGTAGCTTTCTCCTAGCCCCTGCAGCATTGCATCATTCCTAACCACAACCTTAACAGCACGCAGGGCCCCATAGTCTAGGCCCCATCTTGACAGGCCTTCCTGTGTTGGAATCTTGCCTACCAAGGTCTGTCAGAGGGTGCCCCATACTGTTTGCCCACAAGGTTCAAGAGTGATTGCTCCCATTCTCCCTGGACTGAACTACCTGTATCTAGGGGTTGCCTGTTAGAAGAGTTTCCTTAACTGATGGGGCCTGTTCACTAGGAGAGTACTTGGGTAAGGGGAGGTAAGATGAGAACCTTTGCTAAATTAGGCTCCTTTGGGAGCCTCCAGTTTGTTTCTCCCTCTCAGCCATCTTGTTGGATCTGCCAAGGGACTGGTCTTCACAGTCCCAGGTTTTTAAGGTTTTAAAGCCTACCTCTGCAGTAGGTTTTCTGGAACGTGTTAGTGGGTTACTTAAGAGTTAACGGGAAAGGGTCCTTACAGCGTAAGGACCTTCCTTACTGGCAAGTGACGAAGCCAGGCTTGTCAATTGGCCTGCATGCTATGACACCAGAGCCCACACAAAAGTTAGTAGTTTTTCACCTGTAGGGAAGGTGGATATGGGATTTCTGAGCAGGACTAGATGCCTGTATGCATGGGCACCACATGGCATCATAGGCTGTTGTGTCAAAGGGCATAGCTCCCCAGGTTCTTGAGTTACAGGGCTTGCTAAAGATTCTCACCTCCCTTGAGTGGGGACACGGTCATCTGGTTGGAGCTTGTTTCCCCCAAATGAAAAATGTCATGCACGTAGGGGCCCTGCTGTATTCCTTCTCTAGGGGAAAGCTCTTGGTGTTCACATTGGCTCAGGCTTCCAGTACCTCCAGCAATATGCCCATTTCCACAAGTCTTTGGGGAAGGCCATGGGCTGAGCTCAGAAGGGTCTCAGGGGCCTGGGATGACTTAAGAGCCAAATGACAGGTAATGGGATTTGTGGGGGCAGATGGAGAGGACCAATGGGAAGTATCACAAGTCCCCTTCCCCAGATGCTATGGTCTGCCTCTGTAGGTGGGCTGCCCAGGCCAGTTTTTGGCAATAGCCTTAGCCCACCTGATAGGAGAAGCACCTACCCTGCCTGCCTTGGCCGTTCCACCCCACAAGGACTCCCTGGTGAGGCCCCTCACTTCCGTGTCACGTCTGAGCTGCAGCTACAGTCTCCTTGCCCTCAAGGTCTTTGGCAGGTGCCACAGGGCCCCCTCCAGGGTCCTCCTGGCCTACTGTCCCTTCCCAGACCTCCTCCCCACTGCCCGGGCCCTCACCCAGCTCCAGGATCGTGGGCAGGTGGCCCTGCTTTGGGGATCGCTTGCGCAGGCTGAGCAGGAAGGGCTGGGGCAAGGAGAAGATGTCCACGTTGTTGCCCAGGTCAATCCACGTGACGTTGGGGAACTTGCTGGGATCCTTAAGGATGTCAGTGAGGTCACGCAGCACGGCCCGGGTCAGCTGGTTGCCGTTGAGCGCCAGTGTGGTGAGGCGGGGCAGGGTGCTGAGTGCGGGCAGCAGCTGCAGGACCATGTCATCCGTGAGGCCTGTGAAGCCCAGCTCCACACTGTCCACCTGCTCCCCACAGCGCTGCAGGTAGCTGGTCACCCGCTCCAGGTCTCGGGAGGTCAGTGGGATGCCTGACAGGTCCACTGTGTTGTCTGGGGGGCTCCCCGCCAGGACAGCCTTGAGACTGAAGGGAAAAGGGAAAAACAAGCCTCAGGCACATGGGCAGGCCTTTCCCCCAGAAGCTGCAGTGCCTGCTGCTGTGGAGCCAGCCTCTGCTCCGACACAAGGGACCACTTTTCTTTTTCTGTTTTGAGACTCTGTTGCCCAGGCTGGAGTGCAGTGGCATGATCTCAGCTCACTACAACCTCCGCCTCCCGGATTCAAGCGATTTTCCTGCCTCAGCCTCCCAAATAGCTGGGACTACAGGCGTGGGCCACTATGCCTGGCTAATTTTTCTATTTTTAGTAGAGATGGGGTTTCACCATGTTGGTCAGGCTGGTCTCGAACTCCTGACCTTGTGATCACCTGCCTCGGCCTCCCAAAGTGCTGGGATTACAGGTGTGAGCCATTGCACCTGGCCTAGGGACCACTTTAACAATCCGACTGCAGGTCGGATGCCATATGCAGAGGTGGGCGCAACCAGGGACTTCAGTCCCCTGACACTGCTGCACATCTCAGCTGTCAGGGCCCAGCTGGCCACAGCCTGAGGTCTGTGGCTGCCCTTATTTACTGGAAAAGTTGAGTTAAAAGTACCATCAGGCTGCTATATGAAATAAGTTCATAAGTGCAAAATAATGCCTTGTATAGGTGAATGATAAAAACATTGGCTGTTGTATTAATCACTTGGGCTCAGTTTCCCACTTCTTCCACCCTTTGCTGGCAGCTCAGCCCCCATGAATGGCACAAAGGCTCTCTGAGGCCCCTCTATCAAGACCATCTTCCTTACCACAGAAGTGTTCCCTGGGAGGATAGGAGGACCCTGTAGGACAGCAGGCAGGGCAGGGCTCAGGGCCTCTGAGCCTGGTGGCAGCTGCTGACTCCTGGAGGCTGAGTGCCTTGCTCCTTGCTTTCCCCTCCTTGCTCTTGGGACAGAGCCAAAGCAGTTCAAGCTGATGGCGAGTGTGCCCTTCCCGCACACCCCTCTGCCCCCTGCCCCTGCACCCCTGCAGTCTGTTTGCTGGCTCCAAGGCCCAGGTGCAGTGGTGAGATGTTCATTTTCCACATTTTTGTTTGTTTGTTTTTTTTTGAAGACGGAGTCTCACCCTGTTGCCCACGCTGGAGTACAGTGGTGCAATCTCGGCTCACTGCAACCTCCGCCTCTTGGGTTCAAGTGATTCTCCTGCCTCAGCCTCTTGAGCAGCTGGGATTACAGGTGTCTGCCACCACGACATGGCTAATTTTTGTATTTTTAGTAGAGACAGGGTTTCACCATGTTAGCCAGGATGGTCTGGAACTCCTGACCTCAGGTAATCCACCCACCTTGGCCTCTCAAAGTGCTGGGATTACAGGTGTGAGCTGCTACGCTGGCCATTTTCTGCATTTCTTTCTTTTTTTTTTTTTTTT
>NW_016107538.1:1523030-1524786 GCF_001604975.1 Cebus imitator | reverse complement strand
AGTAGAGACAGGGTTTCACCGTGTTAGCCAGAATGGTCTTGATCTCCTGACTTCGAGATCTGCCTACCTTGGCCTCTCAAAGTGCTGGGATTATAGGCATGGTATAGACCTTGAAGATTGGTAGGGGTTGAGGGGCATGCAGGATACAGAACCTGTGGGCTGCGATAACACCACAGAAAGCAAGTAGAGGGGAGCCTGGAAGGAAGGCTTCCTGAAGGAGGAAGCACACCTGCTTCTTTGCAAACGACCACTGTGGTGAAGTGGTGTGCCCTCACAAAGACTGGCAAGGCCTTGGTGCTGCTGCTAGCTCATCCCTGCAGGTCCCTGCAGACTGGGGAGGAAGGGCTGTCCCCCTCCCTCATGGAGAAGAAAGAGCTCTGGTGCCTCCTATTCTGGACACCGCACCCCTACAACCAGGAAATGGATCCTGGAGAGGAGCATTGCCAGGTGGATGAAGAGTGTAAGGCTCTCATGGCACTGGCCACGGGACAGGCTCCACCTGGGTAGAGGGGATATATATGGGATAGAGCAGGACAGGGGGCCCTTGGAACCTGGAATCCCATGAAGAGACTGAGCTAATTCTTCAGCATTGGAAAGCTGGAAGTTTGAGCTCTGCTGGAACCTAAGGGCCTCTGCTGGTTCACATGCATGCTCAGTGCATTCTTCATTCAGAAGCCATGTGATGAGGTCTCATTTCCCTCGGGTGCGATCTCATGGCACCTGAGCGAAATCCAAGCATGGGCCTCTGATTTGCCCTCCCACCTCCTGGTCTCACTTCTCCTGCCCTCCCGCCCCCGCGACACTGGCCTTCCTGCTGGTTCTCAGACACACCAGGCGCTTTCCAGCCTCGGGGTCTTTGTACCCTCTGCTGGAACTCTCACCAGGCTCTTCTGGTGGCCCCTGCTTGCTTTTTCTCCATGTGCCAGCTCACACATTACCTTCTCCTGAGTAGCCATACCCCCACGCTACTGTATCACCCACTCTCACACAGTCTTGTGTGTGGTCTGTCTCCCCCTGCTAGAGGAAGAACAGGGATTTAGTCCATCCTGTTCGCCACTGTGACCCTAGTGTCTAGGATACTGCCTGGCACACAGGAGGAGCTTAACAAATGTTTATTAAAAGAATGAATGGGAGGTGTGTCGCTCTGCTCGGGGTGTGCGGGCGTCCGCCACGGTCTCTGCGCTGGGATGAGCCGGGCTCCCGGTGGAAGCGAGGGAAGCCAGCCGCAGCAGCCATGGCCAGTACAATGGTAGCAGTTGGACTGACCATTGCAGCTGCAGGATTTGCAGGCCGTTATGTTTTGCAAGCCATGAAGCATATGGAGCCTCAAGTAAAACAAGTTTTTCAAAGTCTACCAAAATCTGCCTTCAGTGGTGGCTATTACAGAGGTGGGTTTGAACCCAAAATGACAAAGCGGGAAGCAGCATTAATACTAGGTGTAAGGCCTACTGCCAATAAAGGGAAAATAAGAGATGCTCACCGACAAATTATGCTTTTAAATCATCCTGACAAAGGAGGATCTCCTTATATAGTAGCCAAAATCAATGAAGCTAAAGATCTACTAGAAGGTCAAGCTGGCCGGGTGCGGTGGCTCATGCCTGTAATCCCAGCACTTTGGGAGGCCGAGGCGGGTGGATCACGAGGTCAAGAGATCGAGACCATCCTGGTCAACATGGCGAAACCCCGTCTCTACTAAAAATACAAAAAATTAGCTGGGCATGTTGGCGCATGCCTGTAATCCCAGCTGCTCAGGAGG
>NW_016107538.1:1517181-1522440 GCF_001604975.1 Cebus imitator | reverse complement strand
TTTTTTTTGAGACGGAGTCTTACTCTGTTGCCCAGGCTGGAGTGCAGTGGCGTGATCTCGGCTCACTGCAACCTCCAACTCCCTGGTTCAGAGGATTTTCCTGTCTCAGCCTCCTGAATAGCTGGGATTACAGGCATGCGCCACCACATCTGGCTGATTTTTATATTTTTACAGGGTTTTGCCATGTTGGCCAGGCTGGTCTCAAACTCCTGACCTCAAGTGATCTACCTGCCTCAGCCTTCCAAAGTGCTGGGATTATAGGCAGGAGCCACTGTGCTTGGCCAGGAGTGCCCACTTTTAGTACGCCAGGAATTAGAAATTTCTCACATTTTCCTCCTGTGCACCCCATCTCAGTGGGCCCGTGCTCCCCAGCTCCCACCCACCAGACCAGGGTCCCCCTCTAGCTGTTTCCCCGCCCCACCCTCTCCATCTTACCTCCTTCAGGCAGCTTCTATGACCACCCCTTCCGGCCCCCGTCCAGAACTACATTCCCGGGAGGGGTGCCCTGTATCACACACTCAGCCTGGCGTAGACTCGCCCAGGGACTGTAACTCACCAGGCCTGTGGCTTCCTTTTCACCAGCCCCCGGTGCCGTCTCCACTGGGAGTGGGGGCTGAGGTGGTATGTCAGCTGACGGCACAGCTTCTCCATGGCGCCCAGCGCATCGCCTTCCTGCAGAGGCAACCATGGGTGGTGGGCCCTGAGTGGCTGGGTGTACCAGTCCCAGCCCCCAGGCCTCCTGTCTCCTGAGTGAGAGCCCAGCAGTCCCAGGCTGAGCTGGGGGAGGCCCTGCTCTGCTGGCCCAGGGTGCGCGCCCTAGGCAGACAGCAGGGCCTGCAAACAGGTCTGCAGGATGGTTTTAGTTTTTGTGAATTAGTTGCTAGCACTGAAAAACAGATTTATGTAAGTCTGGATTCCAGGGGACTGGACAACAGTTGGCTGGAGCCAAGTGCCTGCTGACCCCCTGGCCAGGACTCACCATGATCCCCGCCACTCCCCAGTGCCCAGGGCCGCTCTGTCCATTCTCCTGCTCAGCAGATTTAGTGAGCACTTTCTTGGAGCCAGGCACTTGTTCTAGAAAGCTAGGATACAGTCATGAACAAATGTCCATGTCCTTGTATTTCACATAGTAAAGAGGAAAGTGAGGTAGTTTTACCTGTGTTTCCCTCAAAAGTGGGAACAAATGAATGAGGAGGCCAAGTCTTTCCAAGCCCAGTTCATTCATACGTGTTCCTGCCCGGCATTTGAGTTTGAAACCCTGGGTGTCATGGGCTGACTTATATCCCTCTGACAACTACACGGTGATGTCCTAACCCGTAGTACCGTGGAATGTATTTGGAGACATGGCCTTTAAAGAGGTGACTGAGGTAAAATGGGATCAGAGGAGTAGGCCCTAATCCTATATGACTGGTGTCCTAAGAGGAAGAAATGGCGATACAGACATGCTGAGGAATGACCACTTGAGGACACAGGAGGCGGAAGAGCCGACAGACCTAGGAGAGGGCCTCCGGAGGAAACCCGGCAGCCAGCCTTGGACTCCGGCCTCCACAGCTGCGTAGACCACCAGTCTGTGACTTTTTGTGATAGCAGATGCTGGGTTAAACACTGCAGCAGAGAGATGCTAGAGACTCCAACTATATCCCAAGGGAAGTCAGTCCACAAGTCACCAGAGCCAAGCTCGTGCTGGACAGGCTGAGGGCATGAGTTCCAGCAGGGAGAGGGGCCAAGAGTGTGCTCCTGCCAGGGGCCAGTGCTGAGGGCCAACAGCCAGCAAGCACTGTGCTCAGATGCAAACCACAGGTGGCCAGTGGCTCGGTGCAGGGAGGTCTGGGGTGTTAACCACCCACAGTGCTCAGCATGGTGCCTGGCACAGAGTGGGTGCTCAGCAGGCCACTCTGTCATTAGGATTCCCATGCCCCTCTGCCTGTGGACAAGTGGCGTATTGAGTAGTTAAGAGCAAAGACTTGGGGCCAAAGTGCGGGGATTCAAGTCCTGGATTTGACATCTTCTGTGTGGCCTTGGACAACTGCTTGACCTCTCTGTGCCTCCAAGCCATATCTGTGAAGGGATTACAGTATGGACCTCACAAGAGTTTCTGTGCGGATTAAACGAGTCACCGCTAGTATAGCGCTTTGAATAGAGCCCAGCCTACAGCCAGCTCTCCAGGCACGCTCTCTAAGTGAATACTGTGAGTGGCACCAGCACAGGGAACTCTGGCATGGCAAGGAGGGAAGATTACTTCTGCCCAGGCTCAGATTTAAGCTCAGCTCTATTTTTATTTTATTTTATTTTTGAGATGGAGTCTTGCTCTTTCACCCAGGCTGGAGTGCAATGGCACGATCTCGGCTCACTGCAACCTCCGCCTCCTGGGTTCAAGCAATTCTCCTGCCTCAGCCTCCTGAGTAGGTAGGATTACAGGCACCCACCATCACACCCAGCTAATTTTTGTATTTTTAGTAGATATGGGGTTTCACCATGTTGGTCAGGCTGGTCTTGAACTCCTGACCTCAAGTGATCCACCAAGCCCGGGCTGAGCTCAGCTTTTAAGAGCAGATAGGTTAGTGATTTTGGATGGAGAAAGAAAACGTGACGCATTCTTGAGTGAGGATGTCTGTGCCAGGGCTTGGGGATGTGGAGGCCGTGGGGTGTGTTACTGACATGAGGGCAGGTGAAGGCCTGGGGCCTGATCACATCTGGTCCCTCCAAGGTTCAAGCCACTGTTACCCCTGCACATCAGACATGATGCAAGGTTATGAAATTCCCACAGCACCCCAGGGCAGTAGATACTTTTGTTAGCCTCATTGTGCAGAGGGGGAAACTGAGGCCCAGAGGGCCGGGGATGGGCCTCGGGCTGATGGAAAGGCAAGAGAAGGAGACTTGGAGGAAGGAAGACAAGAGAGAGAGGAGGTGGGAAGATGGAGGTTGAATGTCCAAAGGAGAGAGGCATCCGTGGAGGGACCCAGGAGACCAAGGAGGGCCCCAGACTGAACAAAGTAGATTTAGAGGACCCCTGGGCTACAGTTCACAGCCCATCACCACCCCTGTCCCCCAGCTTCCTGGTGCCTGGCTGTCTGATGAATGATCTTGTACCACTTGCCTCTTGTACCTGTGTCACACCTGTCACTCCTGTGTCACACATGTCACTCCTGTGTGTCACTCTTGTGTGTTGCAGATGTGGGAGCAGGTGGGCATCTGCCTGTACAGCTTCATTCCCCACTCCTGGAGCTCACACCTTCTGGTTCCTAGACTTGCCTTCTTGCTGAGCCTGGACACACGGCTGTGTGGTACGAAGCAAGGCAGGTGAAGCAGGAGGAGCTGGGTCATGGGGGCTACAGGGGAGCTGTTGAAGGGGGCTGTCTCTCTGACTGGGAGATGGTGACAGGGGTGGACAGGAGGTGGAGAGGGTGACTCAGGGCCAGGCCAGTGGAAGGGGCTGAGGGGACAGAGGCCAAGCAGCTGACAAATACGCTGGATGGAGAAGGTGTGGGCAGGGCGGGAGAGGAGGGCCTAGGCTCTGGGCTTGGGACCTGAGTAGAAGACAAGGCGCTAAGGACAAGAAGCAGGTGAGAAAGAGGAGGGGTGACCTGCTTACATGGGGCCATGGTAAGTTTGAGGGGCTCACAAGACCTCCAGCTGTGGATGCCACTGGATTTATGGGGCTGAGTCTTAAGGCAGGTCCAGGCTGGACACATTCATCAGTATCTGATTAAACCCCTGGCCAGGTAACGAGCTGAGCAGGAGGGAGAGAGAATACTGGACACACAGTGGTCAGAGAAGACTCTGTCAGAGCAGCAGGATGAGCGGAGTGGGGACAGCAAGGAGAAGAGTGGCTGATGGGGTTAGGTCCCTGCAGAGGCCACTGGGTCTCCAACAAGGAGGCCATGGCCAGCACAGGTTCAGGGAGAGGGGCCATGGTGGGAGCTGACCTTGGAAGTCAAAGGGAGAATAGGGGCCAGGTGTGGTAGCTCACATCTGTAATCCCAGCACTTTGGGAGGCCGACGTGGGCAGATCAACTGAGGTCAGGAGTTCGAGACCAGCCTGACCAACATAACAAAACCCCATCTCTATGAAAATACAAAAATTAGCCAATGTGGTGGCGCCTGCCTGTGATCCCAATTACTCTGGAGACTGAGGCAGGAAACTAACTTGAACCCATGAGGCGGAGGTTGCAGTGAGCTGAGATCACACCAGTGCACTCCAGCCTGGGTGAAGAGTGAGACTCTGTCTCAAAGAAACAAATAGAACAAAAGGAGAATAGGAGGTGACACTGGAGTTGGCCCATCTAGAGCTGTGCTTCTTCACCTTGGAATCTTGCACATTGGAATCCCAGGGCAGCTTTAAAGTACACTGATGGATCACACACTGGGGTCTGTTGGTGGGGACTAGGGGAGGGACAGTGGGGGGTAGGGAGGTTGGGGAGGGATAACATGGGGAGAAATGCCAGATATGGGTGATGGGGGGATGGAGGCAGCAAACCACATTGCCATGCACGTACCAATGCAACAGTCCTGCATGAGCTGCACTTGTACCCCAGAACCTAAAGTACAATAAAATATATATTTTTTAAAAAAAGGTACACTGGTGGGCCAGGTGCTGTGGCTCACTCCTATAATCCCAGTACTATAGGAGAATGAGGCAGGAGGATCACTTGAGTCCAGGAATTCAAGACTACCCTAGGCAATATAGTAAGACCTGTTCTTTATTGGGGCGGGGGGGAAGCCCAGCATGGTGGTATGTGCCTGCAGTCCCAGCTACTCAGGAGGCTAAGGTAGGAGGCTCTTGAGCCCCGAAGGTCAAGGCTGCAGTGAGCTGTGATCACACCTCTGCACTCCAGCCTGGATAACAGAGTAAGACCTTGTCTCAAAAAACAAAACAAAACCAAACAAGAAAAAAAAAAAAAAACCCACTGATGCCTGGGCCACTCCAGTGATGGGTGGGTGGCTCAGGCACAGGGATTTTTTGTTTTGTTTTTAAGATGGAGTTTCACTCTTGTTGCCCAGGCTAGAGTGCAATGGCTTGATCTCAGCTCACCGAAACCTCTGCTACCTGGGTTCAAGCAATTCTCCTGCCTCAGCCTCCTGAGTAGCCGGGATTACAGGCATGCACCACCACGCCCAGCTAATTTGATATTTTTAGTAGAGCCAAGGTTTCTCCATGTTGGTTAGGCTGGTCTCAAACTTCTGACCTCAGGTGATCCGCCTACCTTGGCCTTCCAAAGTGCTGGGATTACAGTAAGCCACTGTGCCTGGCCTTTTTTT
>NW_016107538.1:1501350-1516821 GCF_001604975.1 Cebus imitator | reverse complement strand
GCTCTTGTTACCCAGGCTGGAGTGCAATGGCGCGATCTCGGCTCACCGCAACCTCCGCCTCCTGAGTTCAAGCAATTCTCCTGCCTCAGCCTCCCGAGTAGCTGGGACTACAGACGTGCGCCACCATGCCCAGCAATTTTTGTAGGGATCAGGCGGTCTGCCCAGCATCGCTTCTGGAACCACCCCAGGACAGAACGCTGCCAGTCCCCAAAGCTTCGAACTGAGCTCCTCAGCTGCAGCTCTTCCTTCAATCACTTCCCAGGATTTCCAAAATCTGGGCCAAAATCCCCCTCCACCCTCAGCCTGGGCAGCCAAACCTTTAAAGAAGAGAACAGAGGACAAAGGAGTGTCACTGCACAGCCATTGCCACAAGGGGGCAGCCACGCGCAGGGCGAGGCTCAGGGTGGACGTGGCTCTGCCGATATTGGGGAGAACTGAGGGAGCCTCAGTCTCCTCACTGGCCAGACAGGAGCAATAGCTATGGACACCTCACAGAGTTGCCTTGAGACCACAGTGAGCTGGTGTTCTCTCAGAAGTGAGAGTTCTCTTCTAAACTAACAACAGCCAACATGTATTGAGCAGCTGCAGAGAGCTTTGAACGAAAGGAGATTGGAAGGCCTCAGAAGCAAAGTTTTTCTGCCCTTCTGCTGCCCTCCTGTCTCTGGCCCTTCTTTTCCCCCAGAGCGAGACAGAGAAACCAGAATTCTTCTTCCCCAAGGCAGGTCACAGAAACTACAACCTCTCTCCTCAAAAGCAAGCCATAAAATTAGACAGGTCACTCTCCCTTCTATCTTGAAGACCATTCCAGAGTGGGAGGGAGGAACACTGCACAAGAGGCCAAGAAGAATCTGAGCAGACGGCCTTCCCGGGCACCCTTGGCCCATCACCATTAGATCACACCCTTTGTCCCGTTGCATTTCTACAAGCTGTGCACTCTTTACCAAACCTGAGTATAAAAACGGACAGCTAGCCGGGCGTGGTGGCTCATGCCTGTAATCCGAGGACTTTAGGAGGCCAAGGCGGGTGGATCACTTGAGGTCAGGAATTTGAGACCAGCCTGGCCAACATGACGAAACCCCGTCTCTACTGAAAATACAAAGAATTAGCTGGGTGTGGTGACAGGCACCTGTAATCCTAGCTACTTGGGAGGCTGAGGCAGGAGAATTGCTTGAACTTGGGAGGCAGAGGTTGCAGTGAGCTGAGATTGTACCATTGCACTCCCCAGCCTGGGCGACAGAGCGAGACTCTGGGGTCAAAACAAAACAAAACAAAAATAGCTTTCCCTGGGTTTTGGGGTCTTCATTTCTTTCTTTTCTTTTTTTTTTTGAGACGGAGTCTTGCCCTGTTACCAGGCTGGAGTGCAGTAGCACAATCTAGGCTCACTGCAACCTCTGCCTCCTGGGTTCAAGTGATTCTCCTGCCTCAGCCTTCTGAGTAGCTGGGATTACAGGTGTGCGTCACCATGTTCAGCTAATTTTTGTATTTTTAGTAGAGACAGGGTTTCACCATGTCTCTACTAACATTGGCCAGGATGGTCTCGATCTCTTGACCTCATGATCCGCCTGCGTTGGCCTCCCAAAGTGCTGGGATTACAGGCATGAGCCACCTCGCCTGGCCCTCTTTCTTTTTTTTTAAAGAGATGGGGGTCTCACTAAATTTCCTTTGCTGGTATTGAATTCCTGGCCTCACGTAATCCCTCTGCATCAGCCTCCAAAGTAGCTGGGACTAAGGGTCTTCATTTCTTTCTTTTTTCTTCCTTTATTTTTATTTTTAAATTTTAATTTCAACTTTATTTTAATTTTTAGAGATGGAGTCTCACTGTGTCATTGCCCAGTCTGGAATGCAGTGGCATGATCTCGGCTCACTGCAATCTCCGCCTCCCACGTTCAAACGATTCTCCAGCCTAAGCCTCTTGAGTAGCTGGGATTATAGGCACGTGCCACCACGCCCAGCCAACTTTTGCATTGTTTTAAGTAGAGACGGGGTTTCACCATGTTGGTCTGGTTGGTCTCAAACTTCTTTTTTTTTTTTAAAGATAGGGTTTAACCATGATGGTCAGGCTGGTCTTGAACTCCTGACCTCAGGTGATCCACCCACCTCAGCCTCCCAAAGTGCTAGGATTACAGGCGTGAGACACCACGCCCGGCTCAATTTTTATTTTTAAGACGGACATTTGCTCTTGGTGCCCAGGCTGGAGTGCAGTGGCACCATCTTGGCTCACTGCAAACTTTGCCTCCCAGGTTCAAGTGATTCTCCTGCCTCAGCCTCCCGAGTAGCTGGGATTACAGATATGCGCCACCATGCCTGGCTAATTTTATATTTTTAGTAGAGACGTGGTTTCTCCATGTTGGTCAGGCTGGTCTCGAACTCCCGACCTAAGATGATCCGCCCGCCTTGGCCTCCCAAAGTGCTGCGATTATAAGTGTGAGCCACCGCACCTGGCGTGTGTGTGTGTGTGTGTGTGCGCGTGCGCGCGTGTGTGTGTGTGTGTGTGTGTGACAGAGAGTCTTGCTCTGTGCCCAGGCTGGAGTGCAGTGGCGAGATCTGGGCTCACTGCAACCTCCGCATCCAGAGTTCAAGCGATTCTCCTGGCTCAGCCTCCCGAATAGCTAAGATTGCAGGCATGTGCCACCACATCCAGCTAACCTTTGTATTTTTTTTTTTAACGTATATTTTTTATAGCCCTGCACACCCGAGCTCTGACTCACAAGTGACTCGCCAGAGCTCTGGCGCCACAGGGCTAATCTTTGTATTTTTAGTAGAGACAGGGTTTCACCATGTTGGCCAGGTTGGTCTTGAACTCCTGACCTCAGGTGATCCACCGACCTCAGCCTCCCAAAGTGCTAGGATTATAGGCATGAGCCACTGCGCTTCACCTAAGGGTCTTCATTTCTGAAAGCTCCCATGTCATGTAAAACTTTGATTAAATAAATTTCTTATGCTTTTTCTCCTGTTACGCTGTCTCTGGTTATATGATTGTCAGCCATGACCCTTATGATAAGTGAGGAAAGGTACCATACCTTCTGCCTTACAAAGTCTTTTTTTTCCCCCTAAGATGGAGTCTTGCTCTGTCACCCAAGCTGGAGTGCAGTGGTGTGATCTTGGCTCACTGCAACCTCTACCTCCTGGGTTCAAGCGATTCTCCTGCCTCAGCCTCCCAAGTAGCTGCAATTACAGGCACCCGCCACCATGCCTGGCTAATTTTTGTATTTTTAGTAGAGACGTGTTTTCACCATGTTGGCCAGGCTGGTCTCAAACTCCTGACCTCATGATCTGCCCACCTCAGCCTCCCAAAGTGCTAGGATTAAAGGTGTGAGCCACCACACAAAGTCTTTTTCTTTTTTAAGACGGAGTCTTGCTCTGTCACCCAGGCTGGAGTGCAGTGGTGCAATCTCAGCTCAATGCAACCTCCACCTCCCAGATTCAAGTGATTCTCTTGCTTCGGCCTCCTGAGTAGCTGGGACTACAGGCACATGCCACCATGCCCGGCTACATTTTTTTGTGTTTTTAGTAGAGACGGGGTTTCACCATGTTGGTCAGGCTGGTCTCAAACTCCTGACCTCAAGTGGTCCACCCGGTTTGGCCTCCCAAAGTGCCCTACAAAGTCTTTATAGTCCCATACCTCCCTACAACCCTATGAGACAGGTATTACTAATATCCCCACTTTACAAATGAGGGAACTGGGACAAAAAGAACTGAAATAGATGGGCAAGGCTGCCCAGCTCGTAAGATGGAATCAGGATCTAAAGTCAGCTAGCTCTATGGCTCATGCCCCTACCACCATCTGCTGCCCTCCTTGTGAGAAATTCTATATTTGGGTTAGGTCAGTTCAAAGTGTTTCTATCATTTACAACCAGAAAAGCCTTCAGCAAGACTGTCTCATTTTTTCTCAACTCTTCCACTTTTCGAGAGCTCCTCCAAGGCTCCCTCCTGCAGAGAGAAGGACTAGGCAGGACTGGCCCAGAAGCGGAGGAGTAGGAAGGTGGGGAAGGGGGGAGGGAGAGGAGGAGGGAAAGGAGGAGGCAGATGAGCAGGAGGAAGAGGAAGGAGGAAGGGGAGGAGGAGGAAGGGGAGGAGGAAGGGGAGGAAGGAGGAGGAAGGAGAAGGGGAGGAAGATGAGGAGGAAGATGAGGAGGAGGAAGATGAGGAAGAGGAGGAGAAGGGGAGGAAGATGAGGAGGAAGATGAGAAGGAGGAAGATAAGGAAGGGAGGAGGAAGAGGAGGAGGAAAATGAGGAGGAGGAGGAGTAGGAGGAGCAAGAGGAGGAGGTGGAGGTGGAGGAGGAGGAACTGTCTTTCCTGAGTGGTTTCAATGTTGAGAAACAGCTGCCTCCCAGGTGCAGAGCAGACAAGTGCCCTGATGAAACCCTGGCCCAGAGCTCTGTGACAACAGGCACCATATGTCACATAGGTCCCGTGCAACCAGACCCTGACGTGGACTGGTCCAGAAGTGGGTGCTGACACAGTACAGCCAATTAGCCCTTTCCCTCGAAGCTGGACTTGACACTGAGCCACACATACCCTAACTCCCAGGGGCTGGAACCCTGAGAAGTTACCTGGAAGCCAGAGCCAGCCACATTCCCTACCATGTGGCACGGGGAAGAGCAGTCTGTGCAGAGGGAATGGAGAGGGAGGCAGCGTGGAGCAGGGAGGAGGGATGGAGGGCCTCTGCACCGTGCTTATCTGTAGTTCTAGCGCCTTGGTCTAACTTGGCTGCCTGTGGCCCCACAAGACCCCTCAGTATCTGCAGGACACACGTTCTTTCTCGCTGGAGCCAACCCACCTGTGCAGCATGATCTCATGCAGAAGGCTCAGTGGCTGTGTGCAGAATCAACTCACTGCAGCCCTCCCCACATCCCTGAAGAAGGCAGGAGTGGGATGTGGCACAGTCAAGGTGACTATGAGTGCAGGCCAGGGCAGCAGCCTCTCCAGACCTTCCCAGAGAGGCTGCCCAGGTCCTGGGGCAGAACGTGTTTGAGGGGCTTCTCATTAACCTGTCAGGAAAGATGACATGCGGACCTGCAGGCTGACCTGGGAGGGGTCCCAGCACCCGAGCCTACTCTGTCTCAGCCATCAGGCAGTGATACCACCTGCCATCTTCACTCCCCAGGCACCTCTGTAACTGCTCCAGGACCTGACAAGCACAGCTCTCCACTGCCCTCCATTCACCTGAGGTCAGGAGTTCGAGACTAGACTGGCCCACATGGTGAAACCCCATCTCTACTAAAAATACAAATAATTAGCTGGGCGTGGTGGTGGGCGCCTGTAATCCCAGCTACTTGGGAAGCTGAGGCAGGAGAACGGCTTAAACCCGGGAGGCAGAGGTCACAGTGAGCTGAGATGACACCACTGCACTCCAGCCTGGACAACAGAGCAAGGCTCTGTCCCCGCCCCCCCCCCCAAAAAAAAAAAGAAAGAAAGAAAGAAAAAGAAAAGAAAAAAACAAAGGCATCATGGCTTCTATATGATCACCTGTTGTGGGATAGGCCAGCTGCCACGGTTCAAGGACACTCAAGCAGTCCCATGGACAGGCTATGGGGCGAGTGTGCCGCCTTGCTTGGAAGTGGACCTGCCAACTTCTGTTAAGCCTTCTGATACTTGCAGCCCCGACCCATGTCTTGAGAGACCCAAAGCTGAGCTACCTAGCTCAGCCGCCCCTGCAATCCTGACTACAGAGAGTATAACAATAAACATCTGTTGTTTTAAGCCACTAAGTTCTGGTAATTTGATATACGGCAATGGATAACGCAGCGTGGTTCCAGGCCACGTGTTCTCACCCTGCCTCTGACAGTACGGCTTGCCCTCCTGTGAAACGGCTTCCCAGTGCGGCTGTCTTTGGATGTCTCAACATCCCTTGTTGATTTCCTTTATCCTGTCCTCAACCCTTTACTAAACTCTCTTCAAATTTCACAAGGGAACATGTCGCCTGCTTCCTGCCTGGTGCAGAATGGAACTGTGAACAAGACAGACACTCTTCCCTTCAGAGTTTATATTCTAGTGGGGAAAACACAATAAATTAGCCAACAAATAAATAAGCAAGATAATTTCAGAGACCAGTAAGTAAAACGGAGAAATGAATGGAAAAATAAATGGGGCTCAAGACAGGCAGATCAGTAGCCTACCTTAGGCAGGCTTGTCAACAAAGGCCTCTTAGAGGCTGGAGGCTCAGTCTGAACTCAGCAGAAGGAAGCTCAGACAGAGGAGGCTGGAGCAGTCAGAGGAAGCAGTGAAGTTCCTAAGGTAGGAGAGGGTGTGGAGGTGTCAGGAGCAGAGAGGAGGGAGGCCCACAAGCTAAAGCAGAGCCCGCAGGGTGGCAAGTGGGAGAGGGGAGCTCAGGAATTCAGGCAAAGCCAGATGAGGAGTCTGGGTTTTAATTAAGCCACAGCACAGCCCCTCACTGAAGGATTTTGAATCTCTGGACCCATAACGTGGGAACTTCTCAGATGCAAATTGCTCTGAGCAGGACGTCTTGGTCAGCCCCGAGTCAGCTCAGAGAGCTGGGATGGATGGAGAGGGGCTGCTCCTCTGACCAGCTTGGGGACCTCCCACCCTGCCTCATCCAGAGAGCCTCACTTGCCACATGGGCATGAAAGGGGCCGTCAGGTCTCTGGTCCTCAGCAGGGCTGACCCACTCTGGCTGGCCCTGGCTCTGTTTTGAGGAAAACAAAGTCCAGGTAATTAAGTGGTTTGAGAAGGGTTACACCATGCAATGGACTGAAAGTTTGTATTTCCCAAAATTCGTCTGTTAAAACCTAATCCCCCGGTGATGGTATTCGGAGGTGGGGCCTTTGCGAGGTGATGGGTGGGGGTGGAGCTCTCACAATGGGATTAGTGCTCCTTTGCCCATTTCCTGCCATGTGAGGACACAAGAAGGTAACTGTCTGCATCCCAGAAAAAGGTCCTCGCCAGTCGCCAACCAGGCTGGCACCCAGATCTCAGACTTCCCGCCTTTACAAGTGTGTGAGATAAATTTCTACTGTTTATAAGCCTCCCAGTCTATGATAATTTGTTACAGTCACCTGGATGGACCATGACAACCCAGGTATGCACTGCCCCCACCCTGCCCCGCCCCTACCCAGATGGAAAGGAAAGATCAGAGGGAAGGAGTTCCCGCCCCTCCTCCGGGCCTTGCCTGGCCCTGTCTCACAGGGTCTGACCATGGCCTTTACCCACTCCCTGGCCTCTCTTTTTTTTGTTACTGGAGCCTGCCTCTCTCTCTCTGAGTGGGTGGGTCCTTCTCCCCACACAGACCTTCCGTGAGGCATCCTGTGAGGGGGAAGGTGGGGAAGGGTGGGGTCTCAGCTGCTCCCACCAGGCCCCTCCTCTGCCCCCGTGGGCACTGATGACTCAGGGAACTCGGGCCTGTGTCCCGCCCAGCTCTGGGTTACTGCATGGGCCCAGATCACACCTGTGGTTCTCCTTCGAGGTGTAACCTTGCTCAGATCACTGGATTACCTGAATTTTGTTTTCCTCAACTCAAAGGTGTGCATAAATATAGCCCTATTTCTTTTTTGTTTTTTTGAGAGCCCCATCACCTTTCACCCTCTCCTCTGTGAGCGACTCGATTCCCGCTCTAGGAAAGGCAGGGTCTGGCACCCGCAGGGCCTCCTCGCAGGCCTGACTCCCGTCCCTTCCCCTCTGCCCAGGCAGGACCAGGTGGAACTGAATGAGAGGTGTCGGAGGCGTCGGCCCCAGCCAGCTCCCCATAGCTCCTGGCACCAGTCAGGCCTCCAGGCTCCCTCATCACCAGCTTTCCTTCCCCTCCCATTGGGCCCGGTATCCCTGCCTTCTGCAGTGCTGCGATCTGGCCCTGGCCAGCTCCCAGCCCTCCATGGCTGAGCCCCACTTCAGAGCCTTTGCACCAAGTAGTCCCAGAGTCAGAGAGAAGGCTCTCAACAAAGCGCAGATGGAGCTCAGCCCCAGGAAATGCCTTTCCAGAGCAAGGCTCCAGCTCACTGTAGGACCACAGTCAAATCTGTGCCCGGGCCGAGCGAGGGTTGGGCTTGGGAACCATCTTACTCTTGGCCCAGATCCTACATCAAAAGGAAGAGCTTCCCTCCCGCACCCCTTGGTCCTGCTCTGGTTTCCTGATTGCCAGGGGGGAAGCACTTCTTTTGGAAGCCACTGGAAATTGAGCCACGAGACAGAAAAATTCAAAGCAACAGAGAAGCACTCAAGTGTGAAAATGGCCCTGCCCGGCCCTCCCTTCCCAACAGCTCCAGCTGCATAGCCCTGGGGAAGCTTAGACCTAAGCTGCAGGAATGGGGCAGAACTTCCCATCCAGGAGGGGCTGAGCTGCAGATCTGGAGCCTGGAGAGCCAAGGACCTTTCCTGGAGAGCCATGGACCTTTCCCTTCCGAGCTCCAGGGCAAGGCAGGAAAGGACATGAGCGAAGGGGAGGATGTCAAAGAACATTCAGCCTCAGAGGTGAAGACATCTGGGAGTGGTGGGGACTGAGGCAAAGTGGACATCCCCTTGCAGGGCCACGGCCAGCCTTCTATGACACCTTAGTGCAAACAGGTTTACCTCCAGGGGACACCGGCTTGCACCAGGGCTCACGATTTGGTGGGTAGAGAGAGGGCTGGATTTGAACTTTCCCCTGCCTCCCCCCACCCCGCCACCTCTCTGTATGCATGTTTTTGTACAAGGTACAACCTATACAACTGTATGTGGTGGCCTTGGCCCATGTAACAGGGATGGCTACTTAGCTGCAGCCCTGCAGAAATGAGGGCTTCAAGTTGCTGGAACTTCAGTTTTTCAAGGGCAGCTGAATATAGGGATCATGTGAAAAACTCTGGTTTTTAAGTGTTGGCAGTGAATTCACACCCCCTGGGCCAAACAAAACCAATTTGTGCTGGTGGCGCCAAGGGAGAGCACCTCAGGCTCTTGGTGCCTGAAGGATTGGCTTATCCTCCTTGGGCCTGGGCAATGTCTGCCAGTCCTCCTTGGGCACAGAGCTGCTCTGCCCAGAAAGGCACCCACGGCACACCCCAGGACCTGGCTGGCTTGGACCACAGCTGCCTTACCGGCTTGGGACAGTGGATGTAGCGTGCCAGGCTGATGATGAGGTCATGTGTGATGGGGTCCACCAGGTTCCGGAAGCTGGCATAGCGATACAGAACGTCATCCAGCGAGGTCGACTCCATGCCCAGGTCCTGCAAGAGCAAAGGATGCCCAGAGGTCAGGGCTGGCTGTCCCACCCAGCTCACCCAGCATCCCCAGAAGTAGGCACAGGCCACTGGAGTGACTCTGCCTTGCAGAGCCCCAGCGGGAGTGTCTGCAGAACTTCCCTCGGGCTGGGGCAGGCCCTGCCTGTTTGTCTTGACCTCCGAGCTGAGGAAGAGGGTGGACTGGCCTCTGCAGGCTCTGCAGTTTCTGCAGGTCCTCGCTTGTGGCCCTCTCCTAGCACAGCCCCTGACCTTTGTCTCTCTGGTTTTCCAGGGGAGGAAGCCAAGGGTAGCCCACTGCGGTGTGAGCAGCTGCTTCTCCATCATGGCAAAATTTGGAATTGGCAAAACTGCCTTGTTTTTTAAATTTCATTATTTTTTTAAGACAGGGTTTCACCATGTTGGCCAGGCCGGTCTTGAACTCTTGACCTCAGGTGATCCACCTGCCTCGGCCTCCCAAAGTGCTGAGATTACAGGTGTGAGCCACCGCGCCTGGCCCAAAACTGCCTTATGACAGGATGGTTTATTGATATTTATTTGTGTTTTCTTCCTGCTTCTGATGTTATTTGTACTGCTTCTTCTGTAGCTGATGCAGCCCCAGTGTTCTTTTGCCTTGGGGGTTTCTGAGTGGTGGGATTCTAAGGAAAGCCTGCCAGGCACCCAGAGGGAAACCCCACCAGGACTCCCTGAGAAAGTTACTGAGTGGAGTCCTCCCTCTCCGACGGGAGGCAAGGGCCACCAAGTGTGACAGGGCCGCAGCAGAAACCGCTGGAGCAGGGCTTCCTTGGGTCTGAGGGAGGGATCAGGTTTGGAGGCTCAGAAAACACCACCCCAGAAAATGGCACCCTGGCACCTGAGGAGGCAGCCGACGCAGGAAAGTCTCTCTGAGTGCTGTTCTCCCCTGAAGCAGGCCCTGAAAAATCCTGTGACCTTCCTCTAAAGTAGGTCATGAGACCCCTGAGCTTAAAATGGAGTGATCTGCTTTGGAGAAGGAAGGAAACGTGATGCGCCTGCCCTGGGGTGGGGACTGTGCTTCATGCCACTCCATGTGAAAGGGGTGGGCACAACTGCTCCCTTTCCTCAAGGGCACCCCCTCCAATTTCTGCCATCCTTGGGTATGATCCGCACTGCGGTCCCTGCCCCCAGTTTGGTGCCTTGCACAGACCAGGCAATGATGACATTCCCATCTGGGGACTGTCCTCACACCATCCTGGGGAACAAGAGGCATCCCTGGGTCGGGGGGGAAAGGAGGCCCACCCACTGCGGGCTGTCCTCACTCTGGGACTCCCACAGCTGCCCCAGCACAGCCCAGAGGAGAAAGGCTCCCAGCCAAGATGGCTAGGGTCCAGCACCCTGGGGACGGGACATCTGGGCTGGGAATGTGTGGGTGACCAGCTGAGTTTCCTCCTTGTCATTTTGTTTGTAGTCTAAACTTTTAAAATAACTTTCCCACGTGATTCTTAGAAATCCCTGGAAGGCAAGCAGGCTGGACATCGTCATACGCTGTCTACAGATGGAGACACCAAGGCCCACGCCTTCTGTGCTGTTGGGATTTCAGGAAGGTTGGAGGCGGGGCGCGGCCTCAGCCTTAGGCCTGCTCTGCAGATCGCACTGCTCTTATTGGTCAAGGGATGGTGAGAGGGTGGGTGAGCTGGGCAGATGGAGGGCAGGGACGGGCTCTGTGGTCTGGCAGCTGACATTGCTACAAGCAAATAGTCTTTGCTGGGGGCTCTGGAGGACCTGAGTGTCATGCCCAGGGGTGGGAGGAGCTTCCTGAGGGGCACCCCCTTGGAGCCCACCTGCGAGCTGGGTCCTACCTGCATTGGTGAGGGGGCACTCTGCCCCCACCCTCATTATAGCTTCATTCATGCTTCAATGAGGACACAAGAGACCAGTTGTGAGGACTGTGTTTTCCATGTGGCAAGAATTAACCTTGGAGGCAGACTGTCAGGACCTGTGCCAGGTTTGCTGGGAACCAGGACCTGGGGGCTCAAGGTCTGGTATGGATGCAGTCATGGGAGGCTTCTGAAGCACTGGCCGGTGCAGGTTCTAGAGCTGCACCCCCTTGTAGAAGCAGGGGCAATACTCGCCTTTGACCTCTGGCCCTGACCTGGCTTTTTCAATCCCTCAGCCAGGGCTGTGTCCTGAAGCAAACAACCTGACATTGCTAAGCCTCAGTTTCATCATCTGAGAAATGGGGACAGTGACCCCAGCATCACAAGGAGGTAATGGAAAGACTAAGCAATACACGTAAAGTCTCTGGCAGGGAAGAGAGGAAGCTGCAGTGCTCTTTCTACTTCATTTCTGACCACTCTTCCCTGGAACGCCCGTCCTCCCCTTCTGCAGGGGTTCTCAGTCTCCTGGACCACAGACCCATTTGAGAATGTGTCAAAAGCCACGAGCTCTCTCCCTAGAAAAATGCGGAAATCAGGGGCTGGGCAGGGATCTGGGCACACAGAGTCCAGGCTGGCCTCATGGTCAGGAGGGTGTGTTGGAACTGTGTGGACACGAGAGACCCCAGTACACAAACTATCACCCACTAATGTGCAAAATCACAGCCCCGCCCTCCGTGGGTGCAAGGAGGCTGGGGACACAGGAGAGCTGAAACGCAAAGGGCTTGTGTTCTGCGGTCTCAGAGGGCCTGAGTGGGGACGGGGAGCTGGGAAAGGAGGGCAGATCAGGTGGAAACAGAAGGGTGGTTATTCCCAGCATCAGAGGCTAGACTGGAGGCCACGTGGCCAGAGGAGGCCAGAGGCATGGAGTTATTTTTCTTTTACAGTCCGTCGAGCAGGCTGGGCTGCTCCTCTGTGGTTGGTGACTTAATGCTAGCCTCTGTCCCTCCTCTGTTTTGCTCCTGGGCACCCTTCTCCTCTGTGAGCACCCCTGGCACCTAGTGGTCTCCCTGTTATGGCTGTCCCTGCTGTCTGTCGGTGAATGACCCTGGGAAATAGCACTGGGTTTTAGGCCCTGACCAGCCCCAACTCACTGTAAGTCTGTGGCAAGAGACTTCCCTCTTAGGATCCATTTCTCCATCTGTGAAATGGGCAGATGAACTGCACTAGTGATTGTTAAAGTGTGTTCCAAGATCTTGGGGCTGAGGGTTGGGGGCTGGGGTGGACAAGAGGGAGGTGAGAGGAGCCAGCAGGGCTGCGGGCTGCGGCTCTTACAGAGCAGCTCCTGGTTACAGACAGACAGACAGACAGACGAATGCAGCTCTCTTCCAAAGAGAAGCTTGAAAGCTCTGGACTAGATGGCTGCCTGGGCTTCTTGCATTCCTACCGGCCCTGCCCCATCTTCCTGGACCCCCTACATCTCCAAGCCAGTCTAGGCTGTGCCTGGAAGGAGCAAGAAAATCCCAGATGCCAACCCAGGAGGCTGGGCAGGGCTGTGAAGATGCCAAATGTCCTCTCTGGAGCCCACGCTCCCGCTATTTCCCGTGCTGTCCCCCTGGGCGCCCAGCTGCTGACTGTGGCTCCGCCTCTCTGGAGTGCTGTCTGGGTTCCTGAGGTTGTTGCTTGGGAGGGGAAAAGGCGTGTAGACACAGGATGGGGAGGGAAGGAGGAGGGTCTCCCAGAAAGGCAGCTCAGGGTCACTGTGAGTCACGCCAACGCTGGCCCACCCTGTGAATTCCAGATGGGTGGGGCTCCCCAAGGTCCCAGGGCTACAACAGGGAAAGCCAGAGAGAGGCTGGCCAAAGGCCATGGCACACATTATTGCTTTACTGCTTTATTTCGACCCCACCTAGGTCCACAGGATGCTTGTGCTAACTGAGGGCACTTCATAGTCCTGAGGACCTTGGGCCACTTCCTGCCTCCTTGATGTCCTCTCCATGCCCCCTCCCCAAGCCAGGTTCTTGGGGAAGATGGTGTCACCAGGTGCTGGGACTACCCCAGGGACTGGGTGTGAGGGAGAAGAGTTCACCAGATCCTCAGGTGTCTCAGGAGGCTGCAGCCGGGGCCACAGCCCTGGGAACAGGCTCCTCTCTGACTCTGCGCCCATGGCCTGCCCTCGCTCTCAGGAAGACACAGAATGGGAGGAGGCACCGGGGGCCTGCTGCATGTGCCAGGGAAGCGGAAGAATCAGATCCGGGTGTGGTCCCTGCAGCTCCTCCTGTGCACTGCACTAGTCTTGGAGGGGCTGGTCCATCCTAAAAAGCACGAGGCATTGAGGACGATCCTATTTTCCTCATGATGGGTCTAACGGTGCCACCTCTAGGAACTGTGCCTGTGGACAGTTCCTCATCGGGACGTCTGGGAACACCAGCAGGTGCGTCTGAGTCACTGCTGGTGGGGAGTGACACTCGGAGAGTGTGGCTGAGTCACTCTTGGCTCCCTACTGAGCTGCCCGACCCAGCACAGGGCAGCACATGGCATCTCAAAGAAATGGGCCCTCCATGACTGGAGCTTGGATAACCAGGGGACAGATGGCTATTAATGGGGAGAGATGACAGGCTTGGGAATAGAGGTGCGTGTTTCCAAAAAGTGAGCAGAGATTCACACAGGGTGGTTAGAATGCCATTTCTCAACGTGTGGTCTGTAGACTTTGGGGAAGCACCCTTAAGACCATTTTAGGGGTGCTGTGGGGACCTCTTTTCCAATGACATATCTATGTGATGCCAGATTTTCTTCATAGATGTCAATCAAAACAGTCTGTCACAAGACCCAATGCGAAAGCAGGTCTGATAATTCAGCTGTCTTCTAGAAAGTGAGACATTAAAGAGAGTCACAAAAATGGGGAGCAACGCCACTCTCCTCACTTGGCCTTTCTTTTCCTTTGGAAAATATGGTTATTTTCATAAAAATTTATTTCTTCACTTGTGAACTTATTATTTATTTTATTTTGAGTCAGTGTCTCGCTCTTTCGCCCAGGCTGGATTGCAGTGCTGCGATCATAGCTTACTGCAAACTTGAACTCCTGGGTTCGAGCAATCCACCTGCTTCAGCCTCCAGAGTAGCTGGGACTCCAGGCATGAGACACTACAGGCGTCTGCTATTCCTGTTTTAGATGTGAAAATGACCCCATGAGTGGTAACAGCTGGCATTTTGCATTTGGATTTGCACACGTGTGCACCGAGTGTGCGTGCTCACTGCCACGCACCTGATGATGCCTCCCCACAGCTGGACTGGGACCTTTGCCCTGCGCAGTAGGAAACTCACCCAGTGCATGTGCCTCCCAGGAGGAACACACAGATGCTTTCTCTTCTTTGCTCTGGCCTGCCTGAGATTTCCCTCATGTTGATGACACACCTGAAGACAACCTGGCTCAACAGAAACTCCCTGCAAAATATCGCAGACAGACTTGGCTACCCTCTGATTTTCAGCCCTGGCACTTGCAGGGCTGTCCTTGCCACTAAACCCCACTGTGCCTCCTGGACAGCCCCAGCACACTGTCCCCTTCCTAGGAATATCAGTTCAGCATACAGGAGGCCTCTGAAGCAACTGATTTCTCTGCAGCAACTTCTCCAAGTCCCCAAAGGGGCATCCCATTCATGACATCGCTCAAACTCCTAAAATTCCTTCCCTGTATCTTTCTTGCTACTCCAGCCATCCCTCACTTTCTCATTTTCACCCTCAAAACCTAGCCTAAATCTTTCTAATTCAAATAAACTTAACTTCTCTGGCTAATCCAGTTCTCAGATCCAGAAAGTCCTGTGAAATCCCAGAAAATAACAAGGGTTGGCAAGGATGTGGAGAAACTGGAACCTCTGTGCACTGCTGGTAGGAATGCAAAATGGTGCAGCCACCATGGAAAATGGTATGGCAGTTCCGTAAAAAGATTAAACACAGAATTGCCATATGATCCAGCAATTCCACTCTTGGGAATATATACCCCAAAGAACTGAAAGAAGGCATTCAGAGAGCAGCTATGTTTCCAGCAGCATCATTCATAGTAGCCAAAAGGCAGAAACGATCCAAGCAACCATCAACAGATGAATGGGTACATGAAGTGTGGTCTAGCCATGCGATAGAATATTAGTCAGCCTTAAAAACGAGGGAGATTCCAAAACATGCTACAGCATGCTGAACCTTGAGGACACAAAGAGAAATAAGTGAAATAAGCCAGACATAAAAGGACAAATATTGTCTGATTTCACTCATACGAGGTACGTAGACCAGTTAATTCATAGGGACAGAAAGTAGAATTGTGGTACCAGGGGCTGGGGGGAGGGGAAGGAGGAGTTGCTGTTTAATGAGGACATGGTGTCAGTTTTGCAAGATGAGTTCTGGAGCTCAGTTGCACAACAGTGTGAATGTACTTAACACTACTGAGCTGTATGCTTAAAAATGGTTGAGATAGTAAATTTT
>NW_016107538.1:1470693-1499755 GCF_001604975.1 Cebus imitator | reverse complement strand
ATTCTGTGCATGATACACTTCCATCCAGGGTTCCCAGTGTGCCTTCCACATCACTGATTTCACATTCATCATCACAACTCTCACTGCCCCCAAGAAGGATTGCAAGTCGGCTAGCATTTCATTTCCTTGCAATTCTTATTTTGCTTGTTAATCTTCCCCTTCGTCTCATCCTGTTGGTTTTCTTTTCTCTAAGCTTGGCCTCTTTGGGTGGTCTTTCATTCTTTTCCCACAAAGTCCATCACTTCTGGATGCTGCTGTAGATCATTTTCAGAGATTGGGGTTCCGGTTCCAGGGTATCTATCCTATGCTCAGGCTTCCCTCCTCCCCAGCTTGCTCACTCTTGAAGAGGCCAAGATCTAGTGACACCACATCTATTAGCACATCCTTGTCCCCGTGATGGCCTCCTTGGGTGGGGGCTGAGTCCACCTCTCAGGCTCTGGCTTGCAGACTCTCAGGCACTATGCTTATGTGACCCTGACCTTGAGAAGGGACAGCTTCACCCACTTCATGGCCTGAATCTCTGACACAACAGTGAAGTCCACAGAAATCTATAACAATGTCTGTATGTTCAGGACACTTTCTGGCCTTGGACAAGCCCACCGGCTGCACTGGACTTCTCAGATGCTCTCTCTTCCTTCCTTGGGAGTTGCTGTCTCTGAATGGATGCAGACAGAGGCAAGGGAGAGGATGAGGGGAGAGGGGAGTGACAGAGCCCTCCTTCTGCCTCCAAATTGTCACTTGCATCATACAGGACCAGTTGCTTGGCTTTATGATTGGCACAGTCTTCAGACTAAGGGAGAGAGTGGCTTCTTCCCTTCCTTCCGGAGGTCTCAGATTCCTGGGGAAGCCCGGATGGTGTCGTTCTTGGCCCTGCTCCACGTGTCTAGCAGCGAGGAGGCTCCTCTCAGACTGCCCACCTGTCTTTGTTTCCAGTGCGCTGAGTGTTTGTCTTTTTTTGGTGCGTCGTCTTAGGTGTCTTAGGGGAAAGCTAGGAGAAGCCACAGAGGAGGCTGCCAGCTACACTCTATTTTAAACCTCAACTCCCCCCTTCCCTCTTAAATTCATTTTTAACCCCATTCCCAGAAGGAAGGCCCCACGGGAAATTAGCTTTCATTTGTCTCTCTCCTCCAGGCATGACTCCACAGTTTCTGCAACAACAGAGCCGGGGAAGGGAGAATGCAGCAGGCGCTGAATATTAACCATCAAAGGTAGATGGCTTCAATATTGAAACCACCAGGGCCCGCATGTGCAAAGCTGCTTAATGAGGGTGTAATCAAACACAGTCCACCAGAAGGAAATTAATTAGAGTCCAGGGGGCAAGCAGGAAGCAGAACCAGGCTGCTCCCCCTCCTTGCTCTAGCACATTAGTGGCAGCCGCTGCTAAGGAAGGGTCAAGCCTGGGGGATGCCAGCCCTCAGCTGGGTGCCAGGGCTCCTGTCCTCTTCCCCGTGACATTCCTGCTTGCCTCTGGGGGACACCCAGGGGAGGGAAGGGAAATGTCAGGTGCTATTAGGGAAATGCAGCCTGAGGAAGCCCCCAGAGAGACAAGCTGGGACATCCCAGAGTTAAGGAGCTGGGCACAGAGAAGACTTGCTTCTCTAGGAAGACAATGGCCTCATAAGAAGGACAGAGTTGTAAACAACAGCTGTATTCTCTCATAGTTTTGGAGACCAGAAATCTGAAATCAGGGTATCTGCAGAGCTACACTCCCTCTAGGGATTCCAGGGGAGATTTCCTCTTTTCCCCATGTGCCACAGGGAAGGAAGTGATGCCGGGTAGCGACCTATGCACCGAATGAGAGAAACAGATACAGGATGCAGTGGGATGAATGGTGGCCCCTAAAAGACAGGCCCATGTGCTTGTGCCCAGAAACTGTGAATGTGACCTCACCTGGGAAAAGGGCCTTCACAGACATGATTACCTTAAGGACCTTGAGATGAGATGACCCTGGTTTTCCAGGTGGGCCCTGAATCCGAAACAAGTGTTCGTACAAGAGACACAGAGAAGGCAGCAGTGTGAAGGTGGGGCAGAGAAGGGAGCAACGTGGCCACAACCACTGGAAGCTGGAAGGGGAAAGAGTGAAATCTCCCTGGAATCTGTGGATGGAATGCGGCCCTGCCGACCCTGAGCTGACTTCTGGTCTCCACACTGTGAGAGAATACGTTTCTGTGATCCCAAGTCACTCGCCGGTGGTCATCTGTTGCAGCAGCCCCAGGAAATGGATGCACCAGATTGGATCAAGAGGGGGGTGGCATTTTTCCTGGGGGCATACCAGGCAAAAGGGAGAAGAGATCAAGGCCAGTGGCCGGGACCCCTCCCTTCTTCCACTGCTGCGGACCTGAGCCAAGAGCACAGCTGTGGGCAGCCAAGGACGTTCCTGCCAGAAATCAACTTGCTGTCTCTGCCAGCCTGGAGCTCTGTGGGTACATGTACCCCTGACACACTCTCCTTTGCTGTCTGCTCCCAGGGCAGGGCTGTGCTAGTCAGAAATGCTTCCCACAGGACCCCCAAGGTGGTTCTCAGCTCAACACGGGAAAGAACCTTTACAAACAGGTGATGAAGGAAATGCCGACCGTGGCCACGACAAGGATGAGGCTGGAAGACACTCCAGGAAGAGAAATAAGCTGCGCACGAGAGGACAAATGCTGCACGAGGACACTTATATGAGGGACCAAGAGTATGTAATCATTCAGAGCACTGAGATTCACAGACAGAAGGTGGAATGCTGGTTGCTGGGACTGGGGAAGGGGGAATTTGTGTTGGATGGGTAGGGAGTTTCAGTTTGGGGAAGATGAAAGAGCTCTGGAGATGGAGGATGGTGACCACTGCCAATGTGAATGTGCTTAATGCCACTGAACCATGCACCTAAAATGGTTAAAATGGCACATTTTATGATCGTATATTTTATCATAATAAAAAAATAGTGGTGAGCTCACCGTCATTGGAAGGATACAAGCTGAGGAGAAATACTCATCGGTCGGCACTGCTGAGGCAGGATTTCTGGACCATAAGGGAGGTGGCCACTAAGGGTTGCCCTCCAGCCCCCTGTGACTCTTCTCATCAGCATGGCCCAGGATACAGGACCCTGGCATCCAAGGAGGTGCCACTAAGTGGCTACAAGAGGTGGAGCTTGGTGAGAGGAACCGGGAAGGAACGCAGAAAAAAAAAGAAGCAACAAAAAGAACCTACACAGTTATGAAGCTGCAGAGATGGCGGAAGGGGAGGAGGTGTTTGGTGATGGAGTTTTAAGACCAGGGCTGAGACTCCCTCCTGGAGGGGCACGTGGGGTGCAAAAGCAGAAGCAGCTCCAGTGGGCCTGACTGCTGCAGAGGGGGCATCGCTCCTCAGTGCAGCAACAAGACGCCTTTATCCCCAAAGTGCCACAGCTACGCAGGGCGGTGCTGGAGGAAAGTGAGTCTTAATATGCTGAGGCATATGGAAATCTGGTGTTTCACACATTTGTCATGTTCAAGAGAATTAGGCACATCAGAGTATCTAAGAGATTGGCCTTCCAATCCCCATTTAAAATGGGCAATTGAGTGGTTGATTTTAAGCTTATGATTTTAAGCAGAACACCGGAAGAGGATTCGACCAAGTTTGTAACCATTTTGAAATGTTTCAGAGAATAGTCATCATATTTATCAGCTTAACTTATTAAATTTTAAGAACTGTTTAGGAACCTGAGAAAGTCCTGCTTCTTAGGATGAGTATTTATAGACTTAAGAACACTGGTTAGGTTCAATTTATAAAATCACATCAAGATATTTAAAGAAATTTAATGACTTAAGTTATAAACCCCCTACCCTTGAACATGGTTATTTAAATGGACTAGATTCGTGAGTGGAATAATGAAATTGGCATGTTAAACTTAAATGCTTAAGGAAACACTTGGTTTAAAATTTTCCACTTCAATATATATTGAATATTCATTGAGAAAATTCAAGTAGTTGTAAGTACTTTGTGTGTGTGTGCCCCAAGAATACCAAGGACAGATCATGCAGATGAGGTGGGTGCCCTGCAGAGTTGGGGGTGGGGAACATCAGCACAGCTGGAGAGGAAGGGCTATGCAGTTAATGTCCAGAGGCACACTGCTCAGGCCTGGAAGACACCAAAGCAAAGCAGACTAGCAAAACTAGTAACAGCAACCGCTACATCCCCTCCTGCTAACAAAACCACTAGACAGCGTGGGAACCCTGTTTGAAGGTGAGGCCTCCTCACCCTCCTGCTGATGTCTAAGGTGGGCATGGCCTGGCTCCTGGTCCCAGTCTTGGGGGTTGCCTCTCGAGGGCACCCTGGCTTGGTGCCCGCCACTCCCACAGGCCTGTGAGTTTGGTACCCAAGCAGGTGGCCATTAGCACCCAGCTGACTTAAGTCAGCCAGATGCTGCCAGGGAGGGCTCTGCTCTGCAGAGGTCCAAGCCAAGAAGCTGCTGGTGTGTGTGTGGGGTCACTGGCTCCCACTCCCCCCTCCACCAGACTTGCCCAGGCTGTCTGAGGGATGAGAGGTAAGGACTGGGGTTCTCTGGTCCCACCTCAGGGCCCAGGGGCAGCTCATGACTCTCCCACCCGTCCAAGGCCACATGGCCCTCACAGGTTTTTGAAGCCAGGCACCGCAGCAGGCTGGCCCTCCTCAATGGTGACAAGTCTTGCCACCAAGTCTGCCTTGCCCAGCAGGAGTCAGCAATGTTTGGCAGCTTTGCTCAGCAAGGGGCTTCATGACTGTGTGTTGTTTGTGTTTTAACTTTTAAGTCTTAAGAAATGACACCCTCTGTGTGAAACAGACCTCTGGAAACAGATGCCCAGCCGTTGCCAAGCGTAACTTAATTAAAATCCAAGAAATGGCTTTAGCAACAAATAAATATCAAAAGGATGCTTTCTGTTTAGAAAACTCTAAAGTGATCAAGGAGGCGTATCAAGCCACATGGAGGGTTTTGTCTGCTCCTCCATGGTCGTGGCTCTGCCCACACGTGGCTGAGGGTGGGGGACAAAGACCTGGGTTAGACCCTAAGTCACTGTGTGGTCCCGGGCAAGCCACGCTCCTACACCACAGCTTCCCCACCTGCAAATGAGAAGGCTGCACTGTTCATTCTTCCAAAGAGGGGTGGGAGAGAAGAGCAGCAGGAGAGGAACTTGGACCAAATAGGTTTGAAACACAAAGAATTCAACAAATAACCATTTTTCTTTTCCTGCTGGACATTTCAGCCACTGTTTTATGATTCCAAAAGGGTGGTGGCATTTGCAGTATTTCCCAGATTTATTTCCCAAGCCCCTCCCCTGCTTCGCTGGGACCTCTTGTGGGACTGGGATTCTGCAGTAAGTCTGGGACCAGATGGTCTCTGAGGTCCGCAGGCCCCTACATTCCATGAATTCTCAGCACTCTATCATCCATCCCAGCTCCCTCCTAATCTCTCTGCTTGGAAAATAATCTGAATTGGTTGTTTATACCTTCTGGCGAATGCATTTAGGTCCATTTGTCCCTCTCTATAATAAATTTTGTCCAAGTGAAATGAAACGTTTTGTTCATCCTCAAAGGATTTGCAGGTAAAATAGCAAAGAGGTAGAGGAATGACTTAGAGGATCCTTCTGGCTCCCTAAAAAACCTGAGTTCCAAGCAGGAGAGCCTTGATGGGAACAGCCCATTTCTCAGGGTGAAGAGCTGGGGGCTGGAAGGTTGTCTCATACAGTGAGCCAGTGGCAGGGTTGAGGGGCTCCAGAGTCCCTAGAAATTTCTGACTCTGCCTCTACGAACCCTTGGAAATTAAGCATTAGCCAGGGTTCTCCTGAGAAACAGAACCAATTAGATGTGTGTGTGTGGAGAGAGGAAGGAATTGATTTATTTTAAGGAATTGGCTCACATGTTTGTGGGGGCTGGCAAGTCTGAAATCGGTAGGGTAGGCTGGGAGGCTGGGGACCCAGGGAGGAGCTGGCAGTGCTGTCTGGAGTCTGGAGGCAGACTTCCTTCTTCCTCGGGGACCTCTCTTTTCTCTTGGAGCCTTCAACTGATTGAATGAGGCTCACCCATATTATGGAAAGTAATCAGCTTTGATCTATTTATGCTTTTGAGATGGAGTCTCTCTGTCACCCAGGCTGGAGTGTGGTGGTGTGATCCTAGCTCACTGTAGCCTGGAACTTCTGTACTCCTATAGCCCCAGATATTTGGGAAGCTGATCCTCCTGCCTCAGACTCCTGAATAACTGAGACTACAGGTGTGTGCAGTCACACCTGGCTAATTTTGAAAAATCTTTTGTAGAAATAGGCTGAGTGCAGTGGTTCACGACTGTAATCCCAGCACTTTGGGAGGCTGAGGAGGGCAGATCACCTGAGGTCGGGAGTTTGAGACCGGCCTGGTCAACATAGTGAAACCCCCTCTCTACTAAAAATACAAAAATTATCTGGGCATGGTGGTGCATGCCTGTAATCCCAACTACTTGGGAGGCTGAGATAGGAGAATCACTTGAATTCAGGAGGCGGAGGTTGCAGTGAGCCAAGATTGTGCCACTGTACTCCAGCTTGGGTGACGGAGTGAAACTCTGTCCCTCCAAAAAAAACAACAAGAAAAATTTTTTTTGTAGAAATGGAGTCTCGCTTTGTTTGCCCAGGCTGGTCTTGAACTCCTGGCCTCAAGCGATCCTCCCACTGTGGCCTCCCAAAGGGCTGAGATTACAGGTGTGAGCCACTGCACCTGGTTTTATTTGGCTTTTGTTTTTACTCCAAGTCTACTGATTTCACATTATTATTTTTTAGACGGAGTCTAGGTCTCGCTCAGGCTGGAGTGCAGTGGTTCGATATTGGCTCACTGCAACCACTGCCTCCCCAAGTTCAAGTGATTCTCCTACCTCAGCCTTCAGAGTAGCTGAGATTACAGGTGCCCATCACCATGCCTGGCTAATTTTTGTATTTTCAGTAGAGACAGCGTTTCACCATGTTGGCTAGGCTGGTCTTGAACTCCTGAGCTCAAGTGGTCCACCTACCTGGGTCTCCCAAAGTGCTGAAATTATAGGCATAAGCCACCACACCCAGCCTCAGATGTTAATCACATTTGAAAAATAACTTCACAACAGCATCTAGACTAGTATTTGACCCAAATAGTCACAGCCTAGCTAGGCTGACACATAAAGTTACCATCACAAGCTAAGGGTCTTTATCACTTTAAATCTCTAGGTCAGAGGTAAGGCCAAAGCCAAGGCCAGACCTCCAAGAATCTGGACTCAGACCTCTTGCTGCCCTCCCTCTGGGTGAGCAATGAGTCATGCTGGATGAGAAATCCAGCTCCAATCCAGCTAGCTCTCAACTTCAAGCAGGAAGGGGAGAGTGGGCGGGACAGAGGAGGAGGGCTGCAGGATCCACAGCTGTGGCCAGGGGTGAGGCTCTGCCTGTGCTCTTCCACCTCTCCATGCTTGGCCGCTTTCCCCAAGATCTTTCCAAAATGCACTCTGTGCAGTGGGGAGGGCAGGAGCCGGCCCAGGAAGGGAGCCACAGATGCCCTTCCGGGGGCCTTTCTTCCTAGCAGGAGCTGGGAGGAACACCAAGGGGCTGCCCAGACCCCTCAGCTAGGCAGAATCGTTCCCATCTTAGGGCCCTGGTCCTCAGGGCCTGATTCTGTTTCCAGGTGGAAAATCAGCGAGCCTTCCGGGGTGCAGAGGAGGGGATGGGGTGGGGTGGTATCCTTAGAACTGGGAGGGGCCTATGGTTTTTCAGTGGTCACTGAGTTTGTTCACAGCTTCGAGGAAGACTGAGAGGGAAGGGGCTGGAGCTGGGGGTGGGAGTAGAGGTGGGTGATGCAAGACGGCCAACAGCATGGGCTGGCCAAAGGCCCTGAGCTTCCTGCCGGCATCCTAGGCCTCTCTCTCTACCCAGTGACCCTGATCCCATCCGAGGGTCTCCCTTGGTGGACTCCTTCCCTCAAAGCACAGCTGCATACCTGCTCTCAGGTCCCCAACCAGCTGCCCACACTCCACCTCTTGCCCATTTTCTTTTTCTTTTTTTCTTTCTTGTTTTTTTTTTGAGACTGACTCTCCCTCTGTTGCCCAGGCTGTGCAGTGGAGTGCAGTGGCGTCATCTCAGCTCAAGGAAACCTCCGCCTTCCAGGTTAAAGCAGTTCTCCAGCCTCAGCCTCCCAAATAGCTGGGATTACAGGCACATGCCACCAAACCCAGCTAATTTTTGTATTTTTAGTAGAGATGGGGTTTCACCCTGTTGGCCAGGCTGATCTTGAACTCCTGACTGCAGATGATCTGCCTGCCTCCCAAAGTGCTGAGATTATAGGAGTGAGCCACCGTGCCCAGCCTCCCATTTTCTAAAACAGTCTAATTCCAGCCCAAAGTCCCTCCCCACACTGTGTCCCCATTACCCTCAGAGAGCCCTTTTCTGGGTCTGGCTCATGGACTGGCCTCTCCCTGAAACACGTGACATCAAAACCATTTCTATTTGCCTCGCCCTGCTGGACCCTTTCTGGAGAGATGGGAATTCTTGGAACAGGTAACTTATTCTCTTTCGTGTCTGAGTTTCCATGTCCCAAACCAACCCCTCTGAGTTCCTGTTGGTCTGTCTTGGGCTGACAGCTGTCTGGAAACCCCACCAGTGAGAACCCTGCCTAAGACTGTTTTTATTCTGAAACTCTATAATTCTAGAAGGCTGTGGAAAATATGTCTGCAGCTGAGAATCATAAAAGGTTCAGAGGACTGGCATGTCCTAGGAAAAACTAAATCGACGGAAGGACTAAGTTTGGAGGAGTGGAAGCTACTTACCGGGGTGGGGAGCACCCAGACCTCATTCCCCCAGAACTGTTAGAGGCGAGGATGTAAAGAGTCTGGGAAACTCAAGAAGAATCCTGGACCCCTGGGATACTGCAGGGTCCGGGGTTCACGGGAGCCCAACAAGGACACCCTGATGCCCCTGCTGGTGCCCTTGGTGTCCCTGACTAGGTGAGTCCAGATCCACTTAGGTTGTCTTAGATTCTGTCTGATGCTCTTTGAGAGGCAGGGGTGTTGAGCTGGAACTTTCTCTTTTTCTTTTTTTTAAGACAGAGCCTTGCTCTGTTGCACAGGCTGGAGTGCAGTGGTGCAATCTTGGTCACTGCAACTTCTGCCTCCTGGGTTCAAGTGATTCTCCTGCCTCAGCCGCCTGAGTAGCTGGGATGACAGGCGTGGGCCACAATACCCAGCTAATTTTTGTATTTTTAGTAAAGACTGGGTTTCACTATGTTGGCCAGGCTGGTGTTGAACTCTCGACCGCAGGTGATCCGCCAGCCTTGGCCTCCCAAAGTGCTGGGATTACAGGCATGAACCACCATGCCCAGCCTGAGCTGGAACTTTCTAGAAGATGCCCAATTGCTTCAGCTCCTTGATTCAAGAGAAAGAGAGCAAGTACCTGGCTGAAAGGCAGATGCCAAGTTCTGGCAGGTGTTTCACAGTTCGCTGCCTCAGGTGATTTGAGAAGGCTGTGCCCGAGAAGAGTCATGGGAGAAGGCCTAAGGCTTCTTAAAGGGCTCAGCTGATAAAGACTAAACTTCTGTGCACCCTCACCAAGGCTGCCAAGTACAGCTGTGCAGGGCATGCACTGTGCAAGGGTGTATGAACTCACCGAGCCTTGACTCTGGCCGCACCTAACCTTCTACTTCTCATAAAGACACTCTGTGGGCTAGAAGCCACATTCCACCTCAAGGAAGGAAACCAAGGTGCTAGGCGTCCCTGAGTGACCTGACTCACTCACCGAATGGCCGCTACATCCCCAAGTTCTTGGTTTTCCTGGGCTGTCAGCAGCAGAGCTGTAGCCAAGATCTAACATGGAAGCAGCGTGCTCATGAAGCTTGCCCCTTGCCAGGAACACCTCTTCAGGTCATGGTCCTGCTCTCTGCTTCCTCCAGCCCCAGGTCATCGTTGTCACAGCCACACCGTCTCAACATCTTACTCTAAGAAATAAACTACTGAAAAAGTGTCACATGGAGCAGGGGTCCCGAACCCCCAGGCCACAGACCAGTACCAGTCTGTGACCTGTGAGGAAGCAGGCTGCACAGCGGGAGGTGAACTGCGGGCCAGCGTCCCGCCTGAGCTCCTGTCAGAGCAGTGGCAGCATTAGGCTCTCACAGGAGCACAAACCCTACTGTAAACTGCACACGTGAGAGAGCTGGGTTGCACACTCCTTATAAGAATCTAATACCTGATGATTTCTCACTGCCTCCCATCACTCCCAGATGGGACCATCTAGTTGCAGGAAAACAAGCTCAGCGCCCCCACTGATTCTACATTATGGTGAGTTGTATAATTATTTCATTATATTACAAGGTAATAATAATAAAGTCCAAAATAAGTGTAATGTACTTGAATCATCTCGAAACCATCCCCTACCCCTGGCCATGTGAAGGGGCAGCACAGGTCCTCTGTGCCCCAGAACCCTTCTTCCACCCTGCCTGTGACGAGAGAACCCAGGCCACCTGTCCCAACCTGAGGAAGCTCAGAAAATACCAAGTTTTTCACTGGGACAGGCCCAGGCCTCACTTCCAATACTTCTCTAGGGACCACTGGGTGGGACCAGGACTTGGGAATCAGGAACCTGGTCCCAGTCCTGTGTGACCCTGCACAGACCACTCCCTGTCTATGGGCTGTGTGTGCCTCTGCCGAACATCTCATCTCTGACTGCAGCAGGCCTTCTCACCAAAGGAGCTGTGGACCCCTCCTGCTGCCATTTCCTCTAGGGAGGGAGGGGGCAGAGGCAGATCCAGGCCCTTGGGCCCTCTAAGGATATTAGAGCCTCAGCGCTGCCTGTCCTCTGATGCCAGCGAGCCAGGACCATTGCCAGGAGAGAGCCGGTGAGACCACAATGTACAAGGTGGCTAGGTAGCCTGTTACAAGGCCACAGGACTGCACCGGGTACCAGCACCTACCTGTGCTAGGTGGAACAAGAGCCCCTCCACGCTTCCTACTCTACGGCCCCTGCTCTCTCCTGCCCAATCATAGGAAGTGTGATAGTCAACTTTATGTGTTTATACATGTAAATCTCCCCTTGGTTCTGTTTCTCTGGAGAACCTTGACTAATACAGGAAGTAACATCCCCATGGGAAGACATTAGGAGCCTTAAGTAGGAAATTATAAGCCAATCTTGGGAGTATCTCACTGTCATGCTGAGTCCACTGTAGGCCCTTCCATAGGAATGCAGAGCTTGAAGCTTCCCACACCTGGGCCCTAGCAGGTTCAGTGCAGAAGGATTCGCTGGCTACCCCCTGCCCTCCCCTACAATGGCCTGGCAGGTGTCTGTGGGTGGGCGAGATGGCCCTGGCATTCAGCAGAGTGGGGGAGACATGTCTCCTCCCTGAGCCCTGTCTGTGCTTGTCCTCATCCTGCATCTGAGCTATGGGGCCTCCAGGCAGTGGGGAGCGGAGTGGGGGGGACCTCCAGGCTGGCCATTTACCAGGAAGAAATCAGAAAAAGAGGTTTTGTTTCCAGACGCCCAGGCTACCGCTGAGCCCTCCCTCCCCAGGAGCACCTGCAGCTCCTGTTCCCCTGACCCCCCACCATCTACAACACAGCCTTTTCCATAGTCTGCACCCACAGAGGACTCCCCGGTCCCCATAGGAAAGGGGTGTTGGGAGAGCTGCCAGGTGCATGACATGTGCTGGGAGGTCCTGGTCCAGGGCAGGAATTCTGACTCTTACGCCAGGTGTGGGGCAGGCTCTCTTGGGCCCTCACCTGCCCCCGGCACCAAGGGAGAGAAACCCACTCCACTCCTGCCCCCTGCTGCTGTGGAAGGCCTAAACCCGGAGCTCCAGGAGGCCGTGACTGCACAGACAGAAACTAAGGGCAGTGTGGTGGGGGTGGGGGCCGTCACAGACTTCCTGGGCTGAAAGTGCTGGCTCCCTCAGTGGGCAAGGGGTGTCCTGCAAGCCTCCTGGGCACCTGTATCTGTGGGTGGAGGCTCCATGGGGACAGCAGCTGTGGGGTGGGAAGGTGCCCAGAGGGGGCACTACAGGGGGTCCCAAGATAGCTGGGGGTACTTTCCACAGGTCCCTGGCATGCTCTGGGAAAGACCTGGGCTGAGGGCCATGCGAAGGCCAATTGGGCAGGAGAGGGACAGCCTTGAGGACCAGGGCTGCCAGGAGGAGCTGGCAGAGCACGTGAGGCCAAGCCCACCTAGGAAGTGGGGGAGACTGAGCTCCCCAAAGCTCCTGGGCCTAGTGCCTGTGTCCACCTGTGAGCCCCATTGAGGAAAGGAGTTTGCCCAGCAGCCAGTGTGTGCCATGCCCTGTACCTGTGCAGGCCCCCACGGCCAGAGGCAATGGCATACCTGGAATCTGACTATGGCCAGCCCTGCAGTCACTCAGCAGTGCTCTATGGCATCGGCGGCTGCTCTCAGCCCTTCTAGAAATGAGCACCTTGGCCGGCCCTGCCTTCCCTACTTGTCCCAATTGGTGCCAGCCCTGCACCTGTGCAGGTCCCCATGGCCAGAGGCAATGGCAGACCTGGAATCTGACCATGACCAGCCCTGCAGTCATTCACCAGTGCTCTATGGCATCGGCGGCTGCTCTGAGCCCTTCTAGAAATGAGCACCTTGGCCGGCCCTGCCTTCCCTACTTGTCTCAATTGGTGCCACTCTGCTTGGGTACCCAGGGAGGTCTGCTGAATAAAAGAACCAAGTACTAGCGCAGTCAGGTGCCAGGCAAGGTTCTTGCCCTCTCAAGGCAAAAGCCCCGAAGCTCCACTGGGGCTGGCAGGTCTGGGTCTCTGGGAACATGAGAGAGGCCGGAGTGGGCACAGGCTCTGTCCAGATGAACATGGAGAGCAGACACTCAGAGAAGGAAGGCAGAGTGGGAAGTGGAGGGAGGGAAGAGAGACCAGATGTGCAAGGGGCCAGGGTAGCCCCCACAGTGGGCGGAAAGGTGGCGAGGGAGCCAGGCACTGAGTCACATGGGCAGTGGTCCCAGCAGAACCTGCCCGAGGTTGGAAACAGGCCCCAGCCTTGTTCCCTCCCCACTGCTCTGAGATGAATGGCTCACCGTGCACAGGGCAGCTCAGGCCTCTGTCAGTGCTGGGCTTTGCTCACGTGTGAAAATCTACGGGTTCTTGGTTCTGGCCTCTGCCCCTGGTACCATGTGACATGGCCTTTTACCCTCCATCAGCTAGGACTGTGGTCAGCATGAACAGACTGGTCTTGGCCATATGGGGGTCAGCCCCAGAACCTGGGGGGGTAGGTATCTGTGTCCCCTCTCTGTCCTGAGACCGCTGCATCCCAGCTCTTGCACCAGCTGAGACCAAGGGAGGTGACCTTAGGGCTCGAATGTGAACCTGGCTCAGGGCCTAGAAGAAATAACTGACCACATATAGGAACGAATGTGTATTTCTAAAACCACAGGAACGTGGTGGGATCTCAGCACTGGTAGGGAACCTCAGGGGTCATTTCACCTACCACTCCTTCATTCTGGAGATGGGGAAACTGAGGCCAGAGACGGGAAAGTACTGGACAAGTCTGGGGCCAGAACTGAGGGTTCCGGGCTCCCAGAGAAGCCTGCCTCCTTTCTGTGCCAGGCTGCACACCTGTACTGGTGCTGGCTTCTGGGGTCTTTGCCATCCCTCCCGGAGGGAAGGCAACAGTTGCCACCATGGTTTTCTCCTGGTGGGTTGCCTGTGGCATCACCAGTACCTAGAATGATGCCTTGGGGCACAGGAACTTGATTGTTGAATAATTGAATTAATGCATACTGTCTTTTTTTCTGTTCTGCTCATCTAATTTCCTCGTTTTTCCATAATTGTATATTGCTTTTATAATATTTTAAAAACCACCATTTTTACTTTAAGCAATATCCTGCCAGCTCTGCAAAACCACCTAATGAGCAAAATCAACACGAGAAAATGCTTTATGGACTAGAAAGCCATGTGCAGCTGGGAGAGGTGCCCCTAATGCCTGCCCTCCTGCCCAAGGCCCAGCTGGCACCCAGACAATCAAATTGAGCGGGGTCCCCTTCTCAACTGCCACCAACCACTTCCAGTTCTCATGGCCCCACTGCCCCACCTTCCCGCTGGCAGAGGCTGCAGAGGGGAGTTGACCAAGATCCGGCAGAGGAACAAGAGTGTGCTTCTCACCCAGGGAAGGGAGAAACACACAGCAGGAAGAGACAATGAAAGAAACGGAGACACAAAGAAAAGCCACAGGGAGTGGAAGGCAGAGAGACAGAAAGACAGGCGGACACCCAGGGCTGAGCAGAGGTGAGGGGCAGCTCTGGAGGTGGCCCCCGGCGTATGCGTGTGTACGCGCTTTCACACACACACATACACACACACACACACGGGCACTCCCCACTCTCAGCTGGGCTTCCGTGTCTCTCCTGGTTAAGATAAACTTAGAAACATCAAAATGCCACATCTCTTTGAGCAGCAGCCGTCGGCAGAGCTCCATATGGCTGCAGCAGCCAGGAGTCTGGGCTAATAAAAGTTAAAAAAAAAAAAAGCTGGGAAATGCTCCTGGAGAGCCACGTGGGCACTGCTCAGGGCCGGGGGGGTGGGGTGGGGAGGAGAGCAGGCAGGCCCGCCCCTGCGTGGCATGCCAAGGTCTCTGTTCTCATTTAGAACACCCAGCCCTTTTAGTAATGGTGAGTCCAAGATAACAGCAGCCAAATCTGCTGTTTTAGATGCCTAGGCCCTCTCCTACCTCCATTCCAGTTTCTCTTAATGGGAGAGGATACGACAGTCAGTGCTGAATGTTTGCGTACCCTCCTCTCCACTCCCAAATATATATGTTGAAATCCTAACCCCCAAGGTGATGGCATTGTGAGGTGGGGCTTCTGGAAGGTGATTAGGTCATGAGGCTGAAGCCCTCACAAATGGGATTAGTGCCCATATAAAAGAGGCCCCAGAGAGACCCTTTATTTCTTACACCATGTGAGAATGCAGCAAGAGGGTACCATCACCAGAAAGCAGCCTCACCAGACAGTGAATCTACCAGCACCTCAGTCTTGGACTTTCCAGACTCCAGACTGTGATAAATTAACATCTGCTGTTTATAAGCCACCTAGTTTATGGTATTTTGTTATAGCAGCCTGAAAGGACTAAGACAGTCAGCAAGAACAGAGCCAGGAGGAGCCAGGGCATGCAGTGTGTGTGTGCGCGGGTGCGCATGCCTGGTTTTCTCACAGGGCACCGGCAGCACTGCTCTTGGTGGGGAAGGGGAGCCAGATGGCTGGCTGTGGATCCCCGCGTTGGGGAAGAATCTCCAATGCTGACCCCACCCCCTCTGCATCCTGATGGGAGAGCTGGAGAAGACCCTAGTGTCTGGATGACCCTTCTTCAAGGAGCCTCTCCCCTGCAGGAAGGGAATAGGGATGAGGGCAGGAGTCATAGCATCCAGCCCAGTTTACAGCGGGGTGCGGGAATACCACGGCCCATGCTCAGAGGAGAAACACACTAGAAGTCTGAGCTAAACCCCCGTCTCCTGAGGGAGAACGCCAGGGACAGAGGCCGGAGGAAGTGTGTGCCTGATGGGAAGTTTCAATCATTCTGTAAGGATTTCCTGAAAACGGCCTGGGTGCCAGTTTTTATGGCCTCTGCCCCAGAAAAGCACACATGGCAATGGAATGACACGGGGGAGGGGAGGGTGCACCCACCCTGATGGTCCATGGATGGACACCAGGCTACTTTAGAACTTCTGAAGACAGCAAAGCAGTTTCTGGTAATCTCTGAGAAGGTGGCATTTGTTCCAGAAAAAAGGACCCCCCCCCAACCCTCTCCCACTGCCTCACCAGACCCTAAAGTCAGAGTAACTGGCCCAGTTACAGCCCGGGCAGTCATGCCTAGGCACTACAGAGGCTGCTATTTCCCTAGCTGGTGGCCCTGGCAGCCTTGGAAACCAATGAAGCAGGCTCTGACACAGGAATCCCTCTGCATCTTTATCACTGGAAAAGCCTTGATCCAGCCCAGGCGAAGAGCAGCGGATTTTAAAAAGGAAGAGTTCTCTTTGTGGAGGAAATGAACATGATTCAGCACAAGAGCTGATCAGGAAAGTGGAGCCAGGCTCTCCCATCAGGCTCCGCTCCCCTCCCGCCACCTCGGCAGAGGCCCTAGACTGCACCTGCGGGATGGGATCCCGTGCTGCCACAGAGCCTGGGCACCATGCCACCCCTCTCTCCAAGAACACCACCACCTGGCAGGCTGCCAGGAACAGCCAAGCCCTGTGGACATCACTCCCAGAAATCCAACCACACGGAAAGCAAACGTGCTACATCTCACGACAGTACTAACGAGCCTGGTAAATCAGCCCACAGTTGCACAGCCGTAGCTGGGGAATCCAAGTGCTTTCTGAGGACACACTGGTGACAGCAGCAGACACACGCATACACACATCTTCACGGCACACAGATTCACTGAGGTATGCCATGAGCCTGTGGGTTTTCAATACCATACGGTGGACAACAGTGGTGGTGGTGGGTCTCTGCCCTCAGGACGCACCTTATCTGACAAGCAAAAGGAACATCAGGGAAATACTCTGCATGGATTGAATGCCTCCCAGTGTGGTGGGACCTAAGAGGCATATGGATCTCTGAGCTTCGGCTGACATGCTCAGGAAGGTGGCCCTGGAAAGGTAAGGTGCATTCAGTGGAAACAAGGAAAGCATTCCAGGTGGGGGAAGAGCAGGTCCAGCATAGGGGTCCCCTGCTCGGTGTCTGGTAGCTTTCCAACCTGCTTGCCTACAGAGGTGTTCTTAGGTGGGAGTGGGAGGAAAAAGGTGACCTTCAGAGGTCATTATGCTCATCTTTCTGCCTTCAGGTAGTAAGGATCTGCTGCTCCACATCTGCAGGGAATCTCCGGGTGCTTGTCCATTATTCAGCTCCTCTTGAGGAGGAGTGAAACTCTTAGGTCCCAGCTCTGTGGCCCAGGCTAGAGTGCAGTGGCTCGATCTTGGCTCACTGCAACCTCTGCTTCCCAAGCTCAAGCCATCCTCCTGAGAAAGAATACCACAACCCTGATCCCAGTCTGGGCCAGACCCAGACCACCACGCCTGGCTAATTTTCAGGGTTTTGCCATGTTGCTCAGGCTGGTCTTGAACTCGTGAGCCCAAGTAATCCTCCAGCTTCAGTCCCCTAAAGTGCTGAGATTACACGATGCCTGCCCTCAGTGGTTCTTGTTGGCATTAGCTGATGTGCCTCTTGTTCCCAGGTGCAGAGTGAAGCCAGCGCCACCACCCCAGACAGCAGAGGGAACCGGGAATCCAGGCTCTAGCCACACCACTGCGGGGGGCCCAGACAAGCAAACACAGGAACAGCCCTGGTTAAGGGGTGTGTGCCATACTTTGCTCGCCCCTTGACCAGGTAAACCAACCCCATCAGCCCCTCCTCATGGGAAAACTGGGGTGCTGGTGAACATGAAGACAGGGGCTACCTCAGCTGGGTGGATCTCGGGGAAACAGACCCATTTTTCTGCTGCTCCATGACGTAGGCCGACAGCTCAGTCAAATTTTGAGGGCTCAGGGAAACTGTTGGGCTGAAGAGATGACAGCTCACCTTCCAGGTGGCCTAGCACTTGCCCTCTGTCAATGATGGAATCTTACTTCTTCTCCAGAGCTCCTTAAAGACAGCAGGCCTGAGCCCAAGACATGGGGAAGGACATCTGGGGAAAAGCTGGCTTCTTTTATCTCCACGAGCACTTGCTCCAGATGCTTCTAAACGTGCAGTGAGTTTTTGATTCAGCCTGAACCCTGCCCAGGTAGATAGAATCCAAAAAATTCTTGGCCTGAGAAAGAATACCAGAACCCTGACCCCAGCCTGGCCAGACCCAAACTAAGGCAGATTCTCCCGTTTCTTATCACAGTCACCATGAGAACGTGTCTTGAATGGCAGCACCAACACCATTTCACACACTTTGTAGCATTTGCTCTGCTCAGTACCCCAGATCCCTCTTTGGGAAACAAAGAAACAACTCAGAGAGGTTATCTGCTGGGCCCGAGGCCACAGCTGACTGAGGACCGGAAGGTGAGCTGCCTCCTTGATCCTTGGCCCTGGACTCTTCTCAGATTACCCTTATCTTAAAGGGAAGGGAATTACTTTCTGTTCCTTCAAGGCAGCTGCCTGGCATCCTGCCTGTACCCCTGGCCACAGCTCAGGGTCGTTTGTGCTGAATGAGGCCTCTTGATACCTCTCTAGCAAGTGACAAGCTGGAAAGATGCCCTCCAAACCTCAGATGCTGAAGAGGGGCATTCAGAAGAAGTGGCACCAGCAGCCACAATCCTTCAGCTCACCGTGAACTGCCACACATGCCCCTGGGTGAGGTCCCTGTTTCCAGATCCCCAGCCTGGAGAAAGTCACAGCAAGAGGAAGGGTGGTACAGACCAGAGCAGAGATTCTGAACTTGGAGTCTGTGTTTCAGGGGCTTTGTGAACCCTCTGAAATTGCCTGTGAGATTGCGTGAGTCCAGGTAGTAAAGACAAATGAGTCAGTGCATTTGTCTGGAAGACTGTGTAGCTCTTTCAGAGCCTCAAAAAGATCAAGGACTCAAAGAGGCTAAGAGCACAGGAACGGAGGCTCCCAAGTCCCCTCCAGCCATGTGGCTCTGGGCATACACAAATCTGGCAGCCAAACTCACATTATCAAACACAGGAGAACATGCTGTGTGAATGGGGGTGAGGGCTACTGTCCTTGCTGCTGCCCCTCCCTGGTTCTGTGCCTGCTCATTAACGCCCACCCCAGGGACCTGCATGACATTCCTGCAGAACTCAGCACCCCATGCTTTGCAGACCCCAGTCTTTACTGTCTTGGCTGTCTTGCTGAGGAAGAGGTTCTCGCCGGTCTGACCCCAGTGAGGCCTGTGTGATCTCATAGCTCTCACTGGCTGCTCATTCCCTTTCTGAACATCACCACCTTCAGACTAGAGGAGGAAACTGGAATGGAAAGGAAAATGCAATTTAGGGGACAGAGCCACTTCAGTGCACAGCACAAATCCAGCTGGACATTCCTCCAAATGGCCTCAGGGTCCTAGAAAGCCACCTCTCTGTCACAGGCATGTGAACACCCCTGTGCTCCACTCCCATGCTGCTCAAGGCCCATGACTACTTCCTGCAGGGGCCCTGCTCCATCCATTCCAGGCCACACAGGGCAGCTCCAGGCCCATCGCCCTCGCATCCCCAGCCAGTGGTCAAGGAAGCCCAACACGAGCCCACAGCCTGAGGACCTGCTGCTTTCAGAGAAAACGGGGAAGCTTGATAAGCCCCCTCCCACCCCTCATCAGCCCTCCTGGTCCTCCGGCTGAGGAGGGTGCCAGGACACCAATACCCATGTGCAGATGTCTGAGGAAATGCTTCTTGTTTCAAGGGCCACCCATGGGGCTGCAGGGGCTTATCTACTCCCCTGCAAGGCAGGAAGAAGCTCAGTGTCCCCAGGATGTGGACAGCCTTTCAGGGACTGCCAAAGTATCTGCCCACTTTGGGTCCAGTCTCCTCCTGTGGGCCTCCAAGTGGCCTTCCATCATGCGAGCTTCACTCTGGTCTTTCACCCTCCAAGAAGTGCTTGCCAGCTCTGCTGTATTCCCCAAAGAACCCATTCCAGGGCCGGGGAAACAGCATGTGATCAGGAAAACCTTCTTACTGTAAGGTGTGCAAATGGGATACCATGGTCTGGAAAACCCATTACTCTGTTTAAAAGTGAAAGAGTTACTATAAAGGCCATACGTCACTTTCCAATTTTCAAAAGACAAAGAAATACACACTGCTAAAGTTAAGTGGTGCATAATGTCATCTTTCTTTGGTGATTCAACGGAGAAGGCACATGGGGATCCATCAGCGTCTCGGGCATCATTCTGGAGGTTGTTGGGAAAAGCAGAGGCAGGAGCAGATGTCCCACATCTTCCCAGGTCCCCACATCTCTGCTTGCCTCTCCCTGTGCAGTGTGCAGCTTGGGGACACAGGCTTTAGGGTAAGAGCACACCAGGTACAAAGGTGGGGGAGAGTGCAGCAGAACCCAGGAGGGATGCGGGCATGATTAGATTTTGGAAGCTCCTCCCAGGAAGGTGCTCCTACAGCCTCTTTCACCAGCAACTGGAAAACCTCAGAAAGGTCACCTGAGATTTTCCCTGTGACATCCACGGTAGACTCTACCTCTAATGGGGTCAGTCTAGCAAGAATATGGGGTCTGGGTTGCCCACCCGCCAAAGCCAGACCCAGACAACCTGTTTGGTGATGCAGGAGAGCAGCTTTGCATTTCTCTGCCTGTCTCATACTCAACAAAATTCATGGCATGGGCCATGCTCCTCTACCCACCAAAGAAACTGGGAAAAGAAAACAAGCCACAGAGAGGTGAGTGACAGCATTAGCCCCAGGGCAGCCCCAAAGCAGAGGGAACTGGCCAAATTCTGCAACATGCGTCCCTAGCCAATGGGACAGGCACAGGCTAAGGGCAGAGTCCTGGCAGCCTCCTGAAGTTCCTGCTGGCCAGGTGGTCACATAGGACGCTAAATCCAGCTCCCCTGTCTCTACTGCTTTCCACAGGGACTCATGGTTGAGGATCTGCCAAAGTTAGTCAGGGGAGAGGAAACAGTCTCCTCCTTGAACTACAATCCAGGATGCCTCCCAGGCGAGTGAAGGACCTAGGGACTGGAATCGCATTGGCCCTGGGGCTGTGCCCTTGGACTCCCACTCAGGTAGCCAAGCCAGGTCCAACTGATAACTGCATTCCTTGAGGACCCTCGGCATCGAGTGACTGCCAGTGGGCAGACAGGAAGAAAAGAGCCCTGGCCCAGACCAGGCAGGCATCCCTGCCTCCCCTCCCACCGACTGTCCCCGGAGACCAGCCTCCTTCTCTGCCTGCGGAGGAGAGCAGCGGGGACAATATGCCAACAGGTCCCGCCCGGCGGGCCTCACCCGGCCAGCCATCCACCGCCCTGCCCTGAGGCCCCAAATTCAGCGAGAGTGCCGAGGCACCTGCCGCCAGACAGGGCTCCATCCCCGAGAATGGGGCCCTGGGCGGTGTCCCTCAGTGCCCCGGGCTTCCTCGGTTAGGGGCGGGGCGCTCCCTGGCCCGGCGCCCCCACCCCTGAGCCCCCTCCCCGAGCTCACCTGGCGCAGGTGCTGCAGCAGCGTCCCCGCCTCCTCCCGCCGGCCCTGGCGCACCATCCGCAGCAGCTCCTGGACCATGCCGACGCGCCGGTGGTAGGGGGGCATCCCCGCGCCCGCGCGCCCCGCCTTGTCCCCAGCGCGCAGCAGCAGCGACGCCCAGAAGTCTGGCCGTTCGCGACGGGGGCCCGGCGCGGCGCCGGGGCTGGCTCTCTCCGCCAGGCTGCCTTTGGTCTGCCGGGTGCCCATGCCGCCGCCGCCGCCGCCGCCCGCCGGGACTCTCCGCGCTGGGCCTCGAGGCCGCGTCCCCGCTGGCCGCCCGCCCCTCGGCCGCCCGTGCGCGCCCGCCTCCTGGGCTGCAACTTTGGGGGAACTGTTGCGCGCGGGCGGCGCGGGGGCGGGCAGGCGGCTGTCGGAGATCACCGCGCTCCTCCCTCTTGGCTCTCCGGGCGCGCTCCCCAGGCGCTCGCCGCCTGCCCGCCGGCCCCGCCCCGGCCCGGCCCGCCTCCAGTCCCCGCCCCCGCGCCCGAGCTCCGCGCCGAGGTGAGCCTCCCTCCTCGAGTGCTCCCGCTCCTTCCCGCGCCTAGGCTCCGGGCTGGGGGCCGCCGGGCGCCCCCTGCCTGCGTCCTCCTTGCAGCCGCGCCGCCTATTGGCAGCAGCACCGCGCTTCCCGGGGCGGTGGCGCGGGGGCGAGGGGAGCTAGCAGGCCCAATGGGCAGTCTCTGTCGGTCCTCACCGGGATCCCCTGACGTTTCCACCACCGCGCGCCCCAGTAGCGTGCGGGAAGGTGCGCCGGGCGAGATGGGGAAAGTTTGGAGCATGGGAGTGCGGGGGGCTCTCTCAGGCCCGGAGTCGGGTTTCTCAAGGTGGGTTCCGCTGAGCGTCAGCGCCCAAGTTGTTGGAGGCGCCGGTTAAAAATGCAGGCTCCTGCCGGGCGCGGTGGCTCACGCCTGTAATCCCAGCACTTTGGGAGGCCGACGCGGGTGGATCACAAGGTCAAGAGATCGAGACCATCCTGGTCAACATAGTGAAACCCGATCTGTACTAAAACTACAAAAAATTAGCTGGGCATGGTAGCGCGTGCCTGTAATCCCAGCTACTCAGGAGGCTGAGGCAGGAGAATTGCCTGAACCTAGGAGGCGGAGGTTGCGGTGAGCCGAGATCGCGCCATTTCACTCCAGCCTGGGTAACAAGAGTGAAACTCTGTCTCAAAAAAAAAAAAAAAAAAAAAAAATGCAGGCTCCCTTGTAAATCTGTTTTAGTTCTTTGTAAATTCTGGATATCAGCCCTTTGTCAGATGGGTAAACTGCAAAAATTTTTTCCCATTATGTTGGTTGCCGATTCACTCTAATGATTGTTTCTTTTGCTGTGCAGAAGCTGTGGAGTTTGATTAGGTCCCATTTGTCTATTTTGGCTTTTGTTGTCAATGCTTTTGGTGTTTTGGTCATGAAGTCCTTGCCTACACCTATGTCCTGAATACACCATGGAATATTATGCAGCCATCAAAAACGATGAGTTTGGGTCCTTTGTAGGGACATGGATGAACCTGGAAACCATCATTCTCAGCAAACTGACAGAAAAGCAGAAGATCAAACAACGCATGTTCTCACTCATAGGCAGATGTTGAACAATGAGAACACATGGACACAGGGAGGGGAGCACTACACACTGGGGTCAGTTGGGGGGAAATAGGGGAGGGACGGTGGGGGGTGGGGAGCTGGGGAGAGAAGAACTCCTGTGTTCTGTTCTCACTCTCGCACCCCTGGAGAGGGGTCCCTGGGGTAGTCCTGGTACAATAAAGCAAAGTCGTGTCTGCCAGTAGGCCCAGCGACACACCCTGCTGGCCCGCCTTCCTCCCGTCGCCTGTGCCAGGCCCAGCCTGTACGGGACCAGAGCCTTGGGATCTGATGGTGTTGTCAAAGCCAACCAGGGGCTGCCAGAGCGAAGGCAAAGGCACGTGGGGGAGCTTCTTTGTTGCAGATCACAGGCCGCCCTGGTCCCAACGCAGGGCAGCAGCAATTGTGCAAGCTCGCCTCTGACCCCAGCCCTGGGCGCTGCTTGTGGGTGTAAAGGCACATGGGCTGTAGGGACAGGAGGCTGGATCCCAAATCACAGGGAGCTGAGCCCCACCACTTGGTGAGCACTGAGTATCAGGCGACTCTTCGGCCTCTTGAGTCCTGGTTCTTCCTCTGCCAGGCTGTGATAATAACACTGCCTAGAATTGGGAGAGTAAAATCGGAGGACACTGCTAAAGGAAAAAATTATTTAATGATACATGTTAAAGCATCGCAAGGAAGACTGTATCCAGGACCATCACCATAGGTGTAGGGACCTCTGCAATGAGATTTTGCAGTCGCAGGGAGAGAGAGACTGAGCTCAACTCCAATTACAGCATGGGCAAGTGGGAATTTATTGCCAAGGACCAAGGTGGGGATCAGTGCATAGAAACTTACTAAGGGAAACATCAGGGCTGAGGGGGATTCTGGCTAAACAGGTTGTATAGAGCACCCTTGACATAAGTGACTCCATCTTAGGAAAAGGGTCCATTTTACATTTGAAAAAGCCTCATGCCAACAGGAACCAGATGTTTGCCTAATTAATAAAGACTATACACCCCCCAGATAAGGACATAAACAGGCACACTCTTTACTATCAGACCTCACCAGAGGACTCTGAGGCCATTCAAAAAGGCAGGAGTTCAGCAACTGGAGATGGCCGTCTGGATAGACCCCATCTTGCCCACACTCTGCCCACATCAAAGACTCTTCCTTGCAAGACATTGAGAGCTGTTTGCATCAGGCCAGGACACTCTCCTTGTCCAAGTCACTCTCCTTGGACTGGATTGTTAATCCCGTCTTCCCCCTCCCCTTTTCTCTTGATGTTAAATGTTACTGGTATGGAATGTGTAATCTATAGCATTTATACATTGATTAAGTATATTACCATGTATGGTTGGCAGTATTGACTGACTTGTGGAGTGACTTGATCCTGTGCGCCCCCAGCTCTTATTACCAAGTGAATGGGGAATGCTAAGGAGAATTGCCTCCTTGAGAATACCATGTAGCTGTGGCTTTTGTGACTGAAATAGGATCAATAAAAGCCCAAGATTGTGGAAAGACACACATGTGCGTGAACCTGGTGACCTTATGCTACTCACAACACCAACCTAACAGAATTCTTGCTTTAGACAGGCCAAGTGACCAGGTATCACTTGGGGGAGAGTGGAGGATGATAAACCTAATCCGATATTGAGGTTGGAGGGTTCTTGCTAAACTGACTTAGCAGGGTTCTTTGTTAAAACTGGGTTTTAGATGGAAGTGCACAAAGGGTCTAGAGGAAGGTTTGGGAGCCTGACTAAAGTTTGGCCAAGCAAAGAATCTTTGTCAAAATATAATCTCCAAGCAGAGTAGAGGTGTTCTGCCAATGAGAATTCTGCTTCCTGCTCTGTGATTGCGGGGTTTTCCATAGGTGTCTTCTCCGTTACCCCTGAGTACCTTGTGTACGAGTCCTGGCATCTCTCCTGCAGGCTTTGTCTTCCCTTTGGCCACCTCACTCTCAAATGTCCATCTCTGCCAGCAGAGAACGCTCAGCCTTCCTACAAGCCGGCTTTGCAGAGCTTGGATAGCACTTTCCAAACTTACCTGAATCCTCTGTCTACAGAACACACCTGCTGGCATCTCCAGAGAACCCAGCTTGAAAAATACTTATGTGTCTCTCATCTCTGGTCTGCAGGACCACCAGACAAAGTGGTCACCAATGAAACCTACTGACCAGGCCGCTCCCTACAGACAATGGGCTCTACCCACCTGGAGACAGACCACACAACCTACACAGCCTGTTGGGCTGTTTGAGGGTGTGTAGTTGGGGAAAATGCCATCTCAGTGGGAGAGAGCCCAGGCAGTTCCTCACTTGGGATCTGAATGGTTTTTTCCAGAGACTGAAGGTCTTTTTCAGAGACCTGATTCTAGCCTTCTCCACTTGCTCTTAATTTTTTTTACCCTGACTTCTCCTCTTTTCTGGCTTGCTCTCCTCAAGATATGCTCTACTCAAATCTCTTCCATCTATTTGAAAAATTTCATTTGCCGCCACCTGCTTCAGTCACCAGTGCCCCACCTTTATCCTTCCTTTTCAGTTAAGGTTTTTAGTTACTACCAGCCCTCCTTCCCTCCCTCTCTTCCCCTCCCTCCCTTGCTCCCTTCCTTCTTTCCTTCCTTCCTCCCTTTTCTCTCTCTCTGTCTTCCTCCCTCCCTTCTTTCTTTTTTTTGACACAGGGTCTCACTCTGTCACACAGGCTGGAGTGTAGTGGTACCATCACGGTTCACTGCAAACTTGATCTGGGCTCAAGCTAGTCTCCCACCTCAGCCTCCCAAGTAGCTAGAATCACAGGTGCACGCCACCATGCCTAGCTAATTTTTGTAATTTTTTTTGTAGAGACAGTTTTACCATGTTGCCCAGGCTGGTCTTGAACTCCTGGCCTTGGCCCCCACAAAGTGCTGGGATTACAGGTGTGAGTCACCATGTCCAGTCTATTGTCACCCTTCCTTTACCTCCATTCACTCCTCACCCACTTCAGTTTGGCTTCTGGCCACACCATGTCACTAAAATGCCTCCTGCCAGTGACCTAGTTGCGAAACTCAGTGGCCACATTCAGTCTTCCTCTTACCTGACTTTTAAGCAGCATCTGATCCTGTTGCGTACTCTTTTGGTTGAAACTCTACTCCCTTGGCTTATAAGGAACTGCTCATCTCTAGGCTTCCTTCTTGAGTTCTCCTGGGAGCTCCTTTTCTTACCCTCATTCTTTGCCTGTTGCTATTACCCAAGGTACTACTCATATCCCTTCCTAGGCAATGCTATTATTTATTTATTTATTTGAGACAGGTTCTCACTTTGTCACCCAGGCTAGAGTGCAGTGGTGCAATCATAGCTCACTGCAGCCTTGAACTCCTGGGCTCAAGGGACACTCCTGTTTCAGCCACCTGTGTTTCTGGCACTATAGGCACATGCCAACATGCTCTGCTGGGCAATGTTATTTGTAATCATGGCTTTACTTGCCATGTACATACTGATGACTCTTTCCAACTTATTAGCTAAGAAATTAACCTGTCATTGATTCATGGATGCTGACAGAAGACATGAGACTCCAGGGTCAGAAACATAGGACTTTGTTACTCAGGGCACAGCAAGAAGCATGTGCATCAGCATATTTGCCTCCAAGTCCCATAGGAGCAACATGGGGGGTCCAGATGGATGCTCCACAGGCAGCTGGTTAGCGTCATAGCTGAGGAACACCAAGCCTGGAGAGTGGGCTGCTTATGCAGGGAGGAATAAGCAAGCCTACTCTTCCTCTACCAGGGAGATGGTACCTCATCCTTCAAGGCAGCTCACTCTAAATACAGCATTGAGAAGTGGCCCAGATTAAAAATGGTCAGGGTCTCGCAATTTTGGCGTGCACAGCAAGTTGTGTGAGAGTGCAAGGGACCCGGGGAGGATCACCTCTTCCAACAGCGGGCACTTCATACTCGACAAATGAGCTCATCCTCTTCCAGGCCTCCCTCCCATTCTACCCACTCGTGCCTCTGCTTTTAGTAACAGCAGGCCAGAAACCCAGGAGTCATTGTGCAGTCTTTGGTTAACCTGCATCTGGTTAACCAAGGGCAGTTAATGATGCTAAGGATGGCAGCTCTCATTTGCTGTGCATTCACTATGTGCTTGGTCTTGGGCTGTATTCTTTGCATATATTAGGCATTTCATCCTTTCCGCAGCAGTGAGGTAGCCTTTGTTATTGTCTGATTTCCCAAGTGAGAAAATGGAACTTGCCCAAGGTCACACAGCTAGCAAAGGGCAGCGTTGAGATTCACATGTAGGTCTGCCAGCATTGTTAAGGTCCTACTTTATTATTATTTTTTTTTCTTTAGACAAGATCTCACTCCCGTCACGCAGACTGGAGTGCAGTGACGTGATCATGGCTCACTGCAGCCTTGACCTCCCGGGCTCAGGTGATCTTCTGATCTCAGCCTCCAGGGTTGCTGGAACTATAGGCATACACCACCACGCCCGGCTAATTTTTTGTATAGATAGGGTTCCACTATGTTGCCCAGGCTGGTCTCAAACGCCTAAGCTCACGAGATTCTCCAGCCTCAGCCTCCCAAAGTGCTGGAATTACAGGTGTGAGCCACCATGCTGAGCCTTGGTCCTACTTTTTTTTTATTTTTTTTTATTTTTTTTTATTTGAGACTGAGTCTTGCTCTGTCACCAGGCTGGAGTGCAGTGGCATGATCTCGGCTCACTGCAACCTCCACCTCCCACATTCAAGCAGTTCTCCTGCCTCAGCCCCCGAGTAGCTGGGATTTACAGGCACGCGCCACCACACCCGGCTAATTTTTGTGTTTTTCGTAGACACAGGGTTTCACCATGTTGGCAAGAATGGTCTCGATCTCTTGACCTTGTGATCTGCCCGTGTCGGCGTCCAAAGTGCTGGGATTACGGGTGTGAGCCACCACATCTGGCCAGTCCTACTTTTAAAATACCTTTTCTACAGCCACTGCCTTGGCTGAGGATCTGTCATTTTCACCCCAACCTTCTTTCTAACTTGCCTCCCCAGTTCCAGCCTTGCCTCCTCTGATGTATCGTTCACGAAACAGTTGGAGTGATCATTGTAGAAGGGGACTCTCCTTCCATCAGTGATTTCTATCACTTTCAGTCCAAACTTTGTACCATGGTATTGATGTGCCCCAGGTGCTACCGTGTCCTTGTGTCCTTCACGTCAGTCATCATTCTGCATTTTCTACCACTCTCCCAAGACACCACATTTTCTGCCTTTGCACATGCAGCATTATCTTCCTAGGTTGTCCTTCATCTCCTTAATAGATACCGGAGAGGAGAGAAGAGCAGAGGAGAGGAGAGGGCAGGGGAGGGGAGGGGAGGGGAAGACAGGGGAGGGGAGGGGAGCCTTCTCTTAAGGCTCAGTGTAGGTGTCAACTCCCTCAGGGAGCCTCCCCCAATGCCTCCACGCCCCCTTTATGTGATTACAATGCCTTATGAATAGGAAAGCACCTGTACTGTACTTCTCCTGCTTGTTTGCATGCGCTGAACTTCTGCCCTGGGCCTCCTTCTTCATCCCCTCATTGGTTAATCCCTCCTTGACCTTTAGACTAAACTAGTATTTCCTCCTCAGGGATGGTTTCTTGGATTCCCTTGGCTCTCACCGGCTAAAATCAGGAGTCCCTCTTGTGTGTTCTCTGAGTCTCATTGGCTGTACCAGATTCTGCAGTAATGGCTCATAAGTTTCTCAAGGGCAGGTCGTTATTGGTGGGAGCCATCGTCCATCAGTGCCAACACAGCACAACACCAGGCACATTGGAAGAGCCCCATAAATACTTGCTGAATGAAGCAACTCCATGACCAACTTCCAATGGCTTAGCTTCATGCCAGAAACTGAGTATAGGGCAGGTGCTCAACGAAAGGATGGAATGAAGCAGAGCGCTAAAATGCCCATTGGATTTGTTGACGTGGAAGCTATTGTTTGATGATTTTCAGGAAATCAGTTTGCAGGGAATGAGAGAACAACTGGGAGCAGGTAAAGAAGTGACAGCGTGACTGTAGCTTGTTCTGTCAAGCAACTCAGTTGGGAATAGGGCGATAGCCAGAGGGACACAGAGCAGAGAAGGCTGTTGTTGCTGTTGTTTGTTTAGATTTTTGACAAGGGAGATCACCTTATTCAAGAGACATTCATGGAATTTATTCTCTCAACAATCATTCTCTAAATTCTCATCATGACTTTACTTGGAACATTCACTTCAGTTTCTGATCATGTTGTAAGGATTTGAACTGTAAGATGCCTGATGAAATTTAAAGATCATTCATATTATATAAATATTTAAATAAAAAAATCGAACAGCCGGGCGCGGTGGCTCACGCCTGTAATCCCAGCACTTTGGGAAGCCGAGGCGGGTGGATCACGAGGTCAAGAGATCGAGACCATCCTGGTCAACATGGTGAAACCCCGTCTCTACTAAAAATACAAAAAAAATCAGCTGGGCATG
>NW_016107538.1:1463983-1470527 GCF_001604975.1 Cebus imitator | reverse complement strand
ATGGATCAAGCAGTAAAATTTTTTTTTTTTTACAAAATAATCATGGTTCATCATTAACAAAAGCAGTAAATATTTTTATTCGACATGTTAAGCTCTTATCACTTCAATAAAAAATTTTGTATTTGGGCCGGGCACGGTGGCTTACACCTGTAATCCCAGCATTTTGGGAGGCCAAGGCAGTTGGATTGTGAGGTCAGGAGATCAAGACCATCTTGGCTAACATGGTGAAATCCTGTCTGTGCTAAAATACAAAAAAGTAGCTGGGCATGGTGGCATGCACCTGTAATCCCAGATTCTGAGGCTGAGGCAGGAAAATCACTTGAACCCAGGAGGTGGAGATTGCAGTGAACAGAGATCGTGCCACTGCATTCCAGCCTGGGCAACAGAGTGAGACTCTGTCTCAAAAAAAAAAATTGTATTTGTAATATTTAACCCTTTTCTTAATAAGCATTTCTTTTTAATTTTTTGTAGACATGGGGTCTTGCTGTGAGGTTGATCCCATGCTGAAGTTTCCTAGGGCATTCATATGTGATGGAGGGATGGGGGCAAGGTGGGTGATGGTAGGTCTAGGATACCATGGCCTATGAAGTATTGTCTGGAAAGGTGGTGAAGCAAGAAGGAATCCAGGGATGGTATACAATGCACCACTGTTGCTCAAATTTGAGCGTGCATCCGAATCCCCTGAAGGGCTTGTTAAGGCACAGACTGCTGAGCACCACTCCCAGAGTGTCTGATTCAGCAGAGCAGGAGCATGTGCATTTCCACGGAGTTTCCAGGGATGCGTTGCTGCTGGTCAGGCTGGGGACCATGCTTTGAGAAGACCCAGAAGAGCTGGGGTGTGGGGAGGAGGTATGTGAGAGTTTTTCTCTCTCTAGGTCTCATTAAGATTTCCAAGAGGACAGAACCATTTTTAGACTCAGAGGAATTTAGGGTGTCACTGCAAGTACTGACTGTGAAGGGACACCAAATACACACACACTGATACACCACACACACTCACACAACAGAGATCCCTGTCCATTAGTTGACAAAGGTTCTCTGCTTGACCAAGCTTTAGTCAGGCTCCTGAGCCTTTTCCTAGGCCCATCTGTGTACTTCCATGTAAAATCCAGCTTAGCAAAGAACCCTGCTAAGTCAGTTTAGCAAGAATCCCCTCACCCTTAATATCTGTTCAGGTTCCTCAGCCTCCATTCTGGCCTCAGGTGACAGGTGACATCTGGTTTACCCTGGCCTGTCCTCAGCAAGAATCCTGTTAGGTGGGTTTAGCCAGAATCCCCCTTTCCTCTGATGTTTCTGCTTAGTAATTTTCCTTGCTTTAATTCGGTTATTTAGTCTGTTACCCCCACCCTGCTCCTTGGCTATAAACTCCCACTTGCACCAGTTGTTTTCAGAGTTGAGCCCAATCTCTCCCCTGCTGCAAGACCCTGTTGCAGTGGTCCTGACGCCGATTGCAATGGCCCCGAATAAAGTATTCCTTACCATGATTTACCAAGTGTCTTAGTCTGTTTTGTGTTGCTTTAAGGAACACTGAAGACTGGGTAACTTATAAAGAAAAAGGGTTTATTTGGAGCATGATTCTGATTTCCGGGAAGTTCAAGACTAGGTATCTGGTGAGGCCTCAGGCTGTTTCTACTTATGGCAGATGGTAAGAGGGACCTGGTGTGTGCAGATCACCTGGCCAGAGAGGAGGTGAGAGAGAGGGAGGTGCGAGGCTCTTTTCAACAACCAGCTCTGGCAGCACTAATAGAGCAAGAGCCCATTCACCCCCCCACCACCCCAGGGAATTACTCATTCATGAAGGATCTGTCCCCATAACCCAAACACCTCCCCTTAGGCCCCACCCCACAAACTGGGGACACATTTCAACCTGAGGTTTTCGGTTTTTGGGACCAAACATCCATACTACAGCACTATGTATAATTCAATAACTTTTTAAAAAATAAGTTTATATCCTTCTCAAAGAAGACACCCTTGCCCCCACCCACTTTCTGGGGTGTCTGGGTTAGCGTACTTCTCTTTTGGCGGCTCTTCTGAACCTGAAGATTTTCTTTTTCTTTCTTTTCTTTTTTTTCGAGACAGAGCCTTCCTCCGTCATTCAGGCTGGAGTGCAGTGGCGCAATCTCAGCTCACTGCAACCTCGGTTTCCCAGGTTCAGCTAATTCTCATGCCTCAGGCTTTTGAGTAGCTGCGATTACAGGCATTTGCCATCACGCCTGGCTAATTTTTGTATTTTAGTAGAGATGGGGGTTTTGCCATGTTGGCCATGGCTGGTCTTGAATGCATGACCTCGGGTGATCTGCCCGCCTCAGTTTCTCCAAGTGCTATGATTACAGGTGTGAGCCACCGTGCCTGGCCCCAACCTTGGTAACTTATTTTGGTGATCAGGTAAAATGCTTTAGAGTCCCTAAATAATGACATATGCCAAGGATGAATGCAAACCCCTACATTTTTGTCCAAAAATTGGACAATACAAGAAAACACCTGTGTGACATCCCAAACATCCAGCCCAGCTTCTAATCAGAAACCTAGAAGTCCTAGGATACCTGGCCCAGGCCTTCGGTAGACAGCATACTATCAGATGTTCAGAAACACTGGCGAGAAAAATGTCCTCTGCAGGAGAGAGAGCCAGTGGAGGGTAGGAGAACTGGCATCCAGGTCTCCATGAGGTGTAAGCTCTCTCCTTGCAAACAGAGCCCCAGAAGGATGCATCTTGGGATCCATCCACTGAGTGCCACTGAGAACTGTGCGTGAGCTGCCTTCACGCTTTCCCCCTCTATTCTCTAATTATTTCTTCATTGCTCCATGCATGGCTTGCTTTAATTTTGTTATTTAATCCGTTACATAAGAGGTGTCCATGAACTCACCATGTAAAACAAAACAGAACCAAGCCAGATCCTTGACAAGAAGTGACAGTGACTCGTAGGGTTCTCTGCCCTCCCATGGTTCTGCCTTCCCCGGTGTCAGTACCTGCATCCAGAATCCGACGTTCATCATTCCTTGCTTTTCTCTCCGTATTGTTTCAAACTTTCTTTTTTATAATGGAAATTTTCAAAAATACCCAAAACTAGAGACCAGTCTATTGAACCACATGTACCTGTTGTCCAGATTCTAACTTCAGATCATGCCCAGCCTTCTTTGTGCTACCCCCACCCTACATTTCCTCTGCTTCCACATTTTTAGGCAGTTGTACTTTACTCATGTGTGCCCCTAAAAGGTGTCTATTTCTCATTTTGGTTGTTTCTAACCTGATGAAAATACATCCTGCAGTATTTATTTTTTTTAGGAGACTTTTTTCCCAACATACTATTGTATTGCTAAGAATCATCCTCATTGCTGCCTGTCACTGTAGTTCATTCATTCTGTGTCCTTTATATCTTGATTTATTTCTCCACTCTCCTCTGGATAGCCATTCAAGTTGTATGTTTTTGCTATTGTGAAGGGTGCTGCTATAAATTTTTTTTGGAGATGGAGTCTCACTCTGTCACCCAGGCTGAAGTGCAGTGGCACCATCTCGCCTCACTGCAACTGCGGCCTCCTGGGTTTAAGCAATTCTCCTGCCTCAGCCTCCCGAGTAACTGGGATTATAGCTGTATGCCACCAAGCTCGGCTGATTTTTGTATTTTTATTAGAGACGGAGTTTCACCATGTTGACCAGGCTGGTCTCAAACTCCTGACCCCAAGTGATGCACCCAGCTCGGCCTCCCAAAGTGCTGAGATTACAGGCATGAGCCACTGCGCCTGGACTATAAATATTCTTTGTTTGTTTGACAGTCTTTGCTCTGTCATCCAGGCTGGAGTGCAATGGCTTGATCTTGGCTTACTGCAACCTCTGCCTCCCAGGTTCAAGCAGTTCTCCTGCCTCAGTCTCCTGAGTAGCTGGGATTACAGGCGTGTGCCACCACACTCGGCTAATTTTTGTGTTTTTAGTAGAGATGGGGTTTCACCTGGTCTGGCTGATCTTAAACTCCTGACCTCATGATCTGCCTACCTTAGCCTCCCAAAGTGCTGGGGATTACAGGCATGAGCTACTGTGCCCAGCCTTTAAAATTTTTTTTTAATTTAATTTTTTTTTCTTTTTTTTTTTTGAGACGGAGTCTAGCTCTCTCTCCAGGCTGGAGTTCAGTGGCACGATCTCGCCTCACTAAGACCTCTGCCTCCCAGGTTCAAGCGATTCTCCGGCTTGAGCCTCCTGAATAGCTGGGATTACAGGCATGCGCTGCCATGCCCAACTATTTTTTGTATTTTTAGTAGAGAAGTGGTTTTACTTTTTTGGCCAGGATGGTCTCGATCTGCTGACCTTGTGATCTGCCCACCTTGGCCTTCCAAAGTGCTGGGATTACAGGCATGAGCCACGGTGCCCGGCCTAAATATTCTTATACATTTTTGTCCTACACCTGGTATAGCCCAAGGAGTGGAATTACTTAACTTCAGGATTAATGCTGGATTGTGTCCCAAAGTGGCTACACCAAATTACTGCTCCTCCCCTGTAGCACTGGGTCCCCCTCATCCATATCCTCTGCTCCCTTCCAATGCTTTTATTAATAAGCTTAGTAATTTTTTCTGATTACCTGGCCAACTAAAATGGAATCTAATTTGGGCCTTCATTTAAATAAATACTATAGGCTGGGTTTATGCTTACCTGGAACTTGTCACTCCTTCCTTCTTTTGTAGTTCTCCGTTTTGAAATGGGAATGTCTATCCTATGCCTGTCCCACTGCTGTATAATCCAGGGCTTACTTGTCTGGCTCTATAGGTTCACAGCTGGAGAGGAATGTTTTCTCAGGGCAAATCATACCCATATCTGATTTAGGTGATATTCAGATCAGACGTTGGGCTTTACACTTTAGGGTTGATGCTGGAGTGAGTTAAGACTTTTGGTTATGTTGGGATGGAATAAATGTATTTTGTATGCTTTAAGGACATGAATTTTGTGGGGGGCACTGGCGTGAAATGCTATGGACTGAATTATGTCCTCCCAAATTTGTATGCTGAAGTTTTAATCCCCAGGGTGAAGATATTTGGAGATGGGGACTTTGGGAAGTAATTAGGGTTAGTTGAAGTCCTGAGTATGGATTGATGCCTTTGTATGAAGGCCATGGAGAGCTTGTGCCACCTAACCCACCAAAAAGGCTGTGTGAGAACACATTGTGAAGACGGCTGCGTATGAGCCAAGCACAGGCCCTTGCAGGAACCTGACTTGGTTCCCTGCAACTTCCAGCCTCCAGGGCTTCGAGAAAAGAAATGTTGCAGTGTAAGCCCCCCAGCCTATGGTATTTTGTTATGGAAGCCAGAGCTGACTAAGACAGCTGGTGCTGTTGACCATCTCTTCTTCTGTTTACTGGCCCATCTCTTTCCTTTTCTGTTAAACGCCTGATCACATCTTTCATCTGTTTTTCTATTAGGTGGTTCTGCTAGTGACCTAGAGCTGCTGCAACCAATTACCAGTAACTTGGCAGCTTAAAACAACACAGTTCTATTATCTCACAGTTCTGGAGGTCAGAAGTCTGAAGTGGGTCTCGCAAGGCTAAAGTCAGGGTGTGCAGAGCTGTCCACCTTCCAGAGGCTCTCAGGAGAATTCGTTTCCTCACCTGTCTCAGCTTTGAGGAGCTGCCTGAATTCCTTGGCTCATGGCCCCTTCCAGCAATCACATCACGCTGGCCTGTTTTTGTTGCTCTCTTTCTCTGATCCTCCTGCCCCCCTATTATAAGGACCTTTGTGATTCCAGCAAGCCCACCCAGATATTCTCATGCAGTGTTCCCATCTCAAGATCCTTCACTTCATCATATCTGCACCACGTCCCTCTTGCCACGTAGGGTTACATATTCAGCGGTTTTGGGGATTCGGTTGTGTGTCTCCTTGGGTAGAGGGGCATTGTTCTGCCTGCCACAGTTGTGCTCTGGCCTGTTTTCATGGATCAGTATAAGAGGAGCCTCCTAACAGAAAACAAAGTGTTAGCCAGGATGTGGAGAAATTAGAACGATTGTGCCCTGCTGGTTGGAATGTAAAGTGGCACAGCAGCTGTGGAAAACAGCATGGTGGCGCCTAAAAAAATTAAAGAGAGAATTTCCATATGATCCAGCAATTCCACCTCTGGGAATATACCCGAATGAGATACAAGCAGGGACTCAATCAGATGCTTGTATCCCCATGTTCACAGCAGCATTCTTCACAATAGCCAAAAGGAGGAAGCAACCCAAGTGTCTGCCAACAGATGATAGATAAACAAAGGTGGAATATACAGACAGTGGAATGCTGGCCAGCCTTGAAAAAAAGGAAAACCTGACACATGCTACAGCATGGCTAAACCTTGAGGACATTGTGCTAAACGAAATAAGCGGGACACAGAAGAGCTACTGTCAGATTCTACTTACACGAGATACCTAGAGTAGTTCACTTCACAGAGACAGAAAGTAGAATGGTGGGCCTAGCGCAGTGGCTCATGCTTGTAATCTCAACACTTTGAGAGGCCAAGGCAGGAGGATTACTTGAGGCTGAGATTTTGAGGCCAGCCTGGGCAACATAGTGAGACCCTTTCACTAAAAAA
>NW_016107538.1:1446273-1463863 GCF_001604975.1 Cebus imitator | reverse complement strand
AAAAAAAAAAAAAAAAAAAAAAAGTATAATGCTGGTTGCCAGAGGCTAGGAAAAGAGGAGAATGGGGAGTTATTGTTTAATGAGTAGAGTTCTGGTTTCCTAAGATGGAGAGAGTTCTGTAGACAGATGGTGGTGGCCGTTGCATACTAATGTGAATGTGGCCAGATGCGGTGGCTCAGGCCTGTAATCCCAGCACTTTGGGAGGCAGAAGCAGGCAGATCACCTGAGTTCGGGAGTTCCAGACCAACATGGCCAAACCTCATCTCTACTAAAAATACAAAAATTAGCCAGGCATGGTGGCACATGCCTATAATCCCAGCTACTTGGGAGTCTGAGGCAGGAGAATCACTTGAACCCAGGAGATGGAGGTTGCAGTGAGCTGAGACTGCACGACTGCACGGCAGCCTGGTGACAGGGTGAGATTCCATCTCAGGAAAAAAAAAATGTGAATGTACTCAACACTACTGAACTGTGCACTCAAAAGAGATAGTAAATTTTATGTTATGTATATTTTTTACCACAATCAAAAAATGAAGAGCGACATATCAGCATTTGCATTTGCAGTATTGTTCATTTTTTTGTTCAATAAAGCTTTTTTTTCTTTTGAGATGGAGTTTCGCTCTTGTTACCCAGGCTGGAGTGCGATCTCGGCTCACCGCAACCTCCGCCTCCTGGGTTCAGGCAATTCTCCTGCCTCAGCCTCCTGAGTAGCTGGGATTACAGGCACGCGCCACCATGCCCAACTAATTTTTTTGTATTTTTAGTAGAGACGGGCTTTCACCATGTTGACCAGGATGGTCTCGATCGCTTGACTTGACCTCGTGATCCACCCGCCTCGGCCTCCCAAAGTTCTGGGATTACAGGCGTGAGCCACTGCGCCTAGCCCAATAAACTTTTAAAAAACAATCATTTATTTATTTTTTAAGAGATAGGGTCTTTGTTGCCCAGGTTGCAGTGCAGTGGCATGATCATAGCGTACTGTAGTCTTAAACTCCTGGACTCCAGTGATCTTCCTGCCTCAACTTCTCAAGTAGCTGGGACTACAGGCGTGCCACCACACCCAGTGCATTTTTTATTTTTCAGTAGAGACAGAGACTCACTATGTTGCCCAGGGTGGTCTCAAACTCTGGGGCTGAAGCAGTCTTCCCACCTTGGCCTCTCAAAGTGCTGGGATTACAGGTGTGAGCTACCGTGCCTGCCCTCTATAAACTCTTATTAGTGAATAAACATTCTGCAGATGCTGTGTCCGGCACTGGGACTCCCAAGAAGAATAAGACGCTGTCCCTATTCTCAGAGCTCATGGTCTTGGAGAGGCGAGGCACACAGCTAAGCAATGTATGCAACAGAGTGCTCTAGAGTATTCTGGGTGATAAAAGCCTATAAGTGGCCCTAGGAACACGGGGGAGGGAGTGACCAGTTCTTCTGGCAGGCTACAGTGCAGGTCAGGAAGACTTTCTGGAAAGTGTAATGTGTGACCCGATTCCTGAAGCCTGAAAATGTAGTCACCAAGCTTTGGGGGTTGGGGAGGGAGAAATCTGAGCAATGCAGGGGCCTGAAATGTATGGTGTGTTCATGGCTCTGCACTTAGTTCTTTGGAGCTCGAGGTGACAGAGGAAGCCTGGGACAGCAGTGGACAGGGTAGAAAAGGAAGCAGAGGCCAGACTACAGAGAGTCTCTGGCTGGGTGAGGTGCTGGACTCTCCCTTAGGTCATGGGAATGGCCTGTAGGACGGATTCTGAGCAGGAGGGTGACAGGATCACCATGAAGTTAGAACTATCACTCAGCAACACAAGATTACTTATCCTATTTATTCATTCTTGCTTCCAGACTACGTAGAAACTGGCAAAAAGTCTAGTGTTTTCAGGCCTGTTTGGAGAGAATGATGGACACAGGTTTGTGAAACATCAAATATTTATTCTGACCCAAATTGCTCAAAATCAGGAGTATTTTTTTTTTTTTTTTAAAGATAGGGTCTCACTCTGTGGCTCAGGCTGGAGTGCAGTGGCATGATCATAGCTCACTGCAGCCTTGAACTCCTGGGTTCAAGATTCTCCCAACTCAACCTACTGAGTAGCTGGGACTACAGGTGCATGCCACCACACTTGGCTAATTTTGTATTTTTTAGTAGAGACAGAATCTCGCTGTGTTGCCCAGGCTGGTCTTGAACTCCTGGATCCAAAGGTTCCTCCCACCGTGGCCTCCCAATATGTTAGAATTATAGATGTGAGCCACCCCACTTAGCCAGAGGGGTATGAATACTTAGATGTTTGCACACAAATCTCAGTTTGACATAAGTCTGCAACACCGGCAGCAAAAAAAAGTCTCTATTCTCTTTTCTCAGCAGTGTTTCAAATGGAGCCTTATTGATGATGACCTTGTAGTTTATCTTTCACAAGTAGCTTTCTAATAAAAAATATTTATGTAACCGTCTTTACTTAATGTTCAAGAGTCTAGCATATTCTCCGTGAATCAGGAGACTAATACTTTTGTGCTGGCAGTGACACAGAAACCTTGAGTTCATTGAGACTACAGCTTGTCCCAAAGGCCCCCATGGAGCACGAAGTCATCCTCATCGGCTACAGCCAAAAAATCAGTTTCCTATGAAGTCAGAACAATGTGGTTGGGCTTCCAGGAGGTAAAGCATTCTGAAGCTTTGCTGGATAGTATTATTTCTGGTTTCCACCAGGCTGCAATGAATTTTCGCTTGTTATAGTAGGGCAGTCTATGTCCTGCAAAGAAATATCCTTCCTAGCGGTCTGTCTATTCTCTATCTCACCATGTTCAGAAAGAACAAGAACTTCACAAGTGCTTACAAACATTGTCTTGTGTTACGCAAGTATCAAAAAAAATTCTCATCTCTGACAGAGGTTTCAGGGAATCCACACAAATGACTCAGGAAGTCTGTTCATTGCAGAAAAGCCAGTGTGGGCCTGTCTTTTTCTTTTTATTTCCTTCCTTCCTTTCCTTCCCTCCCTCCCTCCCTCCCTCCCTCCCTCCCTTCCTTCCTTCTTTCCTTCCTTCTTTCTTTTCTTTCTTCCTCCTTCCTTCTTTCTTTCTTTCTTTCTTTCTTTCTTTCTTTCTTTCTTTCTTTCTTTCTTTCTTTCTTTCTTTCTTTCTTCTTTCTTTCTTTCTTTCTTTCTTTCTTTCTTTCTTTCTTTCTTTCTCTCTTCTTTTGAGACAGGGTCTTGCTCTGTCACCCAGTCTGGAGTGCAGTGGCGCGACCACTGCTCTCTATAGCCTCAAACTCCTGGGCTCCCCCCTTGGCCTCCTTAGTAGCTGAGACTACAGGGACATGCCACTGTACCCAGCTAATTTATTTATGTAGTTATTTTTGAGACAGAGTCTTGCTCTGTCGCCCAGGCTATAATGCAGTGGTGTGATCTCGGCTGACTGTAACCTCCACCTCCTGGGTTCAAGCGATTCTCCTGCCTCAGTCTCCTGAGTAGCTGGGACTACAGGCGTGCACCACGACGCCCAGCTAATTTTTGTATTTTTAGTAGAGACCGGGTTTCACTATATTGGCCAGGTTGGTATTGAACTCCTGACCTCATGATCCACCCGGCTTAGGCTTCCAAACTGCTGGTATTACAGGCATGGCCACTGTGCCCAGTGAATACCCAGCTATTGGTATTTTGAGACAAAGTCTCACTCTGTTGCCCAGGCTGGAGTGCAGTGGCGTGATCTTGGCTCACTGCAACCTCCGCCTCCCAGGTTCAAGCAATTCTTTTGCCTCAGCCTCCTGAGTTGCTGGGACTACAGACATGCACTACCACACCTGACTAAGTTTTATAATTTTAGTAGGACGGGGTTTCACCATGTTGGCCAGGCTGGTCTTGAATTCTGACCTTAGGTGACTCACCTGTCTCGGCCTCCCAAAGTGTTGGGATTACAGGTGTGAGCCACTGCGCCCAGCCTACCCAACTAATTTTTAAAATTTTTTGTAGATACAGGGTCTCACCATGTTGCCCAGGCTGGCCTCGAACTCCTGGGCTCCAGCGATTCTCCTGCCTTGGCTTCCCAAAGTGCTGGGATTATAGGTATGAGCCACTGCACCCAGCCTGTTCTGACTTTTGTGTAGAGTGAAGTGAAAAAGCTTAACAGGGCATTTCCTTGTGTGCTGCTCTGGCTGTGATGAGCATTTGCAGTCTCCTGAGCATTATTCTCATGGCTTTACTCTCTCACTAAAAAGCCTGAGGGCTTGAGGTCATTATCACTCAGTTCTCTCGGAAACTTCAAGTCAGCACCCCAGCTGTTCTGTCAGTGTTGTGAGCAAAAGCTGGTAGCCACACTTTCTATGTGACAGAGAGGAAGTATGAACATGCCACCCCATCACATTTCATCTCCGGTTGACAGGCGGTGCTGACCATTCCTCTTGTTGTCTAGAAAATGGAGGGTGATTTTGTGCCCAAAGGACACGTGGCAATGCTTGGAGATGTTTTCCATTGTCATAACTGGGGCTGAGGAAGCTATGGCATCAGGTGGGTAGAGGCCAGGGAGGCTGCTAAACATCCTACAACACCCGGGCGGCCTCCTCTCTGCAACAAAGGATTTTCCAGTCTAAAACACCGACGGCGTCAGGATGAAGAAATCCTGGTCTAGAACCAGGATCCAAAAGCCTGAGTGCCTGCCATTTAGTTCCCTCCGAAAGCCAGACTCTTCTGCTTCCTCCCCCGAATCATATTCTCCTTTTGTAGTGTCGGAAGTTATAACAAGATGCAAGACCAGATGACGTTTGCCAGACTTCTTTGCAGTTTAGTGTGGCTGTTTCACTAGTTCCCACCAATGGAACAAGACCTCGAGTGATGCGTGCCACTCTGGCAAAGGTTTTTGAGAATTCCCTTTCCCCTTCTGCTGGTAAGATGTAGATGACAAATAGGCTGTATGAGAGCCATGATGGGAGCCTGGATCCCTGCATCACCCTATGGGAGAGAGCTAGCCATCAGCTGAAAACACATGCTGTAGTCTCTTCTGTGAGGGAGAGAGAAACTCCTGTGTTTGAGCCAACGTACATCTTTAGGTGTACTTGTCACAGCAGCTTAGCTCAGCCTCGCCAATAAACAGCCAGTCCCCTAGAGCCTATTTTGATGCTGGGAGCCTTAGGAAGCAGAGAAAGCTCTGAATGAGGCAAACATGGCAGAGATCTTTGCCCCCGAGGTTAGCTTGTGTCCCCTCTGCCAACTGGTAGGAGCAGTGTAAGCCCAAGCCTGCCATCAAGGGGCCCTTGCTTTTAGTACAGGCTCGACTCCAGGAGCAGGTGGTGATATGCCCCTGCTCTCTGTGATTTCAGTTACGTCATCACGATTAGGAACTTAGGCTACTCTGATGGTCCATTTTATGTGTCAGCTCAGCTGAGCCACTGGTTGCCCAGATATCTGGTCAGACATTATTCTGGTGTGTCTGTGAAGGTGTTTCTGGATGAGGTTAGAATTTGAAGGTGTAGGTGGGGCGCGGTGGCTCACACCTGTAATCATAGCACTTTGGGAGGCCAAGGTGGGTTGATCACGAGGTCAGGAGTTTGAGATCAGCCTGGCCAAGATGGTGACACCCCGTCTCTACTAAAAATACAAAAATTAGCCGGGTATGGTGGTGGGCATCTGTAATCAGCTACTCGGGAGGCCGAGGCAGGAGAATGGCTTGGATCTGAGAGGCTCAGTTTGCAGTGAATCAAGATTGCACCACTGCACTCTAGCCTGAGCAACAGAGCAAGACTTCGTCTCAAAAAAAAAAAAAAATTTTTTTTTGAATGTGTAGACTGAATGAGGCCGATTGTTCTCTCTAATGTGGGTGGGCTGCATCCCATCAGTTGAAGACCTGATAGAACATAAAGGCTGAGTAATAGGAAACTGCTTCCTGCGTGAGCGTGGGAACCAGGACATTGGTCTTTTTCTGTCTTTGGTCTCAAACAGAAACATCAGCGCTTCTTGGTTCTTAAGCCTGTGTCTTTCAGACTGGAATGTACACCACTGGCACTCCTGGGTCTTCTATTTGTTGACTGTGGATCTTGGGATGTTTCAGCCTCCATAATCACACAGGCCAATTCCTAATAACTCTGTCTCTGTCTCTTTCTCTCTCTACACACACGCACACACACACCCTGTTGGTTCTTTTTCACTAGAGAACCCTAATATAGTTGCAAATTGCAGAAACTCACCTAAAAACAGCTTAGGCAGAAAAGGGAAGAGGCTCGGAGAACCAAAGCATAGGAAGTGGTGGGGTAGAGCCGCAGGACAGCCAGGCCGGTGGGGTGCTTTTCTCCTGCCTCTTATCCCCACTGCTCTGTCTGTGTTGGCTTCATTCTCTCTTTCTGCAGTTAAGCCTCTTCACACAGCAGGGAAAACGCATCATCATCTCTGAGCTCATATCATCACAGCTGCTGGGCCGGAGAGGAAGCGTCCTCCCCTTCTCCCATTTGAAAATCATGGGAGGGACTTGGGTTGAGCATCCCTGCAGTGGCTGGAGCAGGCTGTATTGTTAGGAGAAAAAAGGAGTGAGCATAAACAACGGGTGTGCATTGTTTCTTGCAGGTACTCTCTAACATTGGGGTGTGGTCACTGTTCCTTTCCATCTCTGCTAGCTCATCTTTGTCTCCCATCCCTGCTACTTTGACCCAGGGAAATCAAAGCATAGTGTCAGGGAGCAAATCACAGCATTTTCTTCCAAAAACCCCTCCCCCACCACTCCTACATTGGCAGGGGTGGCTGTCCAAAACGTGACAGGAGAAAGTTCTAACTGTGCAAAATGTGATAGGTCCTACCACATGATGATACATGGGATCTGTCACGTAACTCGAGCTGGAAAAATTTCGGCAAGATAAACTGACTGCTGTAGATCTTAACTAGTCCCTGTCCACCTTCTTTTGGCTCATCCTAGTTTCTTTCTTTCTTTTTTATTTTTTTTGTGAGATGGAGTTTAGCTCTTGTCGCCCAGGCTGGAGTGCAATGGCGCGAACTCGGCTCAATGCAACCTCTGCCTCCCAGGTTCAAGCAATTCTCCTGCCTTAGCTTCCTAAGTAATTGAGATTACGGGCATTTGCCACCACGCCCGGCTAATTTTGTGTTGTTAGTAGAGACGGGGTTTCTCCATGTTGGTCAGACTGGTCCTGAACTCCTGACCTCAGGTGATCCACCTGCCTCGGCCTCCCAAAGCACTGGGATTACAGGCGTGAGCCACCGTGCCGGGCCAATTTCTTTTATTTTTTTGAGACAGAGTCTCACTCTGTTGCCCAGGCTGGAGTGCAGTGGCACGATCTCAGCTCACTGTAACCCCTGCCTCGTGGGTTAAAGCAGTCTTCCTGCCTCAGTCTTCCATGTAGCTGGAATTACAGGTGTATGCCGCCATGCCCAGATAATTTTTCTTTTTTTTTTTTTGAGATGGAGCCTCACTCTGTCACCAGGCTGGAGTGCAGTGGCACGATCTCAGCTCCCTTCAACCTCTGCCTCCTGGGTTCAAGCGATTCTCCTGTCTCAGCCTCCCGGGTAGCTGGGACTACAGGCATACGCCACCATGCCCAGCTAATTTTTGTATTTTTAGTAGAGATGGGGTTTCACCATGTTGGCCAGGATGGTCTCAATCTCTTGACCTCGTGATCTGCCTGCATTGGCCTCCCATAGTGCTGGGATTACAGGCGTAAGCCACCTGTAATGGAGGCTGCTGGCTCATCTTTGCCTCCCATCCCTGCTACTTTGACTGGTCTAAATTTTGTATTTTTTTAGTAGAGATGGGATTTCACCATGTTGGCCAGGCTGGTCTTGAACTCCTGACCTCAGGTGATCCGCCTGCTTCGGCCTCCCAAAGTGTTGAGATTGCAGGCGTGAGCCACGGCGCCCTGCCCATTCTAGTTTATTTCATTCATCACACTTACCACACTCTGTGATTCCTTGCTTAATATGTTTACTTGTTTACCATCCACCTCTCCTGCCAGAATTAAGCTCCCCGAGGGCCAGGTTCTGTCTGTCTTGGTTTTTGCAGCGTCCCCATACCTGGCGCAGTGGTTGGCATGTCCCTACTTGTGATGTGTGCAATAGAATATGCCTTTGCCAGAGCTCAGGGTGTTGCTGGGGTTTTGCTGAAGTTTTCCACTTTTCTCTGCTCGTGGTGACTTAGAGGTCTGCAGGCACTTCTTTGAACGTACTCTTACTTGCGCTATGCCTTGCAGAAGTTCCTTGAAGCCTCTGAGGCCTGAGCGGCAGTTTTCTTCTCATGTCTAGTGCAATCTCCCTCTACTTCCATACTCTTCGTCAGTTCAGTGACAACTTGGAAGATGGGGATTCCTGGTACAAGATTGGAGAGGCGTAAAGTGATACAGCAGTGATCGCTCTTTGGAGATGGTGCTCATAGTCTCATCATCCATTCATTCTATAAATATTTATTTATTGGCAGGGGCTTAGTTCACTCTCTTGAGCCACTCTCTTTGGCAAGTTCCAAGTCCTCGTATTGACCTGTCTACCGCATTTGCCATTGCGACTGCTCTTTCCTGTCTGGGGCTTTCTCTACCTTCTTGTTCCTCAATGCAGTAGGGGAAGATCCTGTTCCTTCCTGGTTCGCCTTCTTCCTCTTTGACATCACCTTTCCCTCTTCCTCAGAGATTCCCCTCCCTCCTCCAGTATACCACAGGGTGCAGTGGCCCACTTATCTACCCTTGTCCAGCTTCTTGTCCCAGGCCTCCACTGGAGTCAGGAGTCACACTAATAGACATAAAACAGGGGCCAGGCACAGTGGCTCACGCCTGTAATTCCAGCACCTTGGGAGGCCAAGGAGGGTGGATCACGAGATCAGGAGTTCGAGACTAGCCTGGTCAACATAGTGAAACCCTGTCTCTACTAAAAATACAAAAATTAGCCTCCTCCACTGCCTTTGGTTCAGTTATCTTCCACAGAGGCTGGTTCTCAATTGTGCATGTGGAGTCAGAGCACATCCCTGTGCTTTAGCAATCACATTTCAAACTCAGCACATGCAGAGTGAAGGTCGTTTCCTGCCCACACCCTTGTTCCTCTCGCTTCCTCTCTTTCCCTCAGCATTCCCCTGCCCCTCATCCAACTTGCAACCAACTCTTGTGGGTTCTACATTCTCTGCATCTCTCTGGGACCCTACCTCTCCATCCTGGCTACCCTTGCCTTAGTTGCAGCTGGCATCATGTTGTTTTTCTTTTCCCCTGAGACGGAGTCTTTCTCTGTCACCCAGGCTGGAGTGCAGTGGCGCGATCTTGGCTCACCGCAACCTCTGCTTCCTGTGTTCAAGTGATTCTCCTGCCCCAGCCTCCCGAGTAGCTGGGACTACAGGTGCGCCCCACCACATCCAGCTAATTTTTGTATTTTTAGAAGAGACAGGGTTTTACCATGTTGGCCAGGCTGGTCTTGAACTCCTGACCACGTGATCCACCTGTCTCAGCCTCCCAAAGTGCTCGGATTGCAGGCGTGAGCCACCATGCCGGCCCATGTTTTACGTCTGTTAGTGTGACTCCTATCTTCTTGCTTCCAGTTCTTCTCTCCTTTTACCTTCTCCATGCCTCCTTTAAATGATCTCCCTATAATATAGCATTGTCAGATCACTCTCTGACTTCATCCTTTCAGTACCTCAATACCTTGAACGCAGGATTAAGTCCCAAATTCTTGTCATCAGAGACCCTTCACGGTCGGGTCCCGCCTGTCTCTCCAGCCTCCCCTCCATCCCTTGCACAGTAAACTCCAAGTCTGCAGAACTGTTTGAAGGTGCCCAGTGTGCTCTACCCTACCACACTGTGCTGCTTCCTTTTCACAAACACGTCTGTGTTTGTTTGCTAGAGCTGTCAAAACAAAGCACCACAGCCCGGGTGGTTTAAATAATGGAAAGTTGTTTCTTTCCAATTCTGGAGGCTGGAAGTTCAAGATCAAGGTGTTGGCAGCGCTGGGTCCTTCAGAGGCCGCTCTCCTTGCTTGTGGACGGCATCTTCTCCTGGCGTCATCTCTCTGTGGGTGTCTCTGTGGGTGTCTGTGTCCTAATCTCCTCTTCTTTTTTTTTTTTTTTTTTTAAGATGGGGTTTCACCATGTTGGTCAGGCTAGTCTTGAACTCCCGACCTCAGATGATCCTCCCGCCTTGGCTTCCAAAGTGCTTGGATGACAGGAATGAGCCACCATGCCCGGCCTAATCTCCTCTCCTTATGAAAACACCAGTCCTACTGGACCAGGGCCCATGCTAATGACCTCATTTGACTTAATTACTTCTTTAAAGACCTCTCCCCAAATACGATCCTATTCCGAAGTCGTAGGTATTAGACTTCAATCTATAATTTTGAGGGGATCATAATTCAGCCCATAACACTTCTCCCTCTGCCTAAAAATGAACGTCATTCTCACATGCAAAACACATTCGCCTCATCCCAGCAGCCCCCAAATCTTAACTCTTTGCAGCACCAACTTTTAAGTTCAAAACCTCATCTAAATCTCATCTAAACCCAGTATGGGTGAGGCTCCAAATATGCGTCTTCCTAAGGCACAGTTTTTCTCTCCAGCTGTGAAACTGTGAAACCGGACAACAAGCTACGTGCCTCCAGGACCTAGGGGTAGGGCCAGCATAGAGAGAAATCGGAAAGGAGAATGGGGTCATGCATTAGGGCACTTCCACGCGTGCATTTATGAGGTTAACTCAACACAGAATAGCCTCCCTTGACTGAAACTGGAAGATGCACTCACCATTTAATGTCCATTTATCAGGGTGCCCATTTGGGAGCCTCTTTCTCCTCTGTGCTCCTCTGTACACCCCTCAATGTATTTCTGCATCTCAGCGCCATCACACTCACCACATCTGTTTGTGGGCTGACTCTCTTCCCTACTACACTACACACCTCACGACTTTCAGTGCACGCTCCATGAGTAACTATTACGCACAGAAACCCCAAGAAGGGGCTTTGTTGTTTTGTACATGCTGTGTCCTCGGAGCCTAAAACAAGTCTGGTACGTGGCAGGTATTCAACAAATATCTGTTGAATCCACATGTGAATACAAATAAACACAAACCCCAAATGTGTACCATGTGCGCATTCTGGAGTCTGATTTTCTAGGAGTCTGAATCTATGCAGTTTCTTCAAGGAGAGTCCAAGGGGACATCAACACACTCCTCCTTCCCCTCAGTGGCCAGATACCAGCTGAGCAACTGTCAGATGTCTCCGGGTCTCCTGATGACTCACTGAGTGCTTTCTTTGGGAGGAGTGGGAGGAGAGGATGGTTGGCAAAAATAACTGCGGGCACTTGAAGCGGCATCAAGCCTCTGTCGGCGGGGAACAACGGGGGCGCATCTGAAGGTTTCTCCCAGGCAGGGCGGGCAGCTCTCTATTCTTCAGCACCGGAGGTTCTCCTATGTGTTTAGAGACTTAGACAAGCGTAGAGTGAATGGAAGAAAACAGGCATTGCTCCCAAGCAGTCAGCTGCTCGTGTCACATGTGAAATTCTGTATCAGCTGTGAAGGAAACACACAGGAAGGGAGCTCAGAGAGCACTGTTAAGGTGATCATTCTGTGTGTTTGTGTTTTGTTCTTTAAAAAGCGCTTTGTGCTTTGTACTTTATCTCATCTGATGATCACATCAGCCAGGTCAGAAGGGCACTTTCACAGAAGAAAAAGGCTCAGAGAGAATGACTGACTTGCTAGAGAGGATCCTTAGAGCATGATTCTCAACATGTGGTCCAAGGACCAGCAGTGTCACCACCACCTGTGAACTTGGTAGACACCCAAATTCTGGGTCCTTCCCAGATCTGCAGAATCAGGAGCTCTGGGGTGGGGCCCAGGAGCCTATTGTACAAGGCCTCCAGGTGATTCACACACATACCTGAGTTTGAGAACCCCTGACGTAGAGTCACACAGGTAGCAAGTTACAGATACTGGGTGAGAACCCAAAGACATCCTTGGGTACTATCCTTCAGTGAATGACTTAGTAGCTCACAATATCTCTCAGGACAATCTATTGCAATATGAGTTTACATTTTGCTATTGCTTCTATCTCAGTTTATGAAGCCCTGAACAATCGGGTTCTGGCTGCACCTCCGGCCTCCCTCCCACTCACTGTGCTGGGGCCACACTGTCCATCTGTGTGTCCTTTAACACAGCATGCCCTTTTCCGCCCCAGGACCTTTGCATATACTATTTCCCCTGCCCAGAATGCCATCCCTCCTGGCTTGATTCTTCTCACTGTAGGTCTTAAGGTAGTCATCCTCTCTTCAGAGAGGACTTTAGGACATGCCCCTGATGCTCACAGGTTGTTCTGTTTAGTCCCATCATAGCATTTGACACCTCTTGAAGTTACCTTGTTTGTTTATGAGAAAGTAAACTCCCCGAGAGCAGGGTCTTGCTGGTCCTATCTAATACTGTGTTCCCAAAGCCTACCACAGTGCTTGGCATATATTAGCCACTCAGCAAACACTTGTCGAAAAAACAAACCATGAACTAGAGGCAATGTGAAAGAAGGAAAAAGCACTTTCCTCCATTCCTGAATCCTGTAAGAATGGCCAGTCGAGGCTGGCTCTCCTTTGGGGAAGGGGGCAGGAAGGACAGAAGTTTCTTGGTTATCAGGGATACCTAGTGGAAGCTGCAGTTGCCGCAGATGGCAGGGAAGGAAGCTGGGCTTAGATGGGAAGAGTGTGGCTTCCTTGAAACTTGCAAGGGGACAGCTCTCTCTCAGTCTCTTTTTCATTGTGGTGAAAAACATGTAAGATGAAAACTACCCTCTTAACAAATTTGTAAGTGTAGAGTACAGGCGGGTTAACTTTAGAACTTTCCTATTTTGTGTGGCTGAAATCCACACGCCTTGAGCATCGCTCCTCCCCAAGCCCTGGCAGCCACCATTCAGCTTTCAGCTTCTGTGAGATTTTGCTTCATATACCTCATATAAATGGAAGCATGCAGTATTTGTCCTTGTGTGGCTGGCTTATTTGACAACATGATGCCTTCAAGGTCCATCCTGCCTGTAGTATGCGTCAGAAGTTCTTTCCTTTTTAAGGCTGAAGGATATTCCTTTGTATGCATAAACCTCCCTTTCTCTGCCCATTCGTCTATTAATGGACACTTGGGTTGCTTCTGCCTTCTGTCTACTGTGAATGATCCTATTAAGAACATCGATATGCAAAGTCATTGAGACTTCACCTTCTATTCTTTTGGGTATATACTCAGAAGTGGGAATGCTAGATCATTTGGTAACTCAATATTTAATTTTTTGAGGAACCTCCTTTTATTTATTTATGAAACAAGGTCTCACTCTGTTGCCCAATGGCTTGATTATAGCTCAATGTAGCCTTCCATTCCCAGGGTCAAGCCGTCCTCCTACCTCAGATCCCCAAGTAGCTGAGACTACAGGTGTGTGCCACCATGACTGGCTAATTTTTTTTTTTTTTTTTTTGAGACAGAGTTTCGCTCTTGTTACCCAGGCTGGAGTGCAATGGCGCAATCTCGGCTCACAGCAACCTCCGCCTCCTGGGTTCAGGCAATTCTCCTGCCTCAGCCTCCTGAGTAGCTGGGATTACAGGCACACACCACCATGCCGAGCTAATTTTTGTATTTTTAGTAGAGACAGGGTTTCACCATGTTGACCAGGATGGTCTTGATCTCTTGACCTCGTGATCCACCCGCCTCGGTCTCCCAAAGTGCTGGGATTACAGGCGTGAGCCACCGCGCCCGGCCTGACTGGCTAATTTTTTAAAAAAATTTTTGTAAAGATAGGATCTCATTGTGTTGTCCAAGCTGGTCTTGAACTCTTGGGCTCAAGTGATCCTCCTGCCTCAACCTCCCAAAGTGCTGAGATTATAGGCTCCGTGCCCAGCCCATACTGTTCATACAGTGGCTGGGCCATATTGCAGTCCTACCAATGGTGCACAAGGGCTTCAATTTCTCCACATCCTCACCAGCACTAGTTGTTTTTTGTTTTTTGATAATGGCTACCCTAAAAGGTATGAGGCGATTTCTCACTGTGGCCTTGATTTGCATGTCCCTGGTGATTGGTGATGCTGACTACTTTTTCGTGTGCTGCTTGGCCACTTGTATATCTTCTGTGGAAAAACGTCTGTTAAAGATCTTTCCTCATTTTTAAGTTAGGTTGTTTGTTTTTGTGGTTATCTATTCAATTTTCTATCCAGCTTTTGATTCTGCCGTTTACAGAGCACTGTACATCAGGTGTTGTGGGAAGCCCTTAACACATACAGTCTCATTTTATCTTTACAATAGCCTTGAAACATACAATAAGAATGATACATGACAGATGAGGCATCAAAGCCCAGACAGGTTAAACTACACGCCAAGGTCACTTAGCTAGTAAGTGTCCGAGAGGGTCATCAGACCAGACCTATATGATCCTAGCCTGGATCATAACCTAGAAGCCCTTACTGCATCTGTCCCCTGTGCAGGCTGATAGGGAGGCTGGGGCAGGACCCTCTGGCAAATCACAAGGGTCTCTCCCCTACAGTCCAGGGCGCTGCGAAGACAGCAGATTGGGAGGTAGGATCCTGGGATCTGCTGATCTCAGCCCTGCTCCGACTAGCTGGGGAGCTTCTGGCACAGTCACCTCGTGGCGCTTGGCCTTAGTGACAGCATTGAGTCAAGGCATGGGAAGGTGTTTTGAAAAATTAGTATGTCAGAAAGGAGTGAAGTAGTGCTAGGAGTCCTGAGGTTGGTGCATACATCGTGCCTATGTCTTGCCCCATCTCAGAACTCAGAGCCTGTCTCCTGGCTGGGGGCTCACAGAGGGTCCTGGCTGGTAGAAGTCTTGTTTTCTGGAGTGCCAAACACCTACAGGGTTGGAGCAGAGAGCCTAGGGAGCCCGGTGCTGGCCTCCTTGTTGGGATTGGCCTCTGCTGCTCAGGGGTCTTCAGGAGGCAGAGGGAAGGGCTGAAGGAGTTATGCGGGTATAGGGAGTTGAGGCGTCCAGGTCCCACGTTGCCATGGTAACCGGTGAGCCTGCAGGCAAATTAAGCTCCAGGACACCTGATTAGCACCAGTTCTTTCCCTTCTCTTGTTCCTTCTCTGCTTTACCCCGTCTCATTCCACGTGAGTGCAACCCTAATGGCACCTCAGGAGAACACCTGTCCACCTTGGAGGAGGCTCAGCCAGAACCTGAGCCTGTCTGCTCTCTGATTCCAAACTAATGTTTAACCAGGAAGTACATTTCGGTTAGGAAGACTCTTCACTGAAGATGTGGACATCGAAGTTCAGGGAGGGCAGAGAGATTTGCCAGACTTCACTGTCCTGCCATCTGGTGGTGGATAAGAGGATTAGCTAGCGTCCCCTCCAGCTGTGGCTGCCCTGGAGAAAACCGCAATGTTTTCAGAGGATAAGAGAGGGAAGAGAGGTTTGGTAAATGCACCGTCATTACTTTAAGGCATAATCCATGGCAGTATGCTCCTAGGTGCTTGAGATATCTAACCAACTGTTGGGCAAAAAGCAGCATAAATTTTGGCACCTGAGAGAACACTGCACATTTTCTCTAGGGGGTCACCTCCAAATGCCATCAGAAGCTTGGAACTCATACACTGGTTCTTGCTAACACTCGACACATCACAGTAGAGGTGGATTCTAAAGATTCACTCTAGCCGGGCTTGGTAGTTTACACCTGTAATCCTAGCAGTCTGGGAGTCCAAATTGGGAGGATAACTTGAGCCCAGGAGTTTGAGACCAGCCTGAGCAACACAGTGAGCCCTCCTCTGATACTGTTAAAATAAATTAGCTTGACATGGCGGAATGCACCTGTAGTCCCAGCTACTCAGAAGCCTGGGCACTTAAGCCTAGGAGTTCAAGGCTGTAGTGAGCCGTGATTACACCACTGCACTCCAGCTGGGGTGACAGTGGGAGACGCTGTCTTTAAAAAAAAAAAAGATTAATTCTAGAGATGTGCTTTCTCTGATTTGATTTATTTTGGGGAACAAGTAGCTCTGAAACTAAAAAACGTTATGCTGAGAACTCTAGAAATACGGAACATGATTACTGAAATTGTACTACTGTTTCTGTTCATTGGGAACTGTATTCCTGAAATTGATGCAATAACGGAGATGTAGTGGAGAAAGGGAAGCTGGGAGAGGGGGAAAGAGAAAGAGCTCAGGCCTCTCCAGAAATCATTACCTTTGGCAAATAAGAATAAAAACGGTAAGAATGGAAGCTAACTACCAGTCAGGAGAGGTTAGGTTTTGTTATGACACTATCCAAGATAAACAAAGCCGTCTGACCGACACTGGTCTAAGTGGTGAGGACAGGTTTTATTCAGCAATACTATGGCAGCAAGGAAGAGAGAACAGTGTGGACTGAACTCAAGTTTTCCAAAACAAAAGGCTGGAGACTTTTAAAGATGGGTTGTGCTCAGGAAAAGGTGCTGAAAGTGTGAATGGGTTAGGCCGTGTTAGGTAGGCCACCTGGGTTTGTTGACTGCTATCTATCTGAAGGACACACATACTTCTCGTGTCTTTGTGACTGGGGCAGTGGTGCAAGTTGGAGCAAGGTGCCCACAGTTAGACTCTCAGCCTCCCCTAGAGACCTGGAGAGACAGTGAGAGTTATCTCCCTGAAGGCTTGCATTTTATTATTATTATTGTTTTTGAGATAGAGTCTTGCTCTGTCACCCAGGCTGGAGTGCAGTGGTGCGATCTCGGCTCACTGCAACGTCTGCCTTCTGAATTCAAGCAATTGCCTTGCCTCAGCCTCCTGACTAGCTGGGATTACAGGTGCATGGAACCATGCCCGGCTAATTTTTGTATTTTTAGTAGAGATGGGGTTTCACCATGTTGGTCAGTCTGGTCTTGAACTCCTGACCTCGTAATCTGCCCGCTTCAGCCTCTCCAAGTGCTGGGATTACAGGCGTGAGCCACCGTGCCTGGCCAAGGCTTGCATTTTAAAGAGAAGACTCTGAGGTCTTGGGTGGTAGTTTTACATCCCAACAAGAGAGGAAGCCTTTATAATTGCAAGTTTTCTAAAGTAACAGCTCTATAGGCGGTTGAGGGGTGGTGATGCACAGCTCTGTCTGCCTATCTCTAGGTATTGGCCGGAACAAACAGTCAAATCTCCTGGCAGCCTTGAGCTTTTATTTAAATTAAAAAAAATTTTTGAGACAATATCTCACTCTGTCACCTAGCCTGAAGTGCGGTGGTGATCATAGTTCACTGAAGCCTGGACCTCCTTGGCTCAAGTGATCCTCCCACCTCAGCCTCCCAAGTAGCTGAGACTATCGGTGTGCATCACCATATCCATCTAATTAAAATTCCTTTTTGTAGGGATAGGCTCTCCCTCTGTTGCCCAGGCTGGTCTTGAACTCCTGGGCTCAATGGCTCCTCCTACCTCGGCCTCACATAGTGTTGGGATTACAGGTGTGAGCCACCATGCCCGGCCATACACAGGCCTTTAGCTGGGGTTAGGGTCATCCTAGAGACAGGGCCTTAGGCTTCCAGATGCCAGGCTAGAGTTCAGTCATCTGTTAGTGCAGAGGCTACAACGGAGCCATTAATGCTGGGAGTTCTGTAGTTTTCGTTTGTTTCTGGGAAAACTTTAAAAAATTGTAACATGGCCGGGCACGGTGGCTCAAGCCTGTAATCCCAGCACTTTGGGAGGCCGAGGCGGGTGGATCACGAGGTCAAGAGATCGAGACCATCCTGGT